>NC_058119.1:7558055-7868333 GCF_914725855.1 Thunnus albacares
ATGCCAAAACCAGTTTTGGTGTCTGATAAGCCAAAGCGGTTTATGTCTATGTCCATGAGACAGGTTTTCACAACCCTTGAAAGTTTTTTCCACAGTTTCAATTTACCATCCACCAGTAAACAGAAGAAAAAAAGCCATTCAAGTCACAAAGTAATCTACCAGGTATGTGCGCTTGTACGTATTTGATTGGCCAACACAGAAGCCTGTTAGAGGACTCTGAATTGTGTTGCCGGACAACACCGTTGTAGTTAGAACAGAGCTGCTACCCAAGGGAAGGTGTTCAGCTATCCCAGGTTCTTTTTCATGAGTGAGGTTAAGATACAGCATTAGATCAGCATCCTAATTTATCAGTCGATCTAGGTTCTAACCATCACTTACGGTCATTAGCTTTTAGAGAGCAAAAGAATGAGATCATGAACACAAGTGGCTGAGGTCACCCTTAGAAACAGGATGAGGAGCTCAGAGATTCAAAAGGATCTCAGAGTAAAACCCCTGCTCCTTTACATTGAAAGGAAGCAGGTGAGATGGTTTGGACATCTGATTGAGATGCCTCCTGGATGTTCTAAGCATGTCCAACAGGCAGTTTCAGAACATGTTGGAGGGATTACATGCCCCATCTGCCATGGGAGGACCTCAGGATCACCTAGGAAGAGCTGAAAGAAGTGGCTTGGTGCTGTAGAGGGATGTCTGGGAGAGTTTGCTTAGCTTGCTGCCACCACGACCCAAACCAGGAGAAGTGGAGGAAAATTAATGGATAGATTCCTCTTATTTCTGTAGTAATAAGTAGTTCAGTATATTTGTGTGGGTTTGAAGCATTTTAGCATCACAAATTCTGCAAACTCCAACAAATCTGTGTACCTGAAGAACAAAATATGTATTTTATCAATGCCTGTCAAATAGACATATATATGTTCCTCAAACCATAAGTTTGTGGAACTAAAACATAAGGCACATTAGGGAAATATGGCCTTCATGACTGGTCATCTTCACTTTTGTGACTGTGTCAGGAAAACATAGCATAGGCTATTTAAAGAGAATACACACATCTCAAATGGCATGAACAAAACATGGACTTTTGAATGCACATAATGAAAATAGAAATTAAACAACAGCTTTCCTAATTAGAAGCACTGTTATTTCAGTAATAATTACAGACACTGATAATAACAGTTGTACTTTGTTAATTTAAAGTTTCTAGTTTACACTGAAGTAGTAAACAATTCATTTCAAATTAATTCAGCTGATTCAGTGTTTGTGTATGATCAGATATAGATACTGTCTCTGCAACCACCTACTGATTCACATAATTGCTGTGGCCACATATTTGATACATTACACTAACTAATCTCTTCATTTCTGTCTGTTTCAGGAGAAACAGCTTATTTTTTTTATTGAATGCAACAAGAAAGGAAATACAGATAGTAGCCTCTCTGTGTACCCGTAGGCCTCTAAATTAGTGCATTCTTACATGCACAGTTTAATGTCAGCAGCACACTCTGAGGTCATGTTTAGCGGGTCAGGCGAGCAGGTGTCCACCCTGCACCCTTATGAAAAGACTCTACCCAGGCCAGAGGAAGCACCCACATGTGTATGCCCTGAAGTCAGCCCCATACAGGATGAAATAATTCATCAGAACTGTTCAGAAGAGACATTGTGAGGCAGAGTTCAGAGGCATGCTAATGACAAGAGCATGTTCGCACAGAAAAGGAAAACTGTCAGCTCTGAATGAATTGGGAACGGCAGAAAAGAGGTTAGGCCATTTCAAACTCCTTATATCTTTGTATAATCCATGTAGAGGGCTTGTTAATGTCCGGAAGAAATTGGTGGTTTTGTAGCAAATGGTGCATGCTTTATGTTGTGCTCTCTCGGCTTGTGTGGATTTCTTCAGTCCAGTTTTACTGTTGGATATTACAAGATGAAAAATACTGTAGAAAGCATGTTGCTACTTTATCATTTGCAAATATAATATATGAGCTATTTTTCAAACCATGCTGCTGAAGACAGAATTTTCCATAGTCAACATAAAAAGTAATCATCCCACTGCATTTTACAGTGAAATGATTTAAAGTAATGAATGTAAAACATGCACTTAATGAGTCTCTCCAGATTAACATTTTTCTAAGAAAGTGGAAAGTACGGTGCGCCAGCATTTGCATAGCCAATAGGATATATGTGCTTATATGTTAACTGAGACATTTATCATGTAATACATATACTGCGTTTGGAGAGACTGTGCATTAAAACACACACACACACAAATATAAAGTAGTGTTTTACCTTAGCCCCACCGAAAACATGAGTGGGATGTATCATTACGTTTACCAGTCTTCAAAGCTAGAAGCAGAATGGAATCAGCTTATTACCAGTTTCTACAAGGATAAACATCCCACACAACCACTCAGTCTGCACAGTTTTATAGCAATTTGCCTATATTAAGTATCAAATTAACATTTTCTTCTACACACAGATACACATTTATCACAATGTAGCAAGTCAGACTCGTTGTATAGATAAAGATGAAACTAATGATTCCTGTAGAGACACTGGTCAAGTGCTGGGCAACAACCAGGGGCATATACAATAAATAAGTATTGATTAATATGTCTAAATTTGAAAAGTATCCACAGCATTTACCATATGAGCAGAAAATCAAATATGATTAAATTAATATATAGAGACTGCATACCTGCAAACCAACTGCTCAATCTTCTAAATTTGTTATTTTAATGAGATGTGTAATGTGTTTGTGGATATATATATATATATATATATATATATATTATATATATATATATGATTATTATCATTAATAATAATAATAATAATAATAATAATAATAATAATAATAATAATAAATCCTGTCCAGGAATATTACATTTCAAAAAGCAAGTGAATAATTATTTTTGTGCTAATTCAAGTATGTTTGAATTATTTATTTGAATATTGGATGTAATTTGTAGGAAGTGTGTATAAAATAGATGAATCTTGAAACAAGAAATGTGGGGCGAAATGTATTTTATTTCTGAGGTTATGAGTTATTGACCAATAGGTAGAGTGTTTAAAATAGCTGTGTTTGTCACTGTTGGATCCAGATCTAAACCAAAATCTAATTGTTTGTTACCTTGCCCATTGTCCCAATTTTCTATCAAAAATCAGTTTTTGAAATATCCTGCTAACAAACAAACAAACAAACTGGACTGAAAGTGTCGATGCATGTCTGCGTTAAAAGCTGCAATGTAAATCCACCAAGCCTAAGTTTGCGTTATAGATTTGGATAACATACAGACAGACAGTGAAAATTAAGACACATGTATTAATACAGTAGCTGTGCGCCTTAATTGTCCATAAAATGTGTAAAATATACACTAAATTTGATACAATAATAAGTATGTTTTTTAAAGTGCAGGGGCTATTTTGTAATTAAATGGGGTTTGTGATGACTGTGTTGCTATAAGTCACTGTAAAGCAGGTAAATGTGTTTCCTCAGCCAAACGTGCTCTATAACAACCCTGACTATATCCTTTTTTATTAAGTGAGTGATATTGTAACCTTTTATTACCAAAAGTTCAATCTTCTTAAATTGGCCCTTTATCACTAAACACATGTTTCATGCTGAAGTGCTACATGGTGAACCTGAATGAATGATCTACCACAGACATGGGAATTCTACCATTCATATTTTCTCCCAAAACCTCTTTTAAAGGTGCCTCCAAACACCATCACCTCACCACCATTATCCCTCACTGAATATAGCGTAAAGCAGTGAATCTATGTGTGTGTTACGGAGACATTAGAGCCAGCAGTAAATTACCAGACAGCTGTATAGATCAGAAAGCGATTGTACCACAGAGATGAGTTACAACATAACTCTAAGTAACAACTAAATAGTTACACACATGCCCCCTGGGTAGGTGTAAATCATGTAATGTAACAGAACTCACTAAAACAGCACTTCTTCTGCCACATAGCATCATTTTTTCATTAATTGCTGCCATTTTACAACACAGTAATCCATTTGAGACCTAATTTATTGATGATATTTCAAAATCAATCCAGCTTACTATGATGTGCTACGGTAGCAAATGGCTCATGCCAGCTTACTCATAGCTGGTGCATCCCAGTGCAGCTGAGATCACCAGCTGATGCTCCGACAACATCGGTGCAACTTTCCAAACAGGCGTTATTTGGATGAACTGACCACATATTAGGAATCTAAATGGTTACTTTCTTGCCTGAAAAAATATTAAAACTTAATGAGGTGATGTATTTACAGTCCTACAGCGAAAAGTACAACTGCTTTCAGCCTGGCTCATCTCCACCACTGCTACTCAGGGCAGCGCTACTTCTTCTGCCTTCCAGGTTGGATGGAGGGCAGACTGGACGCTACAGTGACTCACTATCACCTCTCAGACACAAATTGGTATTACGAGACAGTTCGAGCCGGACAGGGCCAGGGCTAGCTGCTTAGCATGCTAACTTTAGTAGATATCTCTGCAACACAATACATAGACGTCTTTGACATAATGTCAAAACTGTTATTTCTTCACATTCTGTTGATATTTTTAGTTCATTTTTGAATGCTTTAAACTAAAATTATGGCAAATCTTACACATTGTACAAGGTCTGTATTTGTGTGTATGCAGTGACATGGAGATAAAGAGTGCATCATTACACTGTAATAAATTCAGCAATTCATACCAAAAAGCTGCAATATAACCCTAAATGTTTCCTCTGCAGCATAATATCAGGAAGGTCATGAATGAAAAGATAATGTCCCTCCATCTTTGGGTAATAAATGCCCAAACAGATGACCTTTGTATTCACTCTGCTAAAGGCCATGGAAGTGTGAACCCCTTCACCCTGGAATGACACATTTCAAAGATTACACTGTGGATGACTTGTCAGGTCAGATGATACCTGCCATGATCTGCCATGTACCAGTATCAGTACCTCAGTAGCTTTGATGATCAAGAGTATAAATCCCCTCGCAATTCCCACAGGATCAAGAGTTGATTCAAAATGTTAACCCACAAGACACAAAATATTCATGAGTGTAATTTAAGTTTTTGTGTTTTAGGGACGGTGCGTGGAGTCACCATGGATGTCTCAGTGTCTGCTGAAGGTATCTGGTCATTGCTCCCTGGAGTCGTTTCTCACTCAGGTCAGACACACTGCCGGTCTGTCAACATCCCTCTTGCTCTTCTTCTCCAGCACATGTCACTGACACTTTCTAATCTCCACACACTACATCTTGTTGTGTGTAAGTGCATTGAGAGCCACTAGAAACCGGAGTCAAATTCCTTGTATGCGTAAACATACTTGGCCAGTAAAGCTGATTCTGATCTTCATATGGGTGAACTATTGGTGTCCTCTAGATGTCGTGATTACGGGAACTTTAGCATGTTCACCACCGTTTGTTTGTTTATAGTATTTTTAGTGTTTAAATTCATTGTAGCAGTTAGAAGAAAAGTGTATTTTAATTGATATTAGCCCTGTGAGGCGATGGCATACTGATAATTGGGAAATAATTTTTACATTGTCAATGTGACAATAAAGGTCAAGGCCTATGATGGAGAAATGCTGAAGTATTGTCTAATTTTTGTGTTATATCAACCACAAAAGGTTACCCAGATGACATTAAGCAGAGCTGACATCTCTGATTGGCAATTTGAGGCTCATGACCTTTTGTGATGTACACAGTCGGTACTATACTGTGATTTCTTGATATTAAATTACTCCTTTTAGAACATCTTTTCCTTGAGAGAGTTTCTTAGTATTTCTGTTCATTTTTTTAAGTCAGTGGAGGTGTGTGATTCAGAAAAGCTTCCTCGCTGCTTCTACGCAACCACAGCTACCTTTAGTAAGAGTTGTAAAGGAAGGACAATGATGTCTTTCATGGCTGCTACACGGACACACATACATAGATACTGCAGATCACCCAAACATGATGCAAACACAGAATTTATGATCAAAAACTACTTGTTAAAATAGGTAATCAATATATTAAGTTTTATGGATGAACATGCAGCACAAGTATATGTTTCAGCTCGGCTCCAGTGGGACCATTAATAATGTCAGAAACAAGCTCTATCCACATATGGTGACGGCACACCTGACAGTTAATCCCATAAATTTGAATTGATTCTGATAACAACGTTGTGCACTTTAAGCCTTCCCATCTGCTCGTAAATAGTTATCCATTTTCAATTATGAATATGTTAAAAACCTAATTCTAATGCCTGCAAAAAAAAAAAAGTCACATTCAAACACGTCTTTTGCCACAAATATGCTATTTTCCAGCAGAAAGGCCAATTTGATGCTCATCATGTGCCCTGGTGTACCTAAGAGCTGTTTAAAGAACATCAATGCAAAAAGGGATTAAATATTCCTGTATTTTGCTAATCATTTATGAAATGCATAATTATCTCAGCCGCTTGTTGAGTGGATTAGAAATCATTGATTCTCTCTCTCTCTCTCCCTCTCCCTCCCTCACTCTCTCTCTCTCTCTCTCAGTGTATATATAGTGTCTACCTAACCCTTTCAAACTCCCCAATAGAAATATTCTGGATAATACGTACGTATATAGTTGGCAGAGCGGCACTCTGGTTCATATTTCATGCAATGTGAATGACTAATCCATGAAACGTGTGGGTGGGATGATTAACACAGACACCAGCACTGAAAATATGTTTGCTTTGAAACTCTGAATGTGATATGAACATGAAACTATGAATAATTGGCAGAGAAAGGGAGCCTGTGTAGATTTAGAACTCAGAAACGCAGTTTATGACTAATTGTGTTAAGTGAAAATAAAGTGCACTTTTGTTCCTGGGATAATTAGCTTTTCAATGTTGCGAGGGTGATTGTGAAGCCTCTCCTGGGCTCTGCTGCTTTTGGAGTGAGCCCTCTAGCTCTCCCATGGGGTAGTAGCGCTTGTTACATGCAGCCTGCAGGCCAGAGGAGAGGAGAGGCAAGGCACTTGTTAAGAAACGAGTGTGTAAAACAACAACTAATCCTGTGCAGAACAATATTTTGTTCTGACTTGTGTTCATAGTAAAATTTTCAAACTATGTTAATGTTTTTCCTGGTAATTTAAGGTTTTTTTTTATTAAATTTAAATGCAAATATGTGAATATACGTTACAACTTTCAAGAAATGCACAATATTAGGCGCTTTTATTAGATAACAATCATCAATTAAGTTTATAATGTAGAATAATTCTTGGTAAAGCAGATGGGCATGTTTATATATTTTTTTTAAATACCGCTGCAGTGGTGCAGCAGCATTTGTTAACACTCTTTTTTGGCATCAATGCATTTTAGACTGTTTCCCTTGGTATAATAAATATTTTTTTTATTTGTAAGCAATGTACCCACAGTTTTGGTCATAGATAATTTGGTGTCTTTGTGGGTTTCAACAAAGTCGCATTTCATAGACATTTTCACTATTAATAAATACCTTTAGATAACATTAATCCAATCCGCACATTTAAAGCAGTATTTATAAATGTGATTAAGCTACTTCACAGTACTTAAAGTTCTTTTACATGAGGTGTTTACTTTATTGTGTGTGTCTATATGTTTCCTCAATACTTTTGTTTATCAAGATTTGGTCCAGGACTAGCATGTGTAGTGCTGGATAATTAGCATCAGTTATTGAAAACGTGTTCAAATGTAATTAAAATTTATTCACATAGAAAGGCACTGTTAAAGAGGTTTTAGGGAGCGGGAAATTTGGTTTTAGAAAGAGGAGAAGGAAGAGGAGGATTTAGGAGAAGCAGAGGACAAAATAGGTGGCAGTGGGGAGAGAGGGAGAGAGTAATTACTTGATGTAAAGGCCACAAACAGAGCGCCTGCTGTCGCTGAAAAATCAAATCTGTCAGCAATTAGAAGGAGGCCAAGCAGCACTTGTCAGGAGACAATGGGGCAAGAGGAGAGGGGGTTAGCAATTATTAGAGCTGATAGAGTACCTTTATTTATCTAAACAGCAGGTTAGTTGCCCAATCTCCTCCTTTGTCACTTGTTGCATATGTGAAAGGGGCACCACTTAATCCGAATAGTGTTCCTTGTGGCAACCAATGGGTATTATACCCGGGCCAAGAGCTGGAGAGGGCTGCCTTTCAGAGAATGGCAGAATAATCCAGGGGTTGATCTCATGCTCTTGCAATGCTTCCTTTGCTCAAAGCGCTGATCAGGATCCCTTACGTTTGAAGCTATTTATTAGAAGTTTAGGGAGGGGGGGCACTAGTCTAAAACATGTAGTCACTATCAAAGACTTCTGCTCCTTGAAGGGGCAAAAGCCCACAGAGTCTCAGGGAAGGGATTTGAGATGTTTGGGGCTTATTTTCATTTAAAGCCAACTGCAAATACAGTCCACAAACTCAGTGGTTCTCACAGAAATATATTTGCATCATATAAACTAGTTAATGAAAGACTGTAATGTTATTAAGTGGTGGCTCAGGAGGGAATATTCTGGAAGCAAAGGGCTCTTATTAGTGGTTGCTTAGAATGTAAACTTCTCAATTAATGTAGAATTAATTAATACTTTGAGAGAGAAAAACTTGACATGTTCTCACCTGAGGTTTGACACTGTTGGAAAATGTGTTAAGTCAGTTTAATATGAAAATATAATGATGAAAATATAATTTTCTTCTTAGAAACTACCACACCATCTTCAACAATACTCATAATGTTTCAGTTGACGACAGCACGTTCCTTTGCGTATATTGATATTTATTTATTATAAATGTATCATTTATTCCTATTAATTTCCCTAAAAATACCTATCTTGAAAAAAAGTTTCTTGCACTTTGTAAAGTTTAATGAGTGCAAACCAGTTTGATGGGTGCTGTGTCTCCAGTGTTTATAGAAGCAGTGTAACACTTATGCCAAATTAATGTTTTCTCATTGTGTCTATTAAAAGGTAAAACTCGTTCATGCTGTTAATTGCATCAGTATCTCTCAGGTGCAGAATGCAGAAGCTTCTCGGCAGTTTTACATCAAGCAGTAAGAATAATTTAAGTTTGACAAAGTCAGCAATAGTACGAGAAAAGAAATGGGTTGGAGTGACCATAAATTATTAGATAAATTGTAAAGTTTACGCTTCTTTTAAAAAATCACATGGAAGAACTTGTGTTAATAATTAAGACCAAACTGAGAATTAAACTATGTAATTTGCAGATTATGTGAATTCGTTCAATTAATGACGTGTGTGTGTATTTGTAATGTTTCTTACTTGAACTGTGGAAGTTTAAGTGCTGAGAAACATCAGCTCATACGCACAGAATCTTATAATGTGGTTGATAACTCTTTTGCTGACACAGGCTAATTTTCTCAAACATCCCTAACTGGAGAAGAAATTAATACTAAGTTCACTCTCAAGCGCTCTGTTGCATCAACTCTTCAATTAAAATTCAAATTGGAAATTTTATTAATAATGTTTCAACTAACTTTGAGAATAGCAAGAATCTGCAACGTTTATTTGAAGTGTCGCTCTGAGTAAGGAGGTTATAGTTTCAAGATAAGTCAAAATGTCCCTCTAATATTGAATATAAATATTTTTCATTTGCCTCTATGGAGTGCCTGAAATTGCCTGAAGAGCTGAAAGTCATTCACAATGTGTTTGCGCTAAATTACAGTAAAGTTATTCCTTTCTGTTGCCTCCTCAGTAGCGCCCGGACACGCTATCTCCACATACACGCTCACTAAACAGCCCTCCTCACTTCTGGCATCTACCTCCTGAATCGTAAAGAGGAGAATGTTTGTGGTGATACAGTCCAATTGTCAATAAAGTATGCAGAGTCTAGTAAAGTGGTGTCTTAAGTATTCCTTTATATATGGAATCCAGATGTGAAAAATATGAAATCCCATAAATCACTGGAGGCTGATTAGTGCTCTACATTTGGCCATTGAAAAATACATAAGTACATCACTCATGGCTCAAAGCAGATTTCTGGAGATTACAGAGTTGCATATTTTCTAAATAGTGACAGGTTTTAATGTGGTTTACAGAGCGCTCAGATGGGAGAACAAGCAAGCAAGATTCATAAACTGGAGACTCCGACGTCTTATTCTTTAAGTCGACGTTTAGGTATTTGCCTGTTTCCCACACATATAAACATGTGCTTCTCAGATACATCACTGCCATGAGACTGAGCATGTGAAGAACTCATTTGTATTTACTGGTAGGTATGAACTGAAACTTACACAAAGCCTTCCTACACATCTATTTATCTGTTTTCAAGGCTGGAAAAAGAATGAATCTATTCACGTGGATTTGGGAGTTCAGTTGGTGATGTTCTCTCTTTTTTCTTTTTTTTTTTGCATAAAAAATAAATCTAATACTCTTTCCACCTTAATTTGAAGAAAATTTTGCCTGGTTGGAAACTTTGTCGAGGAAAATTTGTGGTCATGGAGAACACATGAAGAACATTGTTTCTTTTCTTCAAAATGCTTTCACAGCTTAAACAAATTTAATAAGACTTCTTTTGACTGACAGGAGAGCGCTCTCCCACAATGTCTTCTTTTTGCTATCACATTCCTCGTCAGCAGCTGTGCGCCGTTTTGAATGAGATGAAGACTGAAAATCTGCGCAGCACACACACACTATCGACTTGGAACAAGTGGGACTTTTATACAAGTCTCCGTTGGCCTGAATGTGCTACTCATGACACATTTCAGAGGTGTTATTTTGTGTCATATAGAGTTTTGTAGATTCAGTCGGTGCACGGTACAAGCGACAGTCATATCACAGCACACGTTGTTAGACGGTGTTTTTGAGTCAAAAATGCTTCAAATCAATCAGTGACACTTCCTTTAAAATCAATTAGAATTTTACTAATCTGCCAATACATATTGCAGTTATTAAAGGTTTTGTATTTGCGTTCCCGGAGAATGCTCCACTGCACAGGAAGTGACACATTTTACATTTCCTGCAGCAGCAGCATGTTTGTGATAAAAAAGAGGAACTTGTTAGCATGAACAGTGACTGCTAAAAGAAAAGAACACCACCTGTAGTGAGTCAAAAATAAAAGGAAAAGACAGCATTGTACCGCCCACAGGCAAGCACCAAAGATATCTCACAAATAAAACAATAATTTCCAGATTAATACTTAAATTTGTCGTCAATGGAGATGGTTTGCTAAGTTTTCCAGCGCTGTGTCTGAGTGCTAGTTATGTTCATCAGGTTTCCCAGCTCTCAGTGAGTCAGAGGCACAGTGGAGGTCTGTGCAGGTGGCACGGCTGTAGAGCCCGGCGGGGGTTTTCTGCTCCCTCTCCCCCTTCTCCACAGGTGCTTATTAGCACATATAAGCTGCCACATGTTCCCAGCCCGGCCACCGCCCGAGGGGGCAAAATCAGTCTTCGCCCATAATCTTCACAGCCTGACCAGGCCCTCGCTCCCACTAACAGGGGCACATGGCATAGCGTTTATGAAGCACAGCAGAAGTATTACCCCGGCGTATTCTTTCTTTTTTCTTCTCTCCTCCCTGAACTGCTGGATAACCTTTCTAAGCATCTCCCCCCTTTATTTCCATATTCCAAGTTTAAGGTCAGGATGAAAAGAGATATGGATGCACATAATACATATATGTAAAAGATATCTATTCTCAAAGGCAAAGAGTAATTCAGTTGCAGACTTTTTGTTGCAAGTGTTCTGTTAACAGATATCAAACAGCTCGGGACTTGGCCAGCAGTTGAAATGTTTTGCACCTGGTCGGCATGACAGAAACCCATTGTCATCTTAACAGCCCCCCACTCTGTGATACATGTGAATGGTTCCGCTGTGTGTATGCGAGAGGGCAAGAGGGGGAGCACGGCTGGATGGGAGCTGTCCGTGTTTGAAGTGGGCATATGGTCGTCGCATTTGCATTTAATGCCCTTCAGATTACTTGTTTTAACTCGTGCTAAACACCTCACTCAGTTGGGGCTAATTTGATGAGGTCATGGTATGACCCTGTGACCCCCTCTCTCCATGTTCTCTAAGTGAAACCAGCTGAGTCACAGAGCGGGAGAGGGATGTGGGGGGAGTGGGAAGGGTCTCTGCATCGTGGCTGGATTGGCCTGACAGTCACTGAGCTTCACTTACCCATCAATCTCAGCGGACACTGTGCTGCATGGCGGGCTGGTGTGAAGCCCTCTCCCCGCCGTCGCAGAGCTCAGCAGCTCCACAGCTCCTCTCCCAAGCAAAGCATCTAGTCAAAACACATTCAACAGACCTGGAAAGAATAACAAATGCCCCAGCTCCTTATCGCTCCATTTTCCACTTTGAAGATGTTTGCAAGGGAGGATTGCGCCAATATACATTCAGCGGAAGATGTGTGTGTGTGTGTGACCTGCAAGACCCCTATTAAGACATTTATTTTCCCTCGCATGGCTATACTTTCTTATGTTTCAAATCTCTTAACAAGATGTTTAACTATAACTTTTCCAACAAAAGCAATCTTAAAATTCTAGTTTCTGAATTAGGGGAACAATGTGTTTAGTGTTGTCTAAATTAAAAATGATTAAAAATCAGTTTTACTGTTTACTATAATTTTAAAATAATATTAGCATGTTAAAAACAACACATCCGTAAGCATGCATAGATATGCATAATGTAAACACATAGGACACACACACATGCAGAGGCAAACACACACTCCTCTCAACATGAAAGGCTGTTCATACGAATAGTAAAAGCCCTCTTATGGAATGTTAGTGAGGCCCGTTGAAGTTCTGATCCACAGCGGCAAACCGGCTCTTTTCTATTGCTGCAGACTCAAGTGTTGTCCAGACTCCAGAGAATAGTCCCGTATGGTCTGAGGGGCTACATTTTCCTAACCTCCAAGGCCACCGCCGCGAAGGCGCCTCAAGAGAGCCTCTTTCGTGTCAAAGGGGGAAAGCCATTCAACTCAAGAACGGCCTCTGGCTTTTGATCAGTTCACAAGTTACAGTTTTGCCGAGCCTCTTTTTTCATGCAAATGGGAAATCTTCAAACACTGCGCGGAAATACATCTCTTTCGGATGTACCTTAATAGGTAGTGCTTTTAACATGGGAACTTTCACAGCCAAGGACTTGCTTGAAAGCCTCCTCAGAGAAGTGAAAAGCACGTTCGGTGCCCAGGTGTAGATGGTCTCCTTTAAAGAGCTTCTTTCTGTCCTTAGTTCCTTCCAGCCAGCGGCTTTGTATGTTCACTGGAGACCACATTGACTCCCAATTAAGGGATTAGGATAAAGATTATCAGGAACCATTTTCAAAACACATAACATTTACTGGCTTTCCCACAGCACTTTGGATCACCACTCTTGTTTTGGCACACTTTAACTTTATTGTTATAGATGGAACTGCTGTTTCTGAGCACAAAGTGTTATTATAATTGTTGTTCTAATACTTGCAGCTTCCAGGATAAACAGTTTTCATTTTTTTTTTCTTAATTTTGTGTGTGCATAAATTATATATTCCACTTCACTCTGCTCAAATCCATATAATCCTAATTTGAGAAGTCTGGGGTTGCATAAATACAGAGCGAACTCTATTCCGAGAGGTCTTTCCCAAGTGGGTTCAAATTCAAAGGTGTTGGAATGTCAGATTTTATTTGGGGTGTCTCTGTGTTTCATGTGTTTCTCTTGGCACTCTAAAACCGCCCATTATGCTCCTATTAAAGTTCATGTTGCTGGAATATTGGGAAGAAGAGGGGGGGTGAACCAAACTCTCGTCAAGGTCATGTTCCAATGGAAAGAGCCAACAATGCCAGCGCTAATCCCTCCCCCTCCACCGCGTTCTGACCCCATCCCGTGGCTTGTAGGACTCTGTGGTGGGAGAGGACAAGAGGCCCTGCTTGTTCCTATACTCAGCCCGGCATTACGCAGCCCAGAGCTCCTGGATTATCTGCCAATTAGCACCAATTGTGCCGGACGGCATTAATGTAATGTTCTATATTTTTTAATACCGTTTAATTTTTGCTCCTCTTCTCTCCCCTCCTTCTCTTTGGCCTAATCAAGATTGTCAGCACTCTCTTTTGCCTTTTCTCATTTAAAATAAAAGAGTTGGGGTTTAATTTGGCATTAAGGAGCGTAGAATATGCCTTGCCAGCAGAGCGTTTGTTGGAGGGAGAGAGTTAGCAGGGAAAAAGGGGGGAGAGAGAAAGAAGGGAGAAAATCATTTTATGGGAGATAGTGTGAAGGACTTGTTTGAACAGGCCGCGAGCCTCAGTGTCCTGCTATATTAGTGGGGAAGTCAGCTTTGTGCCGGAATAACGTGTTGCCTCACTATTGTGCCCCCTACGGTGGAAGGGTTTGGTGGGTTTGGATTAGGAGACTCCATTACATTACCCTAATAACTGGATAAAGCCGCCTCATCCAGTGCAACTGATCCTCAAGTATTAGCGCTCATGGCTTGTTACAGCATTTCAGCAGCTGATCTGCAGACAGTTGATTTCTCGTTATAACAGACTGATAGAAACACACAACTGCGGCAGACGGCGCCCGAGCATGCCGTGATGTGCAACTTTCATCTCAGAGCAACTTTGTGATTTATAAGAGAATTCCAAGAGACTATTACTGTCGTTTCCCACTGATTTAGACTGGCATCACAATAAACAAAGTCAACAATCCTCCCCCCCAATTTAACAGGCTAAATGATAATCTTTAGTCTGCTATGAGGGAATTTCCACACAGGTAAATTTTATAACCATGAAAAATGTTTTATACTTTACAGATAATTGAGTCTGTACTATCCATAAAAGTAGTTAATCATTATAAACTATGGTAGTTTCTCACAGTTTAATTACATATCTGTTGCAGGTGTTAGGGCATGTCAGAGGCTGCATTATGAGGCTCACAGCGTATTTTTATTGTGATCTTTTTTTCCAAATAGTCTCATTTACCTTATATAAGCTGTGCGAGTTGTTTTCACACACACTGAGAGAGAAACATAAAGACCGGAAGAAAGAGAAAATGAAAAGTGAAGGAAAACTGAGTGAGACGAACAGGCCCAGCAAGAAAGCGATGAAGTATTTTTTTTTTTCATTAAAATGCTAAATTTTTGTCATTTTAGATCAAAGTGAATTGATGGAGAATGACCTTCATTACAACGTTTGAACATATAAAAAAGCGCCGGCATGAGAATGTGGCAGAGGAGCGAACAGATTACATATAAAGCCCAGCTTTCTTTGATGTTAACTGTCCAGACCAATTAGGCCCGAGGACATGTGTGAGTCCTGACGCTTTCATGGATAGATTCAGGTTGACTCTCTGTGTGCTGCAACCACACACCAACTCCCAGAAATTTAGTCTAAATTAAATCATATTTTTGACTGTGATTTTTAAAATATGAAATTATTTTTATTAGTGGTGGAAGTAGTTGAATTTGTAATATTAGGAGTGATACTAGTAGTTCCTAGTTTAATGTAAATGTAGGATTTGAGGAATTATCAAAATATCCACAAAAAAATTCACCCAGACATGCATGAAAATATTTCTACAACAAAAATAATCTACATCTAAGTTAAAAATAGCAACTGAATACATTCAGAGTGTAAATGAATAATGTTGACTCTCCTTACATCCACTCACAGTGTGTCCGGAGGTATGGCTGCTGTATGGGCGGAGCTCAGGTGAGGCCAGAGGCCACTGGTCATTAGCGATCCAGCTTCCCTTCATAGTGTTAATATGGGGTCAGACTGTGGACTAGAAATCCACAACTGCAGCTGGGACATTCAATGTCTCCACGGTTGCTGTTTTCACTAGTGCAGTGAAAACAATCCGCCTGCTGTTCCCCCCGGTCCGCCGGGCTGACCTTGCCCTTGGGCCACACCACCGTACACCGCCCCAGCTGTTGTCACTCTACAGCCGGGGAAAAAGCCCCGCCGCCTCGCTCGCCCCCTCTTGCTGGGACCTTTTCTTTGCTGTGGGCCCTTCCTGAAGTTTCGCTAAGGTCCTAGCTCCCCCTGTTTGATTACGGCGCAGGCCAAACACCAAGGTTTGCCTCCGCCCTGGTCCTGCGGGTTTGATTCAGGGCCTCCAAATGCCTTTTAGATCCCTAATCCTAAACACTTAAGCCCTTCCTGATGGGTTCAGCTCCAGGTCCCAGCGATTTAACCAATCCAAATAGTGAGAGCACTGAGGGGTCGAGTTCGGACCGAGCAGCCTTTTGCCCCTTTTTTCTTTTAATTCAGTGTATTAACCCTTTCCCATTGATTGAAGATCTATAGATGCAGTTGTAAAAACATGGTTCACTCTTATATTTTAGGACACATTACTTCACACTCCTTTTTACACTGATACTGACACTCGTGTCCTCATAACGTCTTCATTTTTAAATGAATCCCTCTCATTCAGTCAGAGTTGCTATAAAATATGAACGCAGATGAAACAGCTTCTCTGTATTAAGTTAGCAGTTTCTGAGATTACTAGATTGTGAAAAAATGATGTTAATGAATCTTGAAAGGAACCAGTGTCAGGTATACTGCTGCATATATATGACCTACAGGGTTTTTAAACAATCTAAAACAAAAAAAAAAGTTTGCAGCGTAGTTCTTCTCACCGAGCGTATGCGTTGGTTTAATCTTTCCCATTTTCCCCGTGCTGTTTAAGTAAACAGGGCTGTCCGGGTCTCCACCTGTTTCAGGGTGCTTGAGAAATGGACTTTTCCTGAAAAGTCTGTGACCTCTGACCCTGCCGAGCAGGAAAGGGGCTGCCAGCAGGCAAATGCCCTCCTGTGTGGCCAACTGCCATTTAACCCCATAATTGTTACAAGGCAGCTCCTGGCCGTCCAAAACTTGGTTTCCGGAAATCGCTCTTAAACAATCAAATAAACGCACATGCAGGGAATTTGCCATGCCCAAGGCCCTGAGATCGAACTTGTGAAGCAGTGATTACAGATTCACTGGTTGGACCTGACACCTTTGAAAACATAAAACATTAAGCAAATACAATATATATGAAATGTCAGTCAAAAAGTATGTTTTAAAGTTTATTCCACCACAAAAAAAACATTATAATCATAAACAGCACCCAATTTACACATCATGAAAATGTCAGTAAATGGGATTTTTTTTGTCATCTTCAGTAGTACAAGTACAGTAATATAGTTATACAGCTAATTAAAATAAGGGGTTAAATAATTCTCTTCTTATAAACAACATTTCACCAGTTAAGATCGTTCTATTTTTTTGTGGTGTTGAATCACAGCCGGCCTCAGGCTGTGTTGTAGATACAGTATCCACTTTACCTTTATCATGTAGCGCTCTGGCCCATCAGGCTTTCTATGTGGTTGGCTGCACTTGGTTATTTTTTCCATCCCTGCACATTTGCTTTTTGCTCGGCGCTCACCTCCAGACTCAGGCTTAGAGTGTTTCCCCAGCAGCCTTTCTGATAGCAGTGCGCTCGGTGATTGCTTCCCAGGATCAGAGCAGCATGCAGCACGAGCAGGCGGCTCAGCATACCACACATGCTGCAAGATCAAAGGTCATTCTTGGAAGCCCGGGATTATGGGGGAGGTAAAATTATATTTTTTATCCTCGTGCTTTGTTTTTGATCACCCTATCTGACCCACCTCAACCTGCACTCCCACGCCACCTCTCACTGCAGCCCTTACACTCAGGTGTTAGTTTTCAAAAGGGGCTCCGAGGTGAGAGAGGGTTAAGGTTTTGCTAATGTAGAAAAACAACAGACAGATTTGATGCAACCTTGAGCAGCGGGTTTGGAGAGAGCTCTAAAGAGACTCCAAGGTCAGTGGATGTGGGAACTGCTGCTGTCTCCTGGGTCTGACGGAAATAGTGACCAAATCAAAGACGGCTCATGAGTGATACGTTGACTGAGGTCACTTCTATTTATTACTGCGAGGGGAGAGTATCACATATACAGCAGGTCTATAATGGAAGGGACAGTAATGATGCCTGATGTATGTCATCAGCAGGTGTGAATGAGTAGTCATCATGGAAGTTATGTGACTGCAGCTTCTACAACTGCTTTAAACTATGTATTTACCTGTGTGTGTTTATTCTGCTGCACCACCACATGACTGTGTGTGTGTGTGTGATTTTAACTGTAGTCTTTTATTTAGTTATTTGTAAGCAGGACCGCAGAATATGCCCTCTTCTAACTTTTAACTACAGAGAGCTCCACCTCATTTGCATGCCGCAGAGTGTGAAATTAACACAGAAAGCATTGTATTGTATTAATGTCAAAATTGTTCAAATTTGTAAACAAATAAAGCAAATACACAGTGAGAGTGTGTCATTGACTTAGTCTTGTAATTTCAAGGCTATTGTATTAAATGTCATGGTGTTTTTCACTATTGTAAGGACACTCAACATCAAACACTTGCAAAAAAAAATAAAAAATGTGTATTGTAATTATTAATTCACAAAAATATTACCCTATGTGTCATATTATATCTCAGGGGCATATTTGGTTTGTAAATATTTTTTAAATGTGTCTGCCGCCCTGCATGCTTTCATTCATCTGGCAGAATTAATTATGATGTTTAGCAAATGCTGGATTTTAGTGTTTACACTCAGTGGGTCAGAATTTATTTAAGTGTATTTATTTTGCTTAAACAACAAATAGAAAAATATAGAGGCGACCAAGAAGTGAGGAATAAAAGTACTTTTAGTTAGTTTAACCTGTGTTTAAGCACATTTGGAATTTAAATGAATTTACAAAATATGGAAAAGTGCAAAAATGACAAATTCATTTAAACATGTCTGCATGTGTTCAACCTTTTGACACAAAATGTTTCATGAAGCATACTCTATTATGACTAAGGATATGAATAACTACATTATTGAATATTCCAGTTTATTCAATTAACATGCAGCTGTAACTGTAATAATCGTTCAAAGACACATAAAAGTTGCGAAAACGTATATGTATTTATTTATCTTTAATAAATAGCTTCAGTAAAGTTTCAGTTTGCCTTGAAATTTTGAAAGCACCATGCAAGTTACAAGATAGTATGTTGTTTTTTATTTTGTTACATGGAAAATACTAATGTCAAAAACTATTTTTTGTGATGCCCCATCAATAAGTCTCTCTCATCTTTGTCTACCTTTTTTCTTTTCTAAATATATCTCATAAATTAGTTTATAAAACAGTTTTGTCTGAATGGATGGGAAGAGAGAAGACAAAAAGACAGAGACAGATTTGTCGAGATATTATGTTTTTGTATTAGAACATAAAAGAAACATATTTCACCTTTATCCCACTACAAAAAGAAATAAACTGTTATATAGAACCCAGATCTTTTTGTATACTTTTTGTAAAACTCACATAATATTTGTTTTTAAAATATTAGCTGTTGCCCTAAAATTCTGTGTATGAAAGACACGGGCTTAGATGAATAGTGGATGAAAAGACCTTGTGGAGAGTGGAGAGGGAGACGCTGCCCTCCATGTGATTCAAAATGCTCTGACAGAGTGGGAGAGGACCATTAAGCGGTGTGTTATTTACACATCATAAGCCAGTCTATTATATTGACATCCAGACGACCCAGTCCACCACTGTTCTGTGCGCGCAGCGGCCTCGCTCTCTGTTTGCTCTCAACACCAGCATGCTGATTGGGTGATTTTCTGATATGACATTCCAATGCTCTGGACTATGTGCAAGATCTTTTCGTCTGAAATAGTCCGAAAGCATTCATTACCCGCCGAGAAATGAGACAAAAGGTCAAGAAAGCGGTGTGGCAGGGTGGAGCTATGTGAAGTGGAGGTGGGGTTTACAATCCAATTGGGGATTAAGTTATCTCTTATATCTCTTACTTACAATAAATCCACACGTCTCCATCAGAAATGTCTTGTTTAAACTGTGGAGGAGCATGAAGCAAATGTTTGACTTTATTTAAAATTCATTGTTCAGTATTACATTGCCGGCTGGGGTGAGCCCCGAGATTGCAAAGGTGAGCAGACAGGCTGTATATTTTTTATTCTGATCCAGAAATTGCAGAATTGCCATCCAGTTGTTGTCCTCCACACCATTCTGCCATTTACCAATGGCATCAAAATATTTGACATCCTATAATGGGATCGCATCCAGAGTAATTCCTGTAACTACTGTTGACATAGGTGCCCCAAGTAAAATAAATCTATTTTGGCCATTGATGTGAATGAACTCTCTGTGAACCATTTAAAGCATTAATGCAGATAATGGATAATACATTCCCTATACCCAGATCATTAGAATATAACTACTTACAGTTATTACTGTAAGCTCCACGGCAAGCACTTTTAAATTTCAATAACATCTCTATAAAACCGAGGGAATGTGAAACAATTATCTGCTCAGGGATATATACAGTTCAAAGCTATGAGAACCTCCAACATCTCCAATATGATATAAAAGGTCATTTACAGACATTCATGCAGAATATTAGACATTACAATAAAAAAAAATCTGCAAGTGGCAAGAGAAAGTACAGCTTCAATTTGTCTGAAATGATTTACAGAGCTCAAGAAAATAATGTTGCTGTTTATATTCTTCAAAGATATTATTCTCTCTCTCTCACACACACACACAGACACACACACACACACACACACACACACACACACACACACACACACACACTAGTACAATACAGTAGCTTCTGAAAATAGTCCTCACAAGCAGGAGCAAAATGCAATTATGAGAGCTCGTTTTTTTACCCCAAAATATTTCTTTAACCATTTCCAGGACTGCAGGCACAAGTACAGTACATGTTATGAATTTCAACTGATTTCAACCAATCATAAGCACTTATGGAAAAGCCGAGCGAGACGCTCTTTCTAAAAATGGTTTCAATTTATGTTCACAAGTAATGCAGCTGTGTTTTATAAATGAGATGAATTCAATAGACAAATTAACATTTCACTTCCTTATCTGTAGCATGTGGTTTTTACTAAATTATTATTGTTTTGTTTGTCAGAATGGTGTTGAATATGTAACACCCCAAAGTAGAAACGCTGTTGAGAAAGATCCTCAACTAAAGTTTTTTGTTTTAGTCTGAACTATAGGTGAGAGATAACAGACAATAAAACTTCCATCAGAGCAGTCATTTATGTCCATTTATTATAGGTTTAACCTCTAGTGAGTAAAATAAGAAGTCCTTGTTATACTGGAGACCCCTGGGAGACCCCTGGGAGTCCCTGTGCCTCAGTTTGAGCACCGCTGACACACGAGACACAAGTACGATCTCAATAAAACTTTTCCAAGCATGTTGTTTAGAGTTAATGAACAAATTAATCACTGAATCTGTTTTCATTTATAGTGTTATTGCCATTTAGTTTTAAAAAGTATGCAAGTGAATACATTTTCATCAATCTTTGTGTAATTCTGTTTTTGTTTTAATCTTGCTTTTCTCAACAGATATTAGATGTTAGACTTTAGCTACTCAGAAGTGATGTTTCGAACAGAAAGAAGTGTTTCAGAACATCACAGAGTACATCTACTGCTCCGTAGTTGACTGTACACGAGTCAGGTCATGATCCAAGCAGAGAGAGGAGAGGGTCATGTCACAGCAACACATCGTTGTAAGACCATCTGTGTTTTTATACATCTTTACATGTATTTTAACTCAAATGTAGGAACTGACAGAAATCTAGCAAACAGTGTTAAATAAATTATGTTTCATACTGCATGTAAGTTGTGAATTTAAGTTGAATTAGACACCAACTTTTTTAGTTTTGTTTTCTTTTACAGGAAAGACTGTGTTTCTGTCCTTTTAATAATTTAATAAAAATGGAAACATTTGTCTAGAAATTACAGTTAAGTTGCACCCAAATGAACAAGTGATAATACTAGTGTCTCCATCTGGTAAGTAAGAGAAACTGTTGAATCAAGAAGTTATTTTGAGTTGAGTCACTTTTTCTTCCCAAATTGACAGGATTACACAGTTTACTATTCTTTATTGTTGTATAAATTACAATGTTTGCTCCCTTCTTTTGAATATATTTAAAACTAAATGTGTATATACTTGCAATATGAGTTGTTCACACAGAAATTGAGATATTTGAATTAAAATGGCAAAAATCTTAAGCTTTAAATTGCAAAACTACTCTGTATTTAACTGATTTTATGAACATTTATATACCGATTAACATCTACAGCTTCTGGAAATAGATAACCAAACTCATACAAGGAAACTGCATCAGCAATAGTAGTACTTTACAACGGACTTTTACTGGTAATGGAAATTCCCATGTGTAATAAATACTTAACCGTAAGAGTGAAACACTAAATTAGCTTGAGAATTATTTGAATTGGAAAGAAACAATAAAAACAAATGAGAAGCTGATAGGGATCTGTGGAAAACTTGGCAGACAATTTCCTCCCCTCACCTCTCCCATGAGTGCAGCAGCACCCACCAGAGCTGGAGGCGTCCCACTGGGAGAGCCTCTCTGTGGTTATCATACCCCATCTAGTGGCTGCACTGGGTTAAAGGAGAGAGGAAGGAGGAGGACAGTGTCAGCGGCAACTGACAGACCTCAACAAGGGAACAGAGTATCTATCTGTATTAACACTTATGCTAATACAGATAGATAGATAGATAGATAGATAGATAGATAGATAGATAGATAGATAGATAGATAGATAGATAGATAGATGGATAGATATTACAAATGTTTTCAATGCAAAAACCTAAACCGTCTTGCCTTGGTTGAGACTCAGTTGAGACTTTGGAAGCAAATTACTGTAAAATTAAAAGAAAACAGAGACATAATTTGACTCAATTTGATTATATGTTTGAATATGTCATTAAGAGAAGCTGCAATAAGGTCTGAAAATATGGTAGTGGAAGACGTAACAGTCCTGTAGGTGCAAATTGAATTTGATTTAGGGGGGGAAAAAAAGCTTGTGGAGGTGTTGAGACTGAAGCGGTACGTGGTTCATGTTACAGAGATATGAAGCCATAAGAATGTGTGAAAGCAATGCCCTCTAGATCCCCTCGTTTCACAAAACTATTATCCAATTGAAAACTGATCCTTAGCGAACTCCCATTGTGTGCCTCTCTCAGAGAATAAATGCACCAAAATTGATCTCAGGTCTCTGAAGTGGGCCTGCGGAGCTGGAGTTTACAGATGGGACCATTTTATACACTTCTGGTGGCAATTTACAAACATGCAAAACTGAGAGCTCTCCACCACAACCTGCGAGCCATAAGCAGGAGTTCCACCTGTCTCATAACCTCGTTGGAGCACAATTTTCCTGCCTACAGAGAGGGAAAAAATGTAGCTGTGACACTGTCAAACAATGTGTGTTAACAATTCAACTGAGAACAGTCGGCATGTCATGCAGAAAGAGCAGCCAGTTGGAGGATCTGCTAATGTATTGTGACTCCTGCTGTCAGCAGTTCAGCTCTACACTCTGTTCCTGTAATTTTCAGCCATCTCCACTGCACTGATACCGTTTCAAAAGCCTGCTCACTATCACTCATACTGAAGCTGCGGGAACTATTAACTGTTTGTTCGGGTTTTGATGTTTTACATTGTATGAGAGCAAAGAAAGATGCTTTCAAAACATCCGAGCGGCCCAGCTGAATTAAAGATGTTCTTGTTGAAAGGATGATCAGACTGTTTTATTCTGCATTCAAGAGCTCCTTGTGAGTTCCAGCTCACAGTCTAAATATTTATAGATATAACTAATACAAACAAAGTATGCTTCTTGTGATTTATTTTAAAAATCAAGCGTCACTGAGCTGCATT
This sequence comes from Thunnus albacares, assembly GCF_914725855.1. Classification (NCBI taxonomy): domain Eukaryota; kingdom Metazoa; phylum Chordata; class Actinopteri; order Scombriformes; family Scombridae; genus Thunnus; species Thunnus albacares. Next base: position 7,581,712 of record NC_058119.1, read on the forward strand.
TTGTCATAGTGACAGATTAAAGGGGAGATGTAATTACTGTTATGTTTCTTTTATTAGCAAAAATGTAATAAAAAAAAGCACAAAGCTCAACGTTTGTCTATTCATATAATAAAATGTCAGTTAACCTCTAAACAAAGACTTCAAATATAATTACAGAGGAAGACTTTATTTTAACCTCCCTACTTAGCATTTATGAGCTGTATATCAAAAATAAATAAATCGTTTATAACACTCTAAAACACACTTAAGTGTAGTTGTGAGCAGGCAAGGGTAGTAACCTCCCCCGTAAATCATTCTTAACAGATGTATAAACAGAAAACAGATGATTGATATATAACACAGTTGTAATCATAAAATAAGTGTTCATATTGTAAGTGAATGCATTGTAATTGTGTTTATTAATTAGGGTGTTATTTATATTTTTTGACTCTCAAAACCTAAGCAAACTCCATCAGTTTTACAATTTGTTGACAAAATGCACACAGCTATGAATGACAGTAAATTTGCTTTTTTTTTTTTTTTTTAGATGTTCCTAAAGCACATGGCACTAACAATCATGACAATCATGAAACACTACGTGTTTAACAAGCTATATGAGTGAGAGGAACCAATACATAATGACAAATGGTTGATTTTCAAACACAGTTCACATGACATGGTGTTCCACAGGGGTCCATTTTAGGACCTTTATTATTTCTTACCTATATGAATGATTCCATATTTGTTTGTAATTTTCCCATCCCATTTTGTTTCCTCATGATTTCCAGTGAAATACAACATTTGCAGAAAAAAGCAAAAAGTATGCTAAGGATTATATGTAAGTGTCAGTAAATGTAGCAGTAATTTCCCAACTTCTTACGATCATTTCTCAGGCATTTTGGATGATAAGAAATTAAATAGGAGAATGGATAAGAAAAAACAAACTAGATAAAAAAGTGAAGTCATTGGAGACTAACTAATGTGTCTTGTGTAATGACTCTTTATTATGAATATGTGAATGATTTAGTTTGATTTATGGTAATAATGTTTGGGCCAACACATGTTCCTCCAATCTTCATAAACTTGAAAAAGTACAAGATTTATGAGCAACTTTCTCAAACTCTAAGGAGACCTCTGTTCCCTGTTTTTATTTTTTAAATTTAACATGACATAAATATTTATATGAATATATGTTCTTCCCACTTTTTATTATAGGATATTATGTAATTCTTACATCAAGGATTACAGATATGTTATACTGTGCTATTAATCCTTCATTAATTGTTATTACACAACTTACGGATCCCTGATAAGATTTTTAATTAGAGTTTAATTAAAGAGTTAGGAGATTTATTGTTGACAAAAACATTAATAAACTCCTAAAAATATCCTTACAGCTGCTTATAACTACATTATGGTGTGGTATCAATAATTTTCTAAGTGTTTATATACCTCTTACAAATGCTAAGGGATTGTATGAAAATTGAGGTAAAAAAAAAACAACCAACCACCACCCAATATCTCATAATGTAGCAAAACAGGGAAAGTATAGCTCCTAAGTTGAAATGTTCTAAGAGGCATTTATATTGCTGTTGTAATAAATTGTTTGATACAAATATATATATTTAAAAAAAATAGTGAAAATACAGCCACTCTCTATTTGTGTATATAAAGCTGCTCACCAGATTAGTGAATTTAAGCAGCAACACTGTTTGTGCTGATGGACTTGAGCACTGCAATATTTTCACCCCAGAATGAATGAAAAAAATACAAATCTGGGATGAGAAAAAGTTGACATACCCTCATCAACAAACACAAACTACCTTCCCTTGAACACTCTATCCCCGGTAATAATTTTCATACAGTCCCTAAATATATAGGGTTAAAGTTAAGTGTTACTACAATCATATTCACCACTTTATTATGTTGCTCATGCATTCAACTGGAAATTCCCTACATCTCTGGGAGCAGGTATACGTTACTATACCATGGAGTATGATTTAAAACAAACCAGCAGGAGCATCAGGCATGTGCTGTAAAGTTGCTCTGATAGGTGAAAAGCTGTCACAATCCCTATTATATGGTTTATAATTATAGAGCCCTCAGCTGTTTCAACCTATTTCCTGAGCATCCTTTTAATCAGGCCATAACCACCATTTCATTTGTTCATCCAATGGGTGATGCAATCCCTGAAGCCAAAGCTCTCTATTCATTAGATTGTTTTAATGTGCCTGAAAGCAGTTGTGCAAATAAACAAGCCGTTACAGTGAAAAGAGAGGAATCCCTGAGTCTGTGCATTAACCCAGGAGGGACTACAATTCCAACTTGTGCCTTTTATCTTATTAATCCCACGCAACGTCATTTTGCAGGTCCCCGAAAAGGACTTATAAATTGCGTCTAATAGGCTTCAAATCAAGCACTAATTAAAACTGCATTAACCTTAATGAATCAGAAAAATTGAGACCCCAATTTATTGGAGTTGTGTTTATACAAGGGCTGGTTTCAATAATACATGACGCAACCGGCTGTGTGGGATGAGCCCGTCCTCTTAATGTGAACCTCCTGTGAGCGTGTATGTGTGTATGTGGGTGTGTGTGCATCAGTGTGGTGTGTTTTGGCCCTCGTCGTCATTACAGGCCTTGTTAGAGGTTAACTTTAGCAACATTCAGGCGTCTTTAGTGCCGTGGAAGGAGATGGAGCCGCATGGTGCCAATCAGCGTCACAGGTGTTCATAATTGTCTGTCTAATTGCTTCATTACTGGTGAGGAGGCCTGAGCCCCGTCTGCGCTTCCACCACATCTGGATTTTGGGAAGCCCTCTTCAGCTCAAATGAGAAGCCTCTCTTGAGTTTTAACATGTATCTGCTTGTTGCCGTGATTTCCCAGGAGCGCGTCATTTATTTGTACGCCGATTCTGACTCAAACGCCTTTAATGGAAATTCCCATGGCTGGTGGGGGTGGAGCGCTTATGGCAATTTGTTGACTGAGAACTCATTTGTTTTGCCATGAATGAATGTGGAAAGATGTTAAAAAAAAAAACATGCAAATGATGTCAGTGTAGTGTAGTGTGTTCTAGCAAAGTACAGGGAGGCTTTTTTTCCCTTTGAGTGTTTTCGTGTGTTATCCCAGTCACTTGTATGGCTAGAAGACCCTTGAGATTTCCCACAAGAGACTTGCTGTCCTAATGAATCAAGTGTCTCCAATGTGGCAAGGACCTGAGGGGGGAAAACTATGATTCTTTATTACTGAGGCTTCAGCAAACCTGCCAAACTCACCAGAGATCCCGCTTCATTCTTGTTATGTCAGATCAAAATGACAAAACATGGGAAGGCCTTTCAAATCTTTAAAATCCCTTCATGTTTTTCTGATTAGTCACTGTCTGATGGCCGCAGTGCTTCTCCCTGTAAGGAAATAGACGATAGATTAGGCTGAGGTCACCAGCATTAATGAGACATTTAACATGCCATTTGCAGGAAGTGCTGCAAGATCTCCTCCATTTCAGATAAGCTTTCAGGACACCCGTGTGAAACGGTACAAGAGGGGACCGATGCTCGACCTCAAACCTCCAGCCACCTCTGCCCACCCACAGAGGTTGTTATGTATCCATGCTCACGTCAAGCCCGGGCCTGCATGCGCCAATTAACTCCCAGCCATATGGATTTCAACTGTGGCTTTTGGCAGATGTTTGTCCAACCCATCACTCAATTTGGCACACCAGGGATTTGGTGTCACCTTTTGGGAGTTTTGGGAGTTTTCTGTCAGATTTTGATTATCAGTCTTCATCAGGTGGATTGGTTTTTGTTCCCGGAGGTGTAATTATGGCCCAATGTGGCTTTTATTTATGCATGAATGTGATCTCAGTCGCCTACAGTGCCAGCAGTCACTCATGGGAGTCACTGCCAAGGTTCACCTGTAAAATGTGTAGCAAATTTGCCAAACATTGTGGATTATCATCAGGTGCAATGATGGAATTCTGTCTTCACATTTATAAAATTAATTCAATTATAAAAACGTTTTGGAGGTACAGTTCCCTTACCCACTACTGTCAGATGTAGATGGGCATGTCTTGACTTGATTCTCCTTGACAACAGAGCTACAGGCTGCTGGTGTCTTCAGTCAGGCATGCTGAAGTCCTCGGAGGGCTCGCTGGTGTTTCATGTAATGTCAACACTATAAACACAACATGCTATTCTTGATTTGTATCATGCCTCAGAACCCAGGCTAAACCCATATGATGATATAATTAGATAGGACATAATGGGCAACAATGAGCGTCTTATGAATATTGTTTGTCTATGTGTTTCAGTTTGCCATTACTGGCTGTGTGGTGTCCACCTTCTCACTAACTACAAACCGGAGTCAAATTTCTAGCCATTGTTTGCCCAAAACTGACTCGACAGTGGGTTTTACAAATACAAGTGGTGAAATATTTCATGTTCTTTGCAGCTTATGTGCAATAGACTTGGCAGGAACACAATAGCTATGGGAAGTGATTTATTTTCTTAAAGTAATTAAATGCCTACTTGATCATTTTTTCTGGGAAAATGTGCAAATGTGGCAAACAAATTAAAAGAGCACTCCATGACTAAACCTATCCCTAGGATTGGTGGAAACATCACAAGCGAAACAGGAGCCAAACCTTCTTAATATACGTAGCTACATTTGGGAGTTTCAGAGGAAACAATTCGGAAACATGCATTCTATTTCTGTTTGCTCCCGATTATTAATTTTAATTTATGTAACCCCACTTACTCCCACAGTTTAATTAATGATGCTTGTTATCAGCTGTGTTTAAGAGGTAATGGACAATGCTGAATTTTGAGTGTTTACAGCGCTGGAGAAAAATCCCGCTTTACCCCTTTGTAATGGACTGCCAGCAAACAAGAGATTAACAGTGTTTGTCACTCTTCCTGCAGCTGTGTTATAATGCAAAGCAAAGAGGGGAGGGGGAAAAAAGGCATTAAGCACATAACTTTGAAATGGTGACTTGAAATAGCTACCATGGTCAGAAGAACTGGCATGCCCCTCCATCACCTAATCCATACCATAATTCCTGATCTAATTAGAGGAAGGCTCAGCGCTAGGCCTGCCATAAAAGAATAAAGAACACAGACAGACCGTGTGCCCAGAGGAAGGAGGGAATAAGAAGTCAGTGAAATAGAAAGAGAGCAAAATAGAGGAAGAAAGGAAGAGGGAGGAAAAACAAGTGCATAGTACAGTGAACTGAACAGGTAAACATGACTGACCACTTATTATTTGCCTAGTCACCATCAGTATAACAGCATGTATATTTTGAATATATACAGTTAATCTAGTTATGGGATTATTGGCTTTGCTGTAATACTAAATGTGTGGAAACAGGTAAATCTATTTGCGGCTAATCTTTCAAAAGATTGTTCCACACACACAGATTCCTTAACTCGTAATCTAATCAAGATCATTGATAAAATGGTAGAAGCACACTACATACTCATTTGCTTGAGGCTCTGTTTATGGCAGATGTAAACACATTTTAATAATTAACAGTCCAACATGTTGTGCACAACACAATTATTTCCTTTCTGTTCATCCACAAAATCACAATCTTAAACCCTAAGAAGCAATACAATAATCAATCAGCAAGACAGGAGGACAGTTTCACATGATCACATGAACAACTGACACTCTAATAAGACACCAGTATTTTCTTTGAATGTTCAGAAATATATGGAGCAAACAGCCAAGCACATCATGGAAAAAAACAAAATTGGATTATCATTATATATTTTGTACTCTAGTGCACAAATTAGTAATTAGTGCTCTTGAATTACTTATTTTCTGCTCTAGAGTTAATAATTCATGCAAATTAACAGAACATAATGTTAAACAATACTGTCAACATGTGTTTAAAGTGGCTATAATCTATATTTTTATAGTGACAATAGATCAAATGACTGTATAGTGTGAAAGGTGTCACACAGTATAACAAAGCCACACAAATAATTATTATCAGACTCTGCAGTTCCACTCAACACTATGGAACATTTTAGCATCTTTCAGCTCATTGTTTTAGTTTTATAACCTGCAATTTCACAGTTTTGTTTAGTCATCTTCAGTTGCAGAAGGCAGCTGTTTTTAGAAAAAAAAAAGGTTTAAAAAACAACTTCACGCAACCTGCCCAGCACCAAACAGCAGACAGACAAAGTTAGCAACTAGCTGGTAAAAATGGTGGAGCATTTAGCAACTAAAGAGTCAAATATTTCCCTCAGCAGTTGGTGGAAACCAAAAACAGAGCATTAAATTATAGCTGCTTATTTAGATTAGATTGTCCAAGGCCTGGCAACTGTCACTGTTTATTCCTCTTTATACTATACTATACTATACTATACTACACTATACTATACTGTACTATACATTATGTGAGAGTGTGGCGAGTGTTGCTGAAACATCCTCCAATGTAATTTGACAACTGTGTTGAAAGGAGCACTAAGGGGACAAAGACAGATATAATGAATGTGATAATACCCTAATGACATTAATATGAAGAAATTCGGTATTTTGAGGCACCTCAATACTGAAACAAATAAGTATTAGACTGCTGCTAATACAACAATTGGTAATTTCACATCTTGCCCTTACAGACAGTAATTTAAGAGCCTACTAATTTGTGTGCATAAATTAGAAATCCATGAGCACAAATTTCTAATTTGTGTGAACATTTAAAAAAAAAAGAAAAGAAAAAAGAAACATACTCCTCCTAAAACAACACATGTGGGGCTCTATAGGCTAATAACTGAGTATAAGCAGAGCTCTTGCAGAGAGCAGGAAAACATAACACACGTATTCAATCTGTGTTTGTGATGCAGAGGTCTAACATTTTCCCTTTCATCTGGACAGGATGAAGTCATTTAAACAGCCGGGCCCTTCTCGCCTTCAAAGTGACTGTTTGAGGTCTCAGACTGGACACTTGCTGCAGGTGCAGTGTTGGAAACACTGATGCAACACCAGAAATGGTCGACCTCTTTAAAAAAAATAAGCTTCACGGAGGAGCCAAGTGAAGTCACCTCATGTGTCTACCTGGTCAGAAATGCAGCCTAAATTCAAATTTCCAACATTTGAAGACCTTTCAAAAGCAAACTGCATAAAACCAAGTGCTGAGATAAGATACCTCCCCTGGGTACCCAGGTGAAAGTAATAAAAATCACACTGCTGCTTCTCCAGATACAGTAGAGCTAGAGCTACAATAAGTTAGCAGAGGATTACGCTGTTAAATAGCCAGAGGCTGTGCGTGTATCATCAGCCTGGATAACTGCACTATTGCGTACTACACAATTGTGCATTGCCAGTAATGTAGTCTGTACTCTGAATTACATTCATGCGGATGTCAGTAAACTCCCTTGTGATGTATCTTTGTGGGTTAAGAAATGAAATACACTGATTCTGAAGTAAGATAGATGTGCTTACCAAGGTCAAGGAGGCTCCCCAGCGTAATTACAAGACTACCAAACACAAAGGGCATTGTTATTGGACAAGTATAATGCCGCACATTACCAGAGCAACACAGCTGTTTCTATCAGCGAACACTAGCTAGGGAAGACATAGGGCGGGCATCAATTTAGCCTACTTATCTAAAGTCTCTAATTACTTGGTTTATTTGATAAACAGAACAAGGAGAATCCTTAAATGATTCTGCAAGATCCAAAGGGGATTAATTTCTTACTCCTTGAAAAAACAAATCACTGGTAGAATCCCTTATTTCACTCTTTAATCACGCATTAATTAGGAGCAATAGGGGCACCAGTTACACTTGGCATTTGGTGAGATTGCAGGAGGAAAAAAAGGGCCTGCATTAGCCTCTCCAGAGGAGGAGGCGAGCACATCAGCCTAAGACAAAGACGACACAATCAGACAGAACAGCAGGAAGTGTGAGTTGGGAGAACGGGGATCTGAGCTTCTCAAGCCCCGCAAAGCTCATATTTCCTGAGGCAAAAGAGCCAGACTGGATAGTCATGCTTGCTGCACCCTGGTGTGACAGGCTGGACGAAATATTTGATCACTGTTTTATTCGGATATAGGTTTTTAGAAGGCAGCTAATTCACATCTATACACTATCTTATCTGCCATTTTCCCCATCCATCGTAAAAACTCCTGTCAAGTATAGGTTCATATATTTGCCCCTGCAACACAGTTAAAGAAACTAATGAAAGCTTTTTGAACATGCGACTAAACATACAACATCAACAAAGAAGCCACTCAATTGAGAAACAGTTGCAAAGATGAAACTGTCCAGTTGTGAGTGTTTTGCAGCTACTGTACCTCAGTCGCTGCGAGCAGGAAAATGGAATGAGGAGCGAACAGGGAAGACTTGATTTAGCAGTAAAGGATTAGCACTCCAGGAAAAACTGTGCATTCATAGTGCAAAGCGGGGGCTAAACACTCTATTTATCTTTACATTTACATCCAGGATCCAATTAAAGTTAATTTGAGTAATGCTATTTACAACCAGACTACCATTTTTGATGAAGTAGGTTCTTAGTTCGGGGAAAGAAGAGATGATTCCAGTTGTAGTAGTGATAGTAGTAATTTTTGACTACAAAACATCAAAATATTTCCATGGAAAAATGAATCCACAGTTTATTCGATGGTGAGAAAAACATTAGTTGCAGCCATACAACAGTTTGTAAAGAGGGCAATGAATTTTTAAAAATGTCTTTCATTATATTAATTCATCTAATAGTTCTCTAATGTTTTTTTAAATTGATTCTGAAGTTTTTCTTACTAATAATATTGGTGGTTGGTCACAGTGCGATGCTAACAGAGCTGCCAGCTGGAGTGGAGCTAGAGTAGTTAAGTTTCCCATAATCAATAATGCTAAATGCTATTCATCAGCACAAAATATTGGCACTTTGGCACATCATCATTAATAGTAACATTAGAAAGTGTCATCAGTTGTTGGAAGCGCAGTAAGTTTGTAGACCAGAGTGACTTGTGTTTTCAACCAGGTTTAGTACCATTATAATCAGATTATCATAACCCAGCTGTGACACTTACATCAGAATCAGTTCGGTTTTTTGGTAAATAAGATTACTTGATCACCTGACAATGCTTAACAATGACATTCTCTGTGCATTTTGTTCCCGCAGTACATGCTCTTCCTCATGCTTTCTACCGGAGGCTGTGAAATCATGTTTGAAAAGCTCAGACCGTTTTACGTTACAGCACCTGAACCGCTCTGCTGCTAAACGCCTTTCATGTCTTCACTCAAAATTTTTTTGGTCGACTCCTTATCTAAGACGATAACCGTATCGAACACAAAATGAACAAAATGGCCTGTAAAATGTGTTTTGAAATCATTATGCTCTCAGTCTGTTTTCTTATTTCGCGAGCTTGAATAAAGAGGTAGCTTCTCAAGCAATCTCGGCCTTGTTTGTTTAAGGTAATTACTACTTGTCCTCCCATCCTGCCGGCCCAGATGATGCATGAAAATTACCATTCCCCTACTTCAATCAAAGCTGGAAAAAGAAAAGGGAGAAAGGGGGGAACAGAGGCGAGCAGATGGGAGGGGGTGGTGGTGAGAGAGGAACTCTGTGAGACACACTGAGCTCCCTCCCTGCATGACAAGAAAGGGCACTGTCTCTGATTAATTAGCTGGAGTTGGTAATCAGTTTAATAAGACTGAAGTTGATGGTGAGAGGTCCCCTTTGGCAGAGCCACGCTAAGCTTAGCACTCTGTTCAGGGCCCTCGCTTTCTTCCACCAAGTAAACACGCAGTGTCTATTTACATAAACAGTTGTTTCTTTTTTGTGGGGGGCTATTTTTCCTTCCAAACCGCCTGAAAGCCTAACACCACCGCTTAAGTCACTCCCAACAATGGCACGGGGAATTGCAGACAAATTCATGAATTTTTCAACATATGAGAACTAATTAAATTGAGGCCTTTTTGAAATGAATATAGTGTGAGGTACTCACTGGCCCTACGCACACAAAGAGGGTATAATTCAGCGATTGAATTCTGGCTTGATAGCATTCAGCCTTTTACCATGGTGAGCTATACAGATGGCCGGGGTCCTTTTCATTCTTTTCTCTCTTAATGGCAAATCTCATTATGGCAGTTATCACTGTATGAAGAACAAGACGGGAACGATGGGCCACAAAGCCGCACCGTGCAGGAATTTGGTACCTGTCTGCTGGTGAACATGATACTTACTGTTAGGTCAGATCGTGATGAGAATTCAAATTTTACTTTTGTTTAGATGACTATTGGAAAATCAAAAGTCACAGCACATACAAAACATTCTTAATACTGTTAGTTTTCTCAACAGTAAGCAATAGGAGAAACCAAATACATTTTATGGAAGTGAGGGGTTGAATATTGTGAGAAGATCAGTACTACTCTAATGTGGTAAATATGAAGCTACAGCCAGTTAGCTTAGCTTAGCATAAGGACTGAAAGCTGGGGGAAACAGCTGTTCCTTTAAACTCACCCTTATGTTTGTTTGGCAGAACATCTTCCGCACCAAACAAATACACACGAACTCTGAATATTTAACTTATGGCTAATAGAACAGGTGGATTTATACAATATGCTACATGTGATACTGTCAGATAATTAAAGAAACTTCTGGTGAAATTTGAGGGGGAAATAAAGGTGAATCATAAGTCTGTCAACTGTGGAGCTGCAGAACATATAGGACTGAACTGGCCTCAGTCCTAGAGGTATACGCCATTCATTACCAGCTGGTCTCTCTGATTTCGCTTTTCATATGTGGGAAAAGACTTGAGACTCAGATGGTATCTTTACTGATTTAATGATTAAATATAATAATATATCTCTAAGCTAATTTCTTTCTAAAAAAAATTAGGTATTTTGCCACCTTATTGCCTAATTTTTATGGAAAACCTTATGATATCTTCTTTGAAGATGAACCTTTTCAGAAAAATTTGATTTCACAAATGTGTGTGTTTTCTCATGACACTCGATTTGCATCCAGTTGATAAATATTTTAATGCTTATAGACAAGAATCAGGTGTTGAACTCACCACAGTGGTGGAAGGAGGCAATTAAAAGAGCAGGTACTTTGTCTTTCTGTGCCCGATTTTAAATCTGTTCATGATTATACATACAGTAGGGTACATCTAAGCCAAAACAGCACATTGACACTATGAAAATGGCAACAGAGCCTGTTTGAATCCCTGTTTTAGCTACAGCTGTTCCAATGGAGCAGCTTAGTGGACAAGGCAGTAAAATCCAGTGAAATGAACTCCTCTGAGATGTAAAAGTGTGCTTTTATGAGCAGTTTTTTCCCCCAGTTTGGTATTTAGCTTCTCAAACTCAGACCAATAAAACCATTAACAGCTTGATAGTCTTGTGAAATTGCTTTTCTTTCTTATGTTAAGCTTCTCAGGTTCTCTACAAGTCATTCTTTTGACCGCTGTTACAATTAAGACTTCCTTGCTAAGAATAAATTCATTAAATGAAGCCTCTCACATGACAAAAACTCTATAAAACTACAACTTTACTTCCTACATTCTTCACTCTGTTACAATTAAATCTAATAAGTCATGACTTAGACTAGTCTTTAAAAAAAAAAACAAGTTGTTGCTGTCATGGCCGAGCAGTTTTATCTAAAGTAAACTCAGAGGACCGAGCCTGAGATAAGAGAGCACCACATCACCCGTGGCGTTAATGATCGTCCGCTGTTACAACACAAAGACAGTCAAGTAGCAGATAGAGCACAGAAATAATTTAAGCAGTGCTAAGTGGTCTATTGTCATTCAAATGATAAATTATGCTTGGCAGAGGTTTTAGAGTCACTTTTACAAAGCGTTGCTATTGTTTGTGCGGAGACAAGGTTTTAAGGAGTCAGAATGGAGGGAATTACTTGAGAGAGTTTGGAGTTCCTTGGGGTTTGGACACAAATTGGTTCCCTGCTCATCGGGCCTGCCCTGACTGTCAGACAAGCCTTCAACATGGCAACACTGGTGCTTACAAAGGACTGTATTGCTCAAAACGACAGTGAAGATCTGGAGTCAACATGGCAGCATCAGTGTTAAAACTACAGTAGAAGTTGGTGGAGAGATGTTTGGATGTTGTTACAGAGGCTTTTAATTCAACGTACCTTACTACTGCACTGTCTTGTTGCAAGTTAACTACAGAATTACCAGTATTAATTGATCAATAACAAGTCTGGGGCAGTTTCTTCCCCACCTCTAATCAAGCCAGCGTTTGTAATTAGCTGCTCTACAGTAGGTGAGTGTTCTTCATATAGGAACGCAGCAATAAATTACCACACAAGCCAGACTTACTGAGGTCTTTCCTGGGACAAATCAAGGTAATGTTAATTACGCCATTAAAGTCATTTGCTCAGTGTAAATCCCCCCCGGCTGCTCTAGATCACGCTGTGTCCATTCTTAAGATACAAAAGGATTTCATGTCCGAGAGTGTGGAAATAAAACCAGGTCACTGTAAGCTGTACAGTAAAGTTCATACACAACAACAAAAGGAGAGGTCTTAACTTAGACGTACATTGTTAAATTGCTGTAACACAGGAGATACAATATAAAAAGTACAATAAATAGCTTTAATATTGTGATATATCTCCATGTGTTGCACAAGTTAACCTGGTTGATATTAATTCAGTGGTCTCCTGGTGTTTGTCCTCTTTCTTCAGGTACTTGGCACTGCTTAAGATGTCATTACCTCTGTTGGGACTGTTAAATGGTTCCATAAAGAAAAATGAAATATTCATTAACTTGGTTAATAATTCATTCAGATAAAATTCAATATGTGGTTTGCAGAGTGAAGATGAATGCATAATGAGTGCATGCTCAGCATATTTGTGCTTGAATGTTTTTATTTCACGATAGCAAAATGGAAGAAATTAATTGAAAGTTAATTTTCATTTTTTTGTTCTATAAGTTATGCTAAATGATAAAATAGATGCTTTCCAAGCAGTTTCTCACTAAGAAACAATTAAGAGGGCGTATAAGTAACCCACATACTACACTATGGTTTTTAATTATAGAAGAAGTGCATTTAAACAGTCTTTATCAAATTGTAAATGTTGTGAGCTTGACCTAATTCACACAGTTTGAGGAAACTGTGTAAAACACTTTGTACTTTGCTTCCCTAAAATTGGAACCATAACCTCTGCTTATCATGTGTCAAAAGCCTGCAGAATGAAACAGTAAATTCATAATTTCATATGAAGTTTTGCCACAACCGAAAATATTCTGTTGCTGTTCCAGATGTCACATCAAAAGTCTCCTGACGCTCATGTCCAGAAACTGTAAGTGTGTACATGTTGCTTCAGTTACTATCAGAGTGGTAAAGTGTTCCCACACCGCCACACTGCAGTGTAAACACTGCTCATCCAAACACTGTCAAACTAATTTCCTCACACCACAGAGGTTCATTTTGGCTTTCAGATGAATCAATTCTTCCTCTAATTATCAATTGTGACACCCATAATCACTGGAAGACTGTTGCGCTGAATAAATGGCATGTCTTTTGTCTTATAATTCTGTGCATCTTGACAAACATGACCCATTAAACAACCCTGTGGCCTTTTTCAAGAGCGATGATTACACTAATTAAAGCTGCAAAACATTTGAGAGGGCTGCAGACGTGCCAGAATTAAACAGGTCATTAAATTAGCCAAGGAATGTGTCAACATCCCCACTGCCTGTCACTCTTACAATATGTCACTCTAGAATGAAAGACTCAAAAATACCTCGTGTACAAAGATGGGCTCATAATTTATTTGATATCACATGTGAAAACTAACTAACTATTTTAGGGCTTACTACCGTGGCCTTTAAGGGCAAAACAAAGTTGCTGGACGAATCACATTAACAAAATAGAAAACAACAAAAACAACATTTCACAGTTTGGAAATGATGTTGGTAATGAATCAACATTTTAAGATTTGGTGATTGGTTTTGTTGTCATGTTTTCTTAAAGGTTGTTGAGCTTCCTGTTCTGTAAATTAATTTTCTCTAATGTCTTTTCAATTTAGTTATGGTTTTTTTTTAATGTTTTCAGTGTTGTTGTGTTTTAATAAGTTGTTAATGTGTTTTCAAAAATGGTGATTTCTGTTTTGTTAATTTTCTCTGATTCTCAAGTGTTTTGGTGTTTGGTGTTTTAATGTGTTTCGTTCAGTTTTGCTGTATTTTGCACCTCAGGGCCACCGTACAGTAGTACTTCAATGGGAACAAGTGAAATTTCTAATGTGAAAATGAGAATTCCCCTTAAAAATCTACTGTACCCTAAAGAAGGTAAAACATTTTATATTTTTAACACTGATTGACTGATAGAGACCTTTATTTTTACAGGGAAAATGAGAGCTCACTCTTCTTGCAGGATTGTACAAATAACAAGAGTAACAAGTTGTAGTTACATGATAAACCACAACATTGCAGCTCAAATTTTATGAACTCCAATGAAAATTTGAACAAAACATAAACAAACGTGTGAGCTACACCCTGCATTAGGTGTGAGATGTAGCCTCTTTATCAGCTGCATCTCAGCGATCTCTCCTTCGAGTTAATCCTCCTCTAGCTGGTGATAGGAGCAGGTGATAGCGCTGATGTCTTGTTACCAGCAACATATGTTCCCTTTCATACAACAGCAGCTTTCCAACCATTTAATGGGATTGTTGTTGTTGTTTTTTTCCCTCTTTACCCTGGCTCCACACAACAAACACTTTTCCTAGAAGTGGTTCGACATGTGCCCAAGGAATTTGTCTCCGCGTTTCACAACAAATCAGCCTAGGTCAGGGGGCTAAGATTGGCCTCCAGTAACAGACTATTGAAAACAGCTCCTCAACATGACGAGAGGGGAAAGTGGATTTTCCAGCTTAAAAGCAGAATCATCTCTGCTCAAGGCATTATCCTGTGTTCAAAGAGATTAATAAAGTGAGATGCTATTGATACGGCGCCGCGCTGCTCTTGGATCAGTGCTGGTCATGTTCACTGACAACCACTAGTTTTTTTTTTTAAAAAAGCCTTTTACAAATGGAAAACACATTCACAGATGCTGTTTTGTAACATTGTAATCCAAGAGCAGGTCAAATTAAATATTACCTTCCTGAAAAGCTTTTGTTTCAGAGAGGTAAAGTTGTTTAGTTTATTATAAAATATGCCACAATCACCTGCATCCAGTCATCCCCTACAAATGAAACAAACTATTTCGTTGTTCTGGAGGACTTCTCCAGAACTTTCCAAGGCCCCAAAATTCAGCTTCCTTTTGTTCTGTTAATGAAGCATCTCTGATGTTTCCTCACTCCGCAGTCAAGATATATTTTTCATAGCAGTCATCAAAGTGAAGAAATCCCATGTTGTACTTTGATGTGCTTAACACAGTTTTAACTCGCGTCTCATTACAGAGATAATTAATAGTTTAATTAGCACAAATTCTCACCAACTGACAGCTTCTCAGACACACAGTCCTGATTAACTTGAATGTAAAACGATACAAAAATCTTTATTTGCTCAATCCGCCATGTGCATATCTAGCTGTCTTCAGCTGAGGTGTTTTTATATCATCATTTAATTGACTACAAACTTTTATTGCTGATGTTTTGTTAATTTCTCTTCATACTGATTCAGCCTACGCAGCAAAGCGATGAGAATACTCCGCCTCACCAGGGGACAAAGTGCCCAAATATGTGCAATGCAAACAACTTAGGTGGATTAATTTTAATTCTCATTACCTTGAAGCAAAGCAATCATTTTCCATGGTTGGGTAAAAAAATATATATAAGCAAGCATTATGAATAAAAGTAATCATTGTTCTTGGTGCTTTTTTGCATGCTGTTTGCAATTAACACTTCCTGGAATCTGAATGAGCATTTCAGAAGTGTGCGTGTAGCTGCAGAGGCAAACGCTGCAGATCAAAAAAGATCAAAGTAACAGCGAGAGCAATCTGCGCTTTTAGACGAGTTTACAGATGCTGAAGAGTGCTCATCACACAATGAGCGGCGAGTGTAGGCTTCGAGAAACAGCGCGTGCCTCTTGTTCGAGCTGAGAAACAATAGCATGTCTCCCAGCATGGGTGAGGGCCAACAGCAAAGCCTCTGTTTCATGTCTCACACTCCTCCTCCTCCTCCTGTTCGCTTAACTTCCAGTTTACGACTGCTCACAACAGTTTACAGCAGCCAAATTTCATTTTCTACCCACAAATCCTATCGCACATTATCCTGTACATTGCATTAGGGGCCTAATCTTTCCTTTCTCTTCCTCGGCAGAAGAAAGGAGCGCCTTCATGATTAACCCACTTTACAGCAATAAATAAACGCATCATCCAGTAATGTACACCAGATTTAATTTGAAGGGGAAAAAAGGCCAGAATGCTCAGATCACTGAAATGTAATGAAAAATAACACAATGCAGACTCCAATGGGCGCCTTAGGAATTAATTTGAATGCTCCATAATTTTTTCTCTCTCTTGTGCTCTCTGCATGGGGTTTTTTTCCTCAGCCAACTGTGTGACTTTTTCCCCCTCACACACTCTGCTGGTGTGAAGTCTTCAAAATATACAAACAGAATAAAACGAAACAGGATCAGTCCGCCATAAAAAAAAAAAACACAAGTTTTATCGAATTAACTTAAAAAAAAATGTTAAAAAAAATCACAGTCTTTCTCCTTTTCCTCCACGTTTGTCACATGAAGCCCATGTTGCTTTTGGTTTCCCATCGTTTTTTCGCCTCAAACCTGCAACACAGAGAAACATTGAATTATTGAACCCGTTACAAATACACTGAAACTGGCAACTTTAGTCTCTGCATGAGTAATGATTCAAAGTCCAGCTAAGGCAGGCTTCAGCAGCTCTATCTTAACTGCACTTGGAACCAGACAAAGTGCCACACATGGCAGATGTGATGGTAAACATAAGCATGAGGACAGAGAGACGTCGTACCCCCAGGCTATTTGCCTCTTCCTTTTCTGCACTGCCCTCAAAGCTTCCTCTTCCTGTTTGCGTTGCACAAAGTCACGGCAATCAGCGGCTTGAGCGATTTTCACAGCCAGCTATTTAGAGGCAGACAGAGGAGAGGCCCATTAGAGAATGGAAATCAGTCTGTGGCAAGAAGAGCTTTCTGACTGATGTGTCAGGGTGGCTTCTCGTCAGTGTCTCTGCCGCCTGTGCTGCAGCACATAAAGGCTGTAATATCCTCAAATTTAGCAACTTTTACAAGACATTAGGACTAGTAATCAGGTATAATATACATATGTCAGAGAAAGTAAAGGAAAAAGACAAATGGATCATAAACAGTGTCATTTTTACAACAGCAGAGAAACATATATTACATACATAAATATAAATAAGTTAAATATAATGCAGCATGAAGAACCAGCAGCACAAAAACTCTGTTGTAAATGTATTGTGAAAATATGAATAAATGACCCAGCAGGTCTATAACAGGTGTTTTGAAGAGTAATATCAGGAAATGTCACATGTGTACTGAACATATGAAAAAAATATTTCAGAAGTTAAGTTTGTTAACTGCTGGTTCTTTTTGCTCTCCACCTGTATCTGCAGTAAAAAACAATCCCACCTGACACCTGGTGGTTATCATATGAATTTATTTGGATGTACAGATGATGAAAATGTTATAGTTCTTCTTATGTCAAAATCAGGTGTACTGTGTCTGAAATGGACACTGAAGCTCAATAATTAGTTGATTAATCACTTAGCTGATCAACAGAAAATGTATTTCGACAATCATTTAATGGCTTAAGTAATCTTATAAGGAAAAGTAGCAGAAATTAACAGATTCCAGCTTTTTAAATGTGAATATTTTCTGGTATTAGTCTTCTATGATAGTAAATTGAATATATTTGGGTTTTGGACTGTTGGTCTGTCAAAACAAGCTATTTGAAGACGTCATCTAGGGATCAGGGAAAATGTGAGTATTTTTCATTATTTTAGAAATCAAACGACTAATCAAGAAAATAATTGGCAGATGAATCGATTGATTGCAACCCTAGAGGTCATTCTGTTTTCTCTCCTGCCTCTTGTGTTTTTCTCTAAAAATACAACCTTCCATGTGGTTGTTGTAGATTATAAACAATAACTTGGAGGGTTTTATTTTTAGAGAAATAATCTGCAACACCCAAAATACTGGAAATATCTCTAGACCAATAACCAGCGAAAAATACAAGAGATAGTGTCGAATATTAGCAACATACATATCATAAAAATGTTACTGGTGAATGTGTATGCGAGTGTATGTTTGTGTGTGTGTGTGCGCATTTTGTGTGGGGGGTGAATTGCCCCATAGCTCCATACATTACAGGAGTGTTGTTTTATTCAAATTATTCTAATCTATTTTGCCTTTTGTTTGAGGTGTTTTAAGAGGAAGTCATATTTGAAGCTCCTGGCTTATAGTCTCCCCTGCACATTGTTTCATTTGATTGCTTCTTTTTTCTTGTTTAATGTGCAAATGAAATAACTTAAAAAAAAAAAAAAAAAAACGTTCAGCATTTTGCCATTTTTCCTCCCATCTCAAAAAACGTTGCAATGGCATTTTTCACTCATCACGAGTGTAAAAGAGACTTTTCTGTTTGGAATACTGCAGGCAGTCCCTGAAATCAGAAGTGAAGAGAATGACCGTGACTGCAAGAGGCAAACATTCAAATCCCAGGGAAGACATGTGTGTATTGTGAAGCAGAATAATCCCAATAACCCCAGTCACACAGAAGCACAGGAAACAAAGGGAAAAATCCTGCCTCCTCTGTCACTCCTGAGATAGGTTTATTATTCAAGCAAAGGCGAACTTTGATAAACAACTTGGAACAATTTCACCAAACCTTTGGGTAATTCTCTGTAATATTCAGAGTACAATCAGAGGGGAAGAAGTCTTAAGGTAATGAAGAAATGTGCCACCACTGCGCCACTTGAAAAAAAAAAAGACCTGCTAGAAAAAAAAAAAATGTTTCAATTATAATTAAGTGGGATAAACTTTATTAGAAAGACTGAAACTAAAATATCTCCTAATGCATGCTGGGATTAAGCAGGTCAGAGCGAGCAGGCAGGAAAAATTAAACTCTAAAGGCTTTTTATCACCATATTTCAGGAACCAAGGGTGTAAAATGTTCTAATTTGGGATACATTAAAAGCCATAAAGGTCTTTCAAAAAGATTAATGGTACTTTGCTTGGATTTAAGATAAGGGCTTCGGCTGGCTGCAAGTACTGGGCTCCGGCTGGGCCCTCAAGGCATTCATCTATACAGTCACTGGAAGATTTGTGAAAGCGTCTGCATAACCTGAAGCGTACATGCTATGACAGTTCTCCAGTTCTTTGCCATTTTTATAGGTTTTAAATTCCTCAAATAATGTCTTCTAGTCTTAAAGAGAGTTAGAACGGGTGATTGCTTTTACATTTGCAGTAGATCAGCGAGCAGATAATACCACACCAGGGCTTTCCCTGCTCCTTGATGGAGTGGTGTAGGTGCTAAATGCTTCTGAGTGGCTCCGATGCATGCCGAGATTATAAAGCAGACGTTTATTAAATTGTTGACAAATCCGAGAACAGCTCTGTGTTTGCAGAAAATAAAGTCGTTGGCTAAGATGCCTCATTCAGGGAGCAAATCAAATGAAACTGCATGATGCTAAATGGGTTCATTTGGAGATTTACAGTCAGAGATTTTTCTTTTTTCCCAACACGAGGATTACCCACATTAACCTGCTCTTCTGTGGAGGCATTTGAAATGCAAAAGGTCTTGAAAACACGCCTTCCCAAACATTCCCAAAACCAAAATTAAAACCCACTTCCATGCCCCTCATTTCCACCTCTTTTAAATTCAGAACATAGCCTTTACTACATTTAAAGCATTGAAGGTCTTTCATTTTTTTCATTTTTTTATCAGTTTAGTCTACAATCCCTGATTGTCTTTACTGGGGCTCAACATTAATGTCAACCAAGTTACCTAGGAGACAGAACAGATCAAAGAGACAAAAAAAACCCTCAAATGTCTGATTAATCAAGCCTGCAAACAGCTTATTTCTTTTAGCCTGCATGCAAGTATGAAAATGAGATTCCGAGAGCAGTACATTGTGCAGATTTGTTCATTCTTATCTGAACAAAGCCAGCGGCAGCTTATTTCATGGATCACTGGCACTGTCAGCGCTGTGGCGCCGAGCAGGTGACGGCTCCTCTTTCTGTGGCGAGAACAAAATTAGCAAAAAGTCGGCACAAATTAGCCTCTCATATTTTCAGTAATATGACATTATTTTTCATTTACTTTTTTGATCCACTTTTCAGGATCCCCCCCCCCCCCACCCTCCCCCCTCCCTTTGCGTGCGTCTTAGTGCCAAATCCTTTCACATCAGAGGCTGGTGAAAAATAAGAATGAGAGTACAAAGCTGGAATAAAGGCAGGAAACCTCCTGCATTCTTTGTTTATGTGGCTCCTAAAAGGCGATTCTTCCCACTACACCACATATTAACGTACAATTAAGTGTCCATCACAGCCATGTTTCTGTGCCTTGTTTCTCTCTCTTGTGTGGCCTGTGCACAGCCCTGTTAAAAATAAGGTTTATTCAGAGGATTAATACTCTGACCTTTGGAAGATTTGAAGGCAAAAAAATTCATCGTGCACAATGCTGGCACTGCAGCAGCAGCAGCTTAAGGCCACTAGGAGGGTTAAGTCAATAGTACCGTTTTCTGTTCATTCATGTTTGGGTCGTCATGGAGATTCAAGTGGAGACCCAAACATGGGGCCTCAATACGATTTAAAAAAAAACCCAACATAGCTACTGAGAATTACACACAACAAACCAAGTCTATCTTAATAACAGTTTCACGCTCTGTCTTTTCTGTTGCATCATTTCTCAGGTGTTTGATGAATGAAAGAAGCGTTAGGAAGTCTTTATGAGCAGAGCAGGGTTGACAAAAACACTGTCGCAATTAAATGGCAAGTGCAATAGACAATAGCTGAATGGAAGATGAGAAAAATGCATCTCCGTGTGGATAAAGTGTTAAAGCTCCTATTAACAATATGAAATAAATGATGGCTTTAAGGAAGAAATGGCCTTAAACCCATTCATAAATTTCCTATCCAGGAAGCCTCTTCCAATTAAAACGTGTGAGAGGTGGATTAACAAGGGCTATATGGCTTTGCCTCGCTAAATCACCTCCCCGAGCTGCTCTGCTGCATTTGACGTGTAAACGATTAATGACCAGCCTAATTCCCTTATCACACTACCTTAATGCCTAAATAATGTGGCCTTAGTCAACTTTGGAAAGCAGGGCTATATAAGAAAGGAATGAATATCAGATTAGCCAGCTCGTGTGTTATTTCAGCATAATTTCTTCAGACTGAGGCGGAGGAGCGAGAAAAATGTGTTTCTGGCTGCAAAGCCTCAGTGTTGCAGCAACACTGGGAAGGTCAAAAGATCAGGAGATCAATCAATACCACCCATATCGCCTTAAAAAGGAAGTGATACAACGTTTCATTCAGCTAGTCCATTCTGAAATCTCAAATGTAAAGTAATAGACTGAAGTAAACACACAGACATAAGACAACAGATGTGACAGTGATTCACAACATCACCTGCTGTGAACATACAGACCTCAAGGGGTTACAAACTCTGATTAATTGTTTATCAGAATAGTTGCTGATTAATTTTCTGTTGATTGCAGTTATGGAGGAAGTATTCAGATCCTTTCTTTTAGTAAAAGTAGCAAAGCCACACTGTAAAAATACTCCATTACATGTAACAGTCCTGCATTAATTGTGTTACTTAAGTATTATTAGAAAAAATATACTTAGTATCAAAAGTAAAGTACTCAATGCACAAAAATGGCCCCTTTGACTGTTATATGTTAATCATTAGATTAGTCATCCTGATGCAAGCCAGTTTTGAACTGTTTTACAAAGTGTTACAACTAATGATTATTTTTTATTATTGATTAACCTTGTTCAACCAATAGTCCAAATCCAAGAATTATCCAGTTTACCTTGATTTAAGACAAGGAAAACAGCAAAGCCTCACATTTGAAAAGCTGGAACCATGAAATGTTTGGTATTTCTGCATTAAAAAGGATTTAAACAATTAATCAGTTAACAAAATAGTTGCTGATTCATTTTCTGTTGATCTGTTTTACTTACATGCCACCACGGGACGACCGACTGATAACCAGACTAATCATAGCAGCTCTGCTTGTGACTTTGTTTGTCATTTATATCTCAGATGACAGTTTCAATACTAAATTCATTAACAGCAAAATCGCTGTTAAACAATATGTAATGTGAAGGTATAAACAAGTACAATATGTCATTATTTCCATGACAATGCTAAGTCCAAATATACAACGTGCACCTTCCACGCTTGTACATCCTCAAACTGTTCCCTCGAAAGTTTATCAGTCTTTCATGGGGCAGCCTCGTAAGAGCTTTTCGTAATCTTGCCACCACTTTGACAAACAGAATTACATGGCAAGCAAAAAGAGAGCCACTCCAGGGAGGGCACAGTAGAACAGCAATGTCTCCATTTCTCTTCTAGTAATCTGATGCTAGATACACATGACATGTCATCTTTAGGGAGTAGACAAAAAAAAAATCTCCGAAAGTTCGCCTGCTTTGTGCACATTCCATTATCTCGCCTCTTCTGAGTAGGGTAGGCTTATTAGCCAGCTTTGAACCCACACTTACAATAATATGACATCAACAGTTTTATAAGCTAATTAGAAAAAACAGTTTAATTAATGAGTGACTGGCAATAAAATGGCAATCATGAAAAAAGAAACCGAGGGTGCTAAGCTTCCACTACCACCAATTAAGGCCTAATTACAAACAAATTATATATGTGTTTTGCTGTGGGCTTTAATTTAAAAAAAATGGCTTTAATTAAAAGAGAAAACATGCTAATTAATTAAACAGCACACAAATCTACATTGAAAAGTATGCTTTGTCTATCAAGTAATTAATGAAATACAATAATCCCAAATGAGATTCCCAGGCATTTGATAAAAGCTTAGTACCCATTTCAAAATCCATTTCAAAATTAATGGGCGAAAATTTAATGTGAGTCATCCAGAGATACAATAAAAGTTCATTCAGTGATAAATTGCTTATGCTGAAGGAAAAATGAACAAAGAGGAGAGTTTCCCTGAACTCTTTGCGCGGTGGCCTGGGGGGCTTGCAGGGGAGACGGAGTCAGCCTCGTACTCTGATGTGGGGCGGAGGAAGTCAAAATCTGATAAGGCCCACTTTCCACAAAAGCGCTGCTCATTAATTTTTTGATTACAAACACGGGCATGGCAGGGAGAAGGTGGCGAGAAGAAAAAAGGTGTTAAATAACATAAATATCATGAAACACTCTTAGTTCAGCTCTTTGTTTCGACTAAGCCACCATGTCTCCTCCGACAAAATGCCACGCCACCTTCGTTTCACAGCATTTAAGCGAGGGCTTTCCGAAGGGTAGATTTCAAGGACAGTGGGGCTTTTCCTTTCAGCTGCTGCTTCCACTGAAATCTGAGATGGAACATAATGAGGGATATTATACCCGTCCCCATGTTCAAACGCTACAAAAACCATAAATGGCTCTGGCTAATACATATTCATGTTCTTAATAACTGTATATGGAGTGATCTAAATATTAGAAGGGAGCAATTTAGACTGATCAGGTTAATTATACTCAATACTTTGAACCGTGTCTAAAGAAAGACCCACCACCCAAAGGCCATCAAGAGAGCAGGAAGCCACTGGTCCAATGGGACTTCAAAAAGCAGGAACAGTCCAGTTAACTGTGACACAAATTTTCTGCAGCCACCAAAAGGGTGTCAAGCAATCAATTAAGAATCTAATACAACACAGGCACTAAAAGACCAGTAACTGTATGCACTATTCAACATCAACAGGACATGATTCCATCCTGTAAGACAACATTTACAGTACCAATCGTTTGACATCTTTCATTGAAAAATGGCAGATGCAATGGGGTCAGAGAGAAACTGGAAATACTGCCTTGTGGTTGTATGCCTCCGCCAACTAGTCAAGTTGCAGTGTACATCATGTCTGTCAAGACCCATATAATATTTGTAGTGAAGATGTAAAAGGAATCCAATAAAAGTTATTAAGTGCATTTTCCTTGTATATGTTTACATGTTTGGCCAATAAAGCTGATTCTGATAATACACAAAGTGGTCGCCATGACAGTAGACGATGCTTCAGATATGGATGTTACTGCAGAGAAGCTACGAATTCTAAAACATAGATGCTTCACACACATCTTCAACCTGGCGGCACAGAAGATCTAAACAATCACCACAGTTTCAAGGTGGGCACCAAGATTAGTGTCACTAATTCAGTGTCTGACCAAATGTGAAATATGGTCACAATCTCCCCTTCTCTCTGCGTATGAATTCTTGAGTTATGGCCAAAAACGTGTTTTGTGAAGTAACAGTGACCTTGACCTTTGACTACCAAATTCTAAACAGTTCATCCTTGGGTCCGAGAGGATGTTTGTGCCAAATTTGAAGAAATTCCCTCAAGGTGTTCCTGAGATATCAAGTTCACAGGAATGGGACAGACAGGATAGACAGTTAGACAGCCCAAAAACATAACGTCTCCGGCCACAGCTGTCACCGGCAAAAGAAAACACTAAAAAGTGCTACTGCCAGTTAAACTCTTTCTCTCTGACAGAGCAACAGCAGGTTACTAGCAGATTTTAGGTCATGGTGGACGCCGTGGGCTAGCAGGATATTCATCTAGCTTTGGTATAAATTTGTAGTCATCTCAATTTTAGCTTTCAGCATCTATGCAGACTCAGAGGATTGTGGGATGTTAACTACTGTAATCACAGAGTTCAAAAGTGCATGGAGAAGACGTGAACAGTCTCTTCAGAACAATAGTGAATCTCCTGGGCTAGATATCAAAGGTCAACATAAACAGTAAACACTCCAAACTGTTCAAAATCAGGTAAGTCTGAGATATTCTCATCTTTCATAGTGCTTCAAAATATTGAACTAAATAGATTAAAAAGAAAAATATTGCAATATAAGGTATGTTCTTCTTTGTATGTGGTGTCATTTGCAGTCCCACATCTTTCCTTCTCGTTCGAGAGAGGCCAGCAGCCATGCAACATACTTTTTATTTTTCATATTTCTCAGCTCCTCATAAAATGGACTTAACACCCCCTATTGTGACAGACAGAAGATAGTTCCTGTTTTGAAGTGGTAATGCCACTCTAATAGCTGTGATGAGTAATATGGGGGAACTGTAAGCTCTAACATGGTGTGACGGTCTTTTGTCGTGAAATATACTCACTTACTCTATATAAAGTACAGCTCCTCGCTGTTTCAAAAGACCTCAGTTGCTCTGTTTTATAAAGAGAAAAAAAGAGCGAGGGAGTAATTATTTGTTGTAAGGATGATGTTGAATGAAATACTATAACAAGAGGGTGGATTAGTGTGACAAAGAAAGTACTGTAATGTAGCTAAGTGTAAAGTCGACAAAGCAGGTTTTGCCTTTCTGAGCTGATATTTATCATCTTTATTTAGGGTACAGTGCTGAGAAAAGACAACAATACGAATTTTCTCTAAAAATGGCATACAAATGATCATTATATGTTGTGATGTAGTGCTACATTTCTATTGTTAATGTAGTACGAATTTAGAGTTTGCCCTTGTTGTGCTGAATAATAGAATCAGGTTCAATATGGACAATGAGTTATATACATTCATGGTTCTAATCGACCTTCAAAAGGCATTTAATCATTCAGTTTTATGCAATAAACTGGAGGTTACTGGGTGTGACACCTTAGTGGTTAGTTGGTTTACATCATACCAAAGTAATCCTACTCACTATATAGATTTTAATTGCACCTTACCAGATCTGGGGTGGTCACATATGGCATTCCACAGGGATCTGTCTTAGGACTCTCTCTAATGTAAATGATATGATATCTACAGTTGATTGTGGATAACATATGAGTAAAGAAATTACAAAATTGAGTACATTGCTCGTGGACAATAGATTTTCACTACTTTAGGGCATGACTGAAACTATTTTATTGACCTCAAATTGGAAACTTGCTCAGATCAGATTTCTTAATGTCACCTGCAATGGAGTCACAATAAAAGGCCACAGCATATTAACCAACTTAGGTGGGTTACTTGCTCAAAATGTGAATAAGAAAAGAAATAAGAAAGAAATGTTACCTACAATACGATACAATTACACTATGCTGTGATTGCTATTACCATGGTCTATCTAAGCAAGGACAGGCCCAATCGCAGATTGAATAAAATATGATACATTACATATTTGATCACAATAAAATAACCCATTTAAGTATTAGATATTGTAATTCACTAAAGTTGTTATCAGTGCTAACAGGGTTCAGTATTTAGCAGCAAGTGCCATGTGTAAATGCCTAAATGTCCAAGAACCAAGATATTTACAAGTGTTTGAACAACCCGCACAAGTATAATACTATGCAAAGTCAAAATTCATACATATGGTTCTTTTGAATCTAAATCCTTTCATCGTGTGGGGGCAAAAAAAATGGAACAGTTTACCAGATAATGTGAGATACTCAGAATCTATTCCAGTTTTTAAAAGCAGGTGTAGAAAGTTTTCAATTAAGGAAATTGAAAAAAGAGAATTTGTGATTTATTTATTAAATATGGGTAAATTTATTGGTATTTTATTAAAATCTACAAATTGTATAATGAGTAATATTGTATGTACTATAATTATATCTGCATGTCACAACTTTCACACAAGTCTGCACAGGCACAGCAGTCTTTGTCGTGATTTGGGTCAGACCAAGACCATTATGGAAACAAGTTACATTAACCTTTAGTGTTTTTGTCCTGAGTTACGCTTCAATTTTATATATACCACCTTTTTTGTGTTACAGTATATACTATTTATGGTTTGTTACATTGTATGCTTTGTGTTTCTGCATGTCCAGGTCCTATGTTGGATTGAATATATGTCTTTTGTTGTAATTATGAATATAAGTGTGTTATGTGTAGGTTGTTTGTGACAGAATAAAATCAGACCAAACCAATCTAATTGTAATCAATACATTACAAATTTCCCTGTAGGTCACACTTCTCTTTAGATGACATAGGAAGTTCCATAGTGCTTTGTAGGTCTGATGCATTATCACCTTCCTGTGCTTGCTCATATAAGCAGGAATAGCTGCAAAATCAATCTGTCAAATATGAGCTGCTGGATGCTATCACGTCTCCTGACAAGGCTTTGGGCTGTTCATACTGTATGTGTCAGTCACTCAATGTTATGCTAATTACAGAATTAATTAGCCTATATGCAACTTGCAGCAGTTTAGAATAATGTGCAGTAATCAAAGGATGGAGACCCCGTCTTCTTAATTGGAGGACTTGTACCTTAATCTACTGAACTACTTGGAATACTTTAGAGGCAAGAAGCTTTTCCCATTATTTCATGTCTTCTAAAGCTTGTGAAAAGAAATCTAAACATGCTGAGAAGGATCAACAGACATCTTTATGAGAAAAGAAACTATGCTATCTGCACAGTTTAAAGGAATACGTTAGGGAGCTTTGTTTAAGCAATGTAGACATTAATAATACTTTGTTACCTAAAAAGGGGATGGGATTTCTTTGCTACATCTTCGGGGGCGTTAATACTTTCACTTAAAAACGAAGGATGTCTTCATGAATTCATCTAAAACAAAGACTTACAGCCTTGGGAAATATTTTAAAAGTGTAACGAGAATAAAAAACCTCAACCTGCAATATCCGAGCAGCGTGTTTCAGAAGTTTGACAGATGAAAGAGCACATATCTCAGAATTTGTAAGGAGCCTTCAAAACAGGTTTTTACCAAATTGTTTTAATGTTCAGATTAAAAAGAAGAAAGTAGAGCAAATGGAAATCATTAATTGATTTGAGGGAGCTCAAAACAAACATTTTCGTCTTATAAAAGGGGGGATACTGACAGCAAGCTTTCTATCTTCCTTCCCTTTGCTTTGAGGAGATAAGTGGGAAACCGTTAGATTGAGGATGAAAATACACAGAAATATTGTCATCCAACATGTACCAGCGTTTTCTTTACAAAACAATGCCTAGAGGGACAAACAGGCCTCTTTAGTTCTTCACAGCTGTCGGAATGCTTTTGCATTTTTTGAGAAGAAAACCTGTTCCTATTCTCTCAGTGAAAAGCTTGCCACAATCATGTCTTGGTGTTATGACCATAAACAAATTAAACATCTAAGCCATTCCGTACCAAATGAGCCACTCAATTATAACCCTGAAATTGATTCTGGCCACAGCGGGGATTATTGATCCTCTAAATGTTTGTCACAGTGCTGCTGTCAAAAGTGAACAGGAGTGCTGTAAACAAACACGTTGGTCTTAATGCTATCTGCATTACAGGCTGCATCGTTTAAGATATACCATAATCCTTTCTATCTGATTCAGAATCTGTCAAACATTTTGGCTTTTAGCACTTCTCTTCATGCTTTCCATGTAATCAGGACTTCCTTTATTTAGAAGTGAATGGTATAGAACTTTACGTCATCTAGGTTTTGGGGATTTCAAAATGGTCAATTCACTACTCCCATAAAATGAAGTTATCACTGCTAAACAATGAGCGCTGGATGCCAGACTGCTGTCACGTCCCATCA
Organism: Thunnus albacares; assembly: GCF_914725855.1. NCBI lineage: Eukaryota > Metazoa > Chordata > Actinopteri > Scombriformes > Scombridae > Thunnus > Thunnus albacares. The sequence goes on from NC_058119.1 coordinate 7,610,287, forward strand.
CGGTTCTGGCAAGACGTGAGGCAGGTGCCAGGGAGGCGAGAACCTCGGCTCAGGCTAAAACCAATCCACCGGCGCTCTAAGAAGCTTTCTGAAAGTACAGCGCAGGTGCCACTCACAAGGGCTTTCATTTAACTCCCTCATATTTGACCACTCTGCTCGCAGTTAAGATGAGAATATGAAGGGCTCTGATGCCGCACACTAATGTCTATTACACACTGGAGATACCGGGGTCATGTATGTAATGCCAATCCAATGAATAGTACAACCGATTTTTTTCAGTTTTAAACACAGTTCTTTGTTTTTAGAGCCTACTTATTCATTAAAGAGGGTGAGATTTCCCAGGAAAAGATTTGCTGAGAGTTAGGGCTGCAACTAATGATAATTTCCATTATTGATTAATCTGTCTTTTCTTTCTTAATTAATTAATTAGTCATTTGGTCTTTAAAATGTCAGAAAATAATGAAATATGTCAATCACTGTTTCCCAAAGCCCAAGTGCAACTGAAAGTGTCTTCTTTTGTCCCGACCAACAGCCCACAACCCAAAGATATCACGTTTACAATCACAGAGGACTAAAAGACCAGAGAATATTCACATTTAAGAAGCTCAAAAAACAATTATGAGATTACTATAAAAATAGTTGTTGATTAATTTTGTCAATTGACTAATCAAATAATCAACTAATTGTTGTTAATAGAGCTAATCTAAACTCTACTGGTGTATAAAGACCTTTTTTTTCAAAAAGCAGGACTAAAATCTCCTGCAAACACACATTCCGTGACCCTGTTTATAGTCTGTGGTGTCAGTTCTTGCTGAACATCATCTTTTTGGTCTGAATTTCAGATAATCACAGATGTTTTTTCCTGTGATTTCTGATTCACTGCAGTTGCAAAGTGGTTGTGGAATTAAAATTAATTTTTCCCATAGACAATGTTACATGATTCATAGTTGGAACGCTTTTTAGGGATTAGAAGAGCACGAAACCATTACAGTTGAATCATAAGTGCAAAACAAACAACTTCTTCAGAAAATATATGGTTCTTTGACAAACGTCAAAGTGTAAGACTGTGATCATAAAAAACGTTAGATGAAAGAAGTTAACTGAAAGAAGATGACTCCCAAGGTGCATTTCAGTAAGAAACATCCAATCACAGAGCTTAAAATTCTGTTACGTGCGCCACTAAAAGCAGGCAGCTGTTAAAGATTATGGTGTTGAGAAAAATGATAATACAACTTGCTGCTTTATAGAGAGAAGAATAGTTCAATATTTTGGGAAATATGCTTATTCACTTCCAGGAAGTGAATTAGATAAGAATATTAATACCTCATTCATGTGTGTACACTAAATATAAAGCTAGAGTCAGCAGCCATTTAGCTTAGCTTAGCATAAAGACTGTAAACAAGGGGAAACAGCTAGCCTGACTCTGTCTAAAGAACTACAACCCCCTATCAAATGGTGAATTGTTGTTTTTACACTTTGGTTTTTGTGTGGAATTAATAAACATGATATAACATGTTAATTAGTAAGCTTTACATGAACTGCTAGACATATTATTTTACCTTCCTAAAGAGCCAGTCAAGCTGTTTCCAGGGAAGCTAAGCTAAGCTAACCAGGTGCTGGCTCTAGCTTCAAATGCACAGACATTAGAGTGATATTAGTTTTGTTATCTAACTCTGCCAGAGAGAGAAAATAGTATTTCTCAAAATAACAAACTATTGCTTTAAATTAATTCACTTTTAGATTCTCCTGTCGATTTTGCATGAATTGAATTGTTCACAACTGCAACAACAAAATGTATTGAATTCACTATAGGTCTGCTGCACACCTCTGACTGCTGGCTTCTTCAGACCTGCCTGATGCAAAAAAACACATAGCCATAACATAAACCTATAGGATCATTACATTATCCTGGAGACTCCTGTGTTTATATGTTGGGTAATATTGAGAATAACATGAAAAGAAAAATTTGAATAGGAATTCAGAGTGGGGAAATATACCTCCATAAACAGCTGCCCCGCCCACTTCGCAACTCTATTGCAATCCCAGACAAACGAGGAGCCTGCAGTATGTTACATGTTTGTGTTGCCGCTATTACAAAATGAAAAAGCTTATGGGATGCTGTGAGCAACATGCATCATGAAACAAAGAAGTTTAACTTTGATGCTCAAAGTACGGCAATTGCGCCAGTGGAGAAGTAACACCGCAGCTGTATGTCTTTTTAACACAATTATATGTGTGTGTGGGCTACATTTTATGCTAAATTAGTTTCAAACCACTTGATCCTTGATGCCTGCCAAGGCGGTTAGTTACAAAACTTCAGGCACTGCATTTAGGGACATGTACACTTCAAAGGTATGAAACTCTTACCTGGAGAATGATTTAACAGTTGGCTTGAAAGCAATGTACTCTTCATTAAAAAGCAGAGCCAAAAGTCCTTTAGACACTGCAGCACTTCAAAACTAAGGGGAGGGCTTTCCATTAACTCAATGGAAAAGGGCTGCAGGACTGAATGGTGGGTGTCTGCGTGTGTTTTTGTTCCTCTATGTCTTTGCAGCAGAAATGGCCACGGATCCATTAGCCTGATTTGTCACAGCAGGAACACCCCAAAGATCTCTTATCAGCACAACGTACCTCTCGAGTGGCGAGTCTGTCGCTCATCTCCTCCGCCTTTGCAATGTCCCCTTCAGCTATGGCCCTCTCTATGCTCTTTTCTAGGCCGGACTGCAGAAGAGGGAAAAAAAAAAAATCAGCTTCTTCTTTTTTTTTTTTTTTTTTTTTTTGGAAATAGGGGTAGAGAGAAAAAAAAATCAAAGAGTAACTTCAAAAGTCCCCAGGGCCTTATTTTTAATATGATTGCCATTACTACAAATATGTAGATTTCCCTTCACAAATGAAAACCTTTTTGATTGGATATTAGTGGGGAAATCTTAGAAATGCTACAGGAGATTACCAAACATAAATGTGACTCTTTAATTACACATTTCCATTACAGGCCTAAGCAGAGGGGGGTGTGCGGAGAGGCCCCCGGTTACTGATGGCAAGGCAGTTCTGCTGTGATGAGCCTATCTGAGGAAGCGCGGCACCAGATTTCTTCAGCCTCCGAAATTTCATGATGCTAAAAAAAATGCACTGGAAAGAGGCTGTAATTATGAACTGGTCTCCTCTGATGTATTGTTTGAGGACCTCAGCTGTAAAAGTACAAGGACAATACCATCAGGCTTAAAAATGCAGGATTAGTAAGTTTGCTAAAGGATGTGTTGTACATCCTAAAACTGTTTTTTCTCATAACTCTGGTTGCCCTGTCTTTATTTTTTCTTCATATAGTTTCATTATTCTGTATATATACTGAGTCTGACACTGATACAACCTGACTTGTGATCTCAATTATCTTCCATTGCATCTCATAAACAAAATTCAAACTGAGAGACCGTCATCCTTACTGCCATCAAATGTGTTTTGAGGTCACTGAAGAAAACGCTGTTAGCAGATAAAGTACTGACATCTCTGTGAAAGCCTTTTTCCTGAAGTGACTGTGTGCCAGAGTTGGCAGAATTAAAAGAAATATGATATATTAATTAGAAGGAACTGCATTTGAGGGATGAAGGACCCCTCATTATGTCGATCTGACAAGTTCTGTTTCATTCAGCTTGTTAATCATTTCTTTATCCTTTCATAGTTGCCCTTTTCAGAATGAGGCTAAAATCAGCAAAAATTCAATTTTATGCTGCTCTGAGAAAAAATTAAGCACAAAATACTCCAAAATAATCATTAAAAGGATTTCAAATTGAAATGAGAACAGTTTCCATTCACTGGGTCAGCTATAATGTTCATCAAGCTTGCAAATATTTTGCTTCATTGGCAATTTGCATGCTCTTGCATTAAAATATTCATTCATCTTTAAATGGAGAAATGTATTCAAATGAAAGAAAGTTTAGTTTTAATTTTTTCAATGAATTCCACAGAAGTAGGAGCACCTGCCCATTTGTTATCTCACCATTAATCTCAATGTTCTAGCTGCAATCACAGAGTCTGTATCAGGTGCTCTAACCCTCTATTCTTCTGTCAAGCTAAATTTTGGTTTTCATTAGGATTTGTACAACGGAAAAACCTGCATCTCACTTTAATCTCAACCACACAAGAAAGGAGAGTCCCCCTAATCTTATCACTAAATGTAGCTGAACATAATCCTTAATATTCTTCTCAGTGTCAGGCTGAGTTACCATAAGGATTCTTCTAATCCATATGTCATATCACATAAAACAATGAGAGGATACAGTGGCACGGAAACACAAGGGATGTGAAGGTGTTATTAACTGCTACGACAGACACAGTATTAAAACCTCAGCAGAGAAGTTGGAAGGCAGGCAGGAGTCTTTGTTACCTTCGGAGGAGGTTTAGAACACGCAGGGGGATGAAATCGATCATTTACACCAAAATACTGCTTAAGCCCATCCCAGGGCTTCTCCTGCTCCTCCTGATGCTGACTGCTGACAGAGAAAATGGGTTTTAATGTTCATTGCATGTGCACCAACACTGTTTTCAAGCAAACTATATTTATAACTTCAATAGACTGTCCGTCCTATTACTGGACTCAATGTTCACTGAATGTTGGCATTTTTCACAAACTGATTGAAGCAATTTTATTGTATAAACTGTAACTTCCTATAACATTTTGTTACCTTGTTTCTGCAGGTTCCTCACTGTCTGTTCCTGTTGAATGACATAAGAGACACAGTTAAAGGCTTATAGGATTCTTTGATAAAAAAAATTAGCATCAGCCAAACACAAGTATTCCACTATTACATGTGTGCAAATGGTATGCTCTAATATATAGTAAGAGGATGACCCAGGGTTCTGGTGTGGGTAAGGATGAGTATCATTTATCTTTGCTGTCTGTTTATCTAAAAGATTGATTAAAATACCTTTGTCCACTTAATTTTACACATACTAACACACGTACTACAATCTTTATGAATCAATATCAATGAAACACACAGTATCCAGCATTGAATTTCCACTGGACATGGTTTCCACGACCTCTGCTGTTAATGTCATCAAGAAAAATTAAAATATAATGATAACTCTCAGGAGGAATTATTTCACATAGCAAATGCTATTATATTCAGTTTGACAATTGTTTAGGTCATCATCTATAAACTAAAATGATCTAGAGACCATGTGTCAGGATCAGCTGTGATGAACCCTGCTGTATTACCAGTGACACCTTTCTTGTGTCTTCTTTTTCTTCTTCTTGGGACCTTCATTGTCTTCATCACCTCATCTTTCTTCTTCCGCAGATTGTGGAATTTCTTGAACACAAAACACAAACTGAATTTACAAGAGCACCACAACCTCTGATCTCCTACTGCTGTATATTTATTATGTGATGACACACACACACACACACACACAGTCATTAATGACATTTTGTTGGTGCAGTTTCATGCAGGGCTGGGGATCCAGCAGAAATGGTAAATAACAGGCAGCAGTAGCAGCAGTACACTACAGTAACTAGCCTGTAGCATCACAGGATGACTGCAAAACAACATACTTGCCACATTTCCTGGGATATACCAGGCAGGCTGCTTGTCGCGGATTCATAGTCTGCATCACTGACAGTGTAACTGGACTGTTCCTCCACCATTGAGCCAGTGTTTCCCCCGACAGAGCTCCACTTTTCAGCAGAGCTCTCACACTTTTCACCCTCTCTCTGCTCCTCGTCATCTGGACTGAGGTCATCTTCTGTTAAACCCTTAGGCAGGAGTCCACTATACATACCAAGTTTGACCGTTGCGATTAGGTTAAACGGCAATTATTCATTTAATAGGGGTGGGAGGGTGTGGGGGACGAACAGAAATTACGATATATTGGATATTTCGACAGCGGTCGGTCGCTGGCTGTAGCGGGTCTCATTTCCGGGTAAACACGATGACGTATGCAGTAGGAAGAGCAGCAATTGGCTGAGAGCCGGTGTTGTGTCGAAGTCTGCTCCCCCCTCAAATAATGTTCCCCTCCTGTTGGATTGGTGTTTTTCCGTAGCACCACCTCCGCGGTTGGCGTTAGGACTTAAGTTATGGTTATGGTTAGGCGTAGCAGAGATAACTGGTTAGGGATAAGGTTGGGTGTTGTTTAAGGTAAGGGGAAACATAGTTACGGGGTAACAGACTTCGACACAACACCGGTGGGCTTGAGCTCAACAACACCCAATCAAATTTGTACTTCCAACGGCTGAGCACGAGAAGGAGACAAAAGCTCTCATTGGTTGTTTTTTTTTTTTAGCAAGCGCAATAAATATTTTGCGTGTGATTTGATGTTTTAATTTCGAACAGAGGGGTTTCATGGTGTAAAGTTTCCTTTTTTAGTGACATTTTCAGCGAAGAATAGAGGTGTGGAACAAATTTAAGGAGTTATAGTCGTCTAAGCGAGTCTTTGCAGTGAAGTAAAGTCAAGAGTAGGCTGTTGTGGAGCATTTCTAATTGAGGTGAGCCAGGCTACTGACAGGTCCATGAATTACCAGGAATCATTCAAATGTTAACCTATATTTGTGTCATGTTCTCGGCGAGATAAGCTTCCTTCTATGACCAATGGTTCGCAATTTGCTCAGAGTGCTTTGGGTATTACATTATTATTAGAATGATTAGCATGCAAATCTTGTATAGCCCCTGGCACTGGCACAGGCACATCTAGCTACCCTTAAATTGCTCTTTCACACTCATTCCCATTAGGCTTTCTTTTGGTTGCATCTTATTGCAAAGCCAATAATATACATAAATTATAGCCTGTATTTTGTGTTCCATATGAATGTGGAATAAAGAGTGAGACCTATAACACCAGTGTATAGGTATAAAAAGGTTCAGGGCAGGCTCAGGTTGGCTGGACACTGCATGTGGAAAGGAAAGAACCTTCTGCATGAGGTCAAGTAAAACAGCAGTGTTGTATGGGCTGTGAACTGTGTGAAATTAATTGATACTGGTGACAATAAAACAATACTGTTTTTTTTGTTTTGTTTTTGATAACTGACTATTTGTATAAGTTACTATTCTTTTTCATTAAAAAAAGAGGCCCGACTTTTCAAATGTGGTTCACAAGCAGCAGTACACTGACTTGGCCTAAATAAGATAAAGATATTAAACTATTAGTCAATTTATCAATTAATCAACTGACAGAAAATTCATCAACAACAATTTTGATAATAGGTTAATCAAATGTCATGCATATTTTCTGTTTTTCTCTGTTTAAATCATTGTATCTGTTTTGGTTTTGACCTGTTGGTCAGACAAAACAAGCTATATGAAGACCATCTTTGGCTCTGAGAATTTGTGTTGGGCATTTCCCACAATAGACTAACCGGTTAATCAATTCATTAATAAAATCATTGACAAATTAATGGATAATGAAAATGATGAAAGAACAAATCTGACCAGACAATGGATGACAGCTTTTGACACTTGACTAAAAAGGTATTTAGGTTCAATAACCAGCTTGATTGTAGCCAAAATGTAAAATAAATAAACCTGGAGACCTTTCACTCTCCTTGACCTTCCTGTACCCTAAGATTAGAGATTGACTCGGTTCAGCTTTGCAAAACGCAGTGCATATTAAACTGTGCTGATAAGGCTTATGCTATATTGAATGTCATCTCGCACATGTAAAATATCAATCTCATCCTCTAAAATATGCAACCATTAACTGGTATCACTCACTCAGCATTATCGTGACTTTAATTACATGTGTGACAAGTTGATGAGCATGGCAGCGTCTGAAGGTAAATGAGAGTCACAAAGTCCTGTTAATACTAAACAATTTTGGCGTTACAGGTCTGAATCATTTCCTTATTGATTACTAGACTTTGTGTTCTATTTCACACTTGAATTAATGTCTCTCAGCTTTCCCACCATCCATCCATCCCTCTCCCTCTCTCTTTCTCTCTCTCTCTCTCTCTTTCTCTCTCTCTCCCTGGCATGTGCTCCAGTTCATTATTTCTGTCATTTCTTGGTAATTTGGAGTTGGCTGTTTAAAACTTAGAGCCTCTTATTAAGTTTTGGCCATGGTGGATAAGAGGCAGGACTGTAAGAGCACAGAGATAAACTAATCATCTTAAAACCCTAATTATTAGTATCTTACTGTGACAGACTGTTTTTGCGAGCCAGCCAAATTGAGCCTCAAATGAGGAAAGGCATATCTGTGGAAGTGGTAATAATTTTAAGTCATCTCGATCTGGCTTGGTGTGGCAGAATTCATTAGTGCAGATTAGCACTGTGTGTACAAAGTAAATGAGATATCTAATAGCAAACGTGGAGGTCCGGGGACTCTTAATTTCCTCCGCAATATGAGGGATGATGTTAAGAGGTGATTATATATATTTTAACATTCTGACTTCTGCTATGTAGATTTGTCTACTCCTTAACCCAGCGGTTTCACTAAACAGTTCACTAAACTGCTAACCTCTCACCTTCCTCTGGATTTCAGCTGCAGAAAGGTGAGGAGAATGAACCCCAAATCAGATTAAACTATGCTACTCTGATGCAGAGGCAAGCAGATTTTTTTTTTCCTCATAAGGATATGAGGGAAGTTAATTATGTGTGTAAGGAGAAGGTTGGGGAAAAAATAATAAGATTACAAAGAATAATTTGCTGATATAATTACACCAAAATTGGGTACACACAATCGTAAAATACATGTATTGCTTGACCTGGGTTAGCCAGTGAAATAAATCCTCCTTCTATAGCCTTTGTTAATTTGTTTTTATCATCTCCAAGTGGTGTTTGTGCAGGCAGTTCAATTTGCATGTGTAATTCCACTGTGCAAATTGACAACAAGTAGATAATTCGAGGAAATAGGCTGGTTGCAGGCCCCTGCTATCTTCCCAAGCCTATTCATTTTGAGGAACCGCTGAGGCATGAAACTCATACATCAACTATTTCCTGACAACGCTTAGGCTTATTGTCCCCTAAAATGTCATTACAGCCATTATTTATGAAGCTAATTCATTTATTAAACCATATTTACTCTGACAGAATTTGTCACATTCTATCCGTATCCCGAGCATTGCTTTTGAACAATGTCTTTCAATGAGTATGTGTGAACACGTACAGCCTAACAAAGTTTTGAATCGACCCTATTTGTCGCACATAATAGTTGGAATATTGCGAAAAAACGTCGGTAGCTCTCAGTTTTATTGACTTTATTCATGGAAACTTTTCATGGTTAAAGCCTGCACCTTTTGTAAGAGGGGTCCCCTGAAAATAGTTTGGTAATAACCGATGTCCTTTTTTGTGTGTGTTTTTGTCCCAACAGAGCTGAGTTAACAAGAACATAATCAGATGGGTTGCAGCTATTTTAGCAGCACTGATAAATCCTTCCTCTGACAGCCTCCTTCCCAAATGAGTGTGTATTAGTCACTTTTAACGCATTGCAGTCAGACATCTGCAGCTAAAGAGTTCTCACGTCGAGCCTCCTGGCCTGTTGCTGCTGACTTATGGATCTGTCAGTTTAGCGCAGCACACTTCATGACAGTGTGGAGAATTTGCAATTGTGAGCGATGAAGTAACACATAGGGGGGTCATAAATTTTAATGTTACATGTTCTCGCTGGATAATTCCGTCATACTATTCTCCTGCATCTCTTTCTTTGGACTTACCTGTCACCCAAAAGCACTTATCACAGCAGTCGCAATGAGCTGTGTTTGAACTGTTTTACAATATTGATTTGGATGCATGACATTTTAATTAATACTGGGTGTTAGCTGTCATATAGGCAGCCAGCCTCATTGGTTAGAATATGAAACAGGCGAGGTGGGGGCAGTGAAGATAAGACTAAAGCACTTAGTGTGAAAAGGCTGTAAAAAGGGATCAATGTGGAGGGAGAGAGACAGTCATGGGCTGAATTTAAGGTGGAAAAAACAGTAATATCTGTGCTCACTGTATTTCTGTCAAGGTCTATTCTCTGCCCGATAACACAAATCATGGAGACACAGCGTGCCTTCTGTCTTCCACAGGTTGCAGAATACATCATGTTATTGGGAGTCTGTGTTGCCAGCAGACCCAGAGAGAGGCCACGTGCTGAGAGACGACCAGGGGGGAAATTAGGTAACTTTGTAGCACTTCATTGAACAGCAATAAGCTTTTAGGGCTTAGCGAGCATAAACACATTAAACTGATGAGATTCATCAGCACTCTTGTGTCAAATCTATTGTGTCCACAGGCAGAGCTCAGCGGCAGCAAACTTCAGAGCAAGGGAAGGGTTTGCCCTCATCACAGAGACGAAGCACTACTGTGTCTTCTGGATGTTTCCTGGTTTATCAATACTGAGTCAGGTGATCTTTGAGCTGAAATATTAATCTCATATGTTTGATATTGATATATAATTTTACATTTGGGATAGCAGAATTTGTTAGCAGCTTAAATTGCCTGGAAATAACAAGAGTTTTAATGGAGGGTCAAAACAGAGGCTCCAATAATCCAAACATTATTTTCATGATTGATTTTTAAAGCTACTTTTCAATCAATCATGTAAAGACCGACTCTGTTAAATGTGAAAAATAACATCAAAGCTATTAAGTTAGCAGATAACAATGTGGTGACTTGAATTTTCTTCCTTAAAATCAGAATCAGATTTAGATTTGACTTTATTGGACAAGTATGTTCACACATACAAGGAATTTGACTTCGGAGAGAAATACACTAAACAAGAAGAACTAAGACAACAAATTAAACAAATATAAATAAACAGGAGCTGGTGAAAAAATATCTATAATCTGTATCTAATATGTATCTATATACAGGTCAAATTGTCACCTGTTGTTATGTATTTTATGTACAGGGCTGTAGTACAGTGCAAAGAATACTGGGATAAATATTATATAAAAAATAAGTTTCTCTATATACAGATGTGGTTTTATGTACATATATTGAGAGTATATGTACCGTATGTACAATCTGTTTAGACTTGTGTATAACAATGAAAGGATATTATGTACATATCATTGCTTATTGTTTATATTACATTGTAATATACAGGGCAATATATCATATGCAAATATTGTAAAAACATCCTTTCTTTCAGCCTTTGTAAAGCTCTAATATATATAATATTTATATTTTACTTGACTAAATGACCAAAACCATTAATCAGTTAACAGACTTCAAATCAAATACCTTTCAGTTCACTTGACAGATTTCATTCAGACATTCACTGTCTAATAATTTCAGTGTTCATGGCCTTTTTTAAAGCAGTTATATATATATATATATGCAGCAGGTCTAGCTAATTGCAGCTGTAATCGAATGTCTCTGAACAACAGCTAGAAAGCTAGAAACCCTTAAACAGGAGCATTTTTTCATTTGCAGTTAGTTCACCATATTTGATGTTTAATTGGTGTAATCTCAGAGCTGCAAAGCTGGAGGACCTTACCCTGATAAAGTGATACATTTAAATTGAAATATTTCTTCTCAAAGGTAAGAAGGCCCTTCAACTTCATTTCACCATTTATCTGTTGTCTCTTCCTTTCCAAATCATTATAGCCTCTTGCCTTTTGGATAGTTTCACTGGAGGCAACCAGATTGGCATGAAATTAACCCAGTTTGAATCTTTATGTGGTCCAATCAGATGAGCTGAGATTTAATCTCGACTGGCCTGCCCTACCAGAGTCAGACCCCTCAGATGAAATGGACTACATATTCATAGGTTCACTTGCATGGTTGATTATAACAGCATAGATGGAAGGTACAACCTTTCTTCTGTTTATCTTTATTCCAATTTTCCTGTGTGAGAATGGAGATTGAATATTGAATATGAATTCCCCCCTCACTGATTGAGTCAAAAAGTAGGGACACAATGACATGGTGCTCATCTTGTCAAATTATTAACCTATTACATATATATACATGCATGTAACTAGCGAGTTCATATTTTATCCCATTCCAAAGCTGATGTAATTTTTAAATGTGTCCTTTCCATAATTTCCACTAGACTTCTGCATAATTTACATTGAGGACAGTGTTTTATATTGTAGCTAAATAATGTGCATGCCCTTGTAGCTATTCATTACCTAGCCTGACATAAAATAATGCCTTGGAATAATGGGAAATATTACCTGATGAATTAATTATGATGATAGCATCTAGGGTAGGAGGCTTAAATGCCATCTTAAATTACATGCAGACATTAGAAAACTTTCAACTTGTCTTATTTGCATAAAAAGGAGCAGAAGTGTGCATAAATATAGAGGCTTTCATGGGAAACAGGGAGGAACACTCGCTGGGAAACCTGTTTAGTTTATGGTACTGTAGGAATTCACACAGTAATGAGAAGAAAATTGGTAAAATCCCTTACCTGTGACTGATTCCATGCTTGCTGTGAAAGCAAGATTTACTATAGCTACTATACTACGTTACTATAGCATTTGAATCAGCAGGACAGCATCGAATTATGGGATGATTTTATTATACAAATAAATAATTAAATAAAAAATATGCACTACTATATATATATCAAAGGTTACACCCTATCAATCTAAAACTAAATTTGTTTTCGCACTGAAGCTGTGGCAATTTTCTCATTGTTTTATTTGAATGTCAGAAGTGATTGTCTCCCGCTGTAGTTCAGCTTTTTTAATTGACTTAATGCACAAAATGCCAATTTAGAAACACGGAATTAAAGTGGTCAGCTCTCAGATAACAAATGCTCAGTTGTACTCAATCAAAATCCTGATGTAATTCTTTGTTTTGTTTCATTATGTGCACAAGGGACCTATGCGACTAATACCATAACGTGTAAAAGATGTTTGGTAGTGGAGATTGAGAACAGGATGTCTATCTTTCACTAAAGCTTGTTGAGGGCCATTACAGTGTTATGATGATGATATAACTGTATTGCGCCGGTAAACTACAGAGCAGCATTATTATTATTAGCCAATAAGTCATAATAACAATGGGAAAGTAGCTCTTTTCTTATTGATGTTAAGGAGCGTGTGAAAAGGAATAATTGATTGAAAATCCACTTTAGCAAAAAATAAAGCAAATATGATGTGATTGCTAGTCATTCTATACTCTAAATATGGCCTCCTGGCCTCCATTTATCATAATAAAATCATGGCTTTGTTGGTGGTGGCAGCTTTTCAGCTCAAGTTGATCTCTTTCACCATCAATTTCTAAACAAACTGCTGATTACTTCTGAATGTATACTCCCCATGTGCTTCATTGTCAGAATTTTTCTTATGCCGTGTACAGTGTTTATTTGCAGTGCGTTGAAAAAAAACTATTTTTCCTCCTTCACAAAAGCGCCTGCTGCTAATTAAGCTCATGTTCACCTACAGTACTGTAAGTTCACAGGTAAGCTCTCCATCACGGCATCATGGCACAGGAGAAGGAAAAAAAGCCCCCATATTGTGGAAATCTCCTTCTACTTAGAGAAAGAGAGGGGGAGAGAAAGTGGAGGAAGGAATGCCTTGCCTTCCTCATTACACTGCTGTCATTTACTCTTCATCCCCCGTACTCTTTAGTGGCATTAAGACGGGATGTAAATTTGACAGTTAACGCTGTTAGAAAATGGCTAGTTCAAGAAGGGCAGGAATTAGAGATGGGCATTAGGCGCTGATAAGCTCCTTTCCTCTGCCGCGGCGGCTGCTTAACATTCATGGGAAAGTCATCATCAAACAACGTTATCACAGCTCTGTTGACGGCTGAGGAACATCATCACTATGATAATTTTTTTTATAGCTGTGAGCCAAAAAAGCACTCTTTTATTTCAGCGGTTTGTTAATGAGATAGGAGCTTGTTGGTATGGGCAAATGCAAACTTGCCACTCTCCAGCGTTTGTTTGAGTCCTCCAGCCTCCCCCCACGCCTCCCACTGCACCCCCTCCACACTGTTTAATGTTGTAGGGGGGGTGGGGGGGTTGGGGGAGCATTTTATGTACTCCTTTCGAAGTGCTCTGTGTACATTGCTGAAGGAGGGCCTTTATGTGTACCTTTGCAGATCAGTCGCTCAAAGAGAGGAAAACACGGTTATATCAACAAACGCTCTCTCCTAACAGCCCTGTAGCTGGCACCTGTCACTCACCTGGGATTTAGCCATAGATCTGAATAGAGGCAGAATATTGATGGTTATTGAAGCTGAGTAAACTCCTAACAGCAAAAACCATGTGATCAACTCTGCTATTAATGATGAAAAGGCTACTTAAACTGTCAGATCTTAAGGGCTTCAATTATTATGGCTACACATCATTTGCATTGTTTCTTCCTGTTTGTTCGCTGTGCTCCTAACTGCTTGGTTTAGAGGTATCTTGCACTCTGATGCCCTTGGAGCAATTCACATATGTGCTAGCTGCCAAGGCTAAGCAGCTTTCTTATGGATAGGGATGCAAACTGTGGGCTGTAGATACCAAAATCTGATTTTGGCTTCATCACTGTTTGTGTTTGTGGAGTGGGCTAAGAGAGATTTAATCTTTGGAAATCCTTACCAAGGGAGATGACAAATCATCTCTAACTTGTTCTAATTACTTCTAAAACTTTTTGTTTGCATTACAGTTAGCAAGCAGAGTCATTACTTTAAGTTGTTCATTTATAATGTTATTGTGAACGCTCAATTTGTTATAAAAGTACAATATTATTACATATAACAACATTACTATTGCAAGTATATGCAAGTTCAGAGCATAAATGGATGCAAAAGGCCGTCATTACATCTTTATGTCAATTTACGCTTGTCAAAAAATTGAATGAGGGGTGCCCCAGTCACACACTGCATTGACTGTCAGAATAAATTATGTGACCCAGTAACAGTACAGTTAAAATATGTGTTTGATGTTAGTAGTTGAGTAACAAATAACTATTTTGCTACTCTTCAGTAAATTGATGTGATTCAAGAAAGGTATGCAAAATAAATGATTGGTATCATTTATTTTCAAAAGCACCTATTGTTAAACCAATTGTAATGAAGCATTGCATTGTAATGACAAGTACTTACTCACGATAATTAGCTATATAAATTATTGCAAACCCTACTGTAATAAAACAGCTTGTTGAGTATCAGTTAACATCAAAACATGTCACTGAATGACTTGTGCTGAACAACAAGGTCATGCTTAATGGATACTCTGATAGACAGATTGAATAGATATTGACTGGATATACAGTATAAGTATCCAGTCAATCTGCAATCCATTTTTGTTAGAACTACTTGAGACATGTTTCATTATCATCATCATTTCTGATCAACCAACAACGCAGTGTATTATAAAGAACAGTAGTTTGTACTGCTTTTAGTTCAGACATAGTCAGTATCCCCTAAAAAAGTATTTTACAGTAAAATGTTCTAGCACACACCACAAATATCTCAAAACTAGGCAGAAGAATGAACACACAGCAGCAAGCTGCCTGTCTCCACAATGCAGTGAAGGTCTTGGTAATCATTATGGCAGACGTTAACCAGCAAAAGTCAACACTTTCTGGCATAGAATTATACAATACCAGACATCAAATCATGCCTGGTAAAGAATTTCAACACGTCTATTAAAATTCTGTGCTTTCAGGTAGTGGTAAGAAGCTTTTTCAGATTTTTGCATGGCACCTGTGTTAAGCTAATGAAAGACTGAAACAGGAAATCACGGAGATGGAGCAACAACATCATTATAGAAATTTAAAACGTGTTGTTTTTTTGTTGTTGTTGTTGTTGTTGTTCCAAAGTACCCAATATATATTATAGTACTTTGGTGACACCACTCAGATTGGGTGCCTGTTGGACTGCTGTAGTGGTTCAGTAAGAAAGATGTCATGAAGACACAAATGTGAACAAAAATGACAACCAATGATTCGGGGAACTTTATGCAGAAACCAACAGAAAACCTGTCAAAAACCTGCTTTTCCCAAGTTAGTCAGTTTGCAAAAAGTGTAAAACCCTAATGAAAACCCTCCATAGAAATTAATTGTGCAATTAAATGAACATTTCAAATGTCTTTCTATTATTAACTAGGTTTGACAGTCAACATAAGCAAAACTACACTGATGTTATCAATTAAAGTCCAATACAGAAAAAAATCAGTTTGATGTTGCTCATTTGTTGAAACATTGTTTATCCATTACCATTCAGTGGATTGAAGACATTTTTCCACATTAATGTATTCATTGAGCGATTGATTCGAGAACTGACAAAGCCGCAGCATATAATTGTGTAAGTCAGCTTGTTGTACAAGTTTGGAGTTGTTTCATTCCTTGGAAATATGAGTACAATGCAAATGAATCACAGATGTGCTGCAATCCTTTTGGATCCACAGTAATTCTGTCTTTTGAGTTGACTCCACAGCATTATCTCCACTTTGTAGTGGTCTCTGAGCCCTTTGTCATGTTAGTTCAACAGTCCTCTGGACTGTAAACCACCATTGCTCTGTGTGTAGCTCTGTTATTTAGTGCCACTTTGGGAATGGGGAAACAGGATAGAGCTTGATCTTGTGTTTCTGGGCACAGAGTTCCTTTACAGAGTCGGGGGAAGCCCTGAATTTGTTGCTTTGAAAATGCTCTTTTCAGTCCTGATATATGGCTACACATTTAATGTTATAGGACACCCACCGTGATTTTATATGTTGAAATATTTATAAATGTTATGCTACAGAGTGCCACCTACGCACTTCATTGTGATGAATGACAAAAATCGTTAAATTCAACCAACAAAAGAAGGTCTAGAAGAAACATTCGGTTTTCAAATTATCCTTCTGCACTGAGCACAGTGCTGCTTTGGAGGATCACTGTCTCACCAGCTTTTAAACTCCTCCATAAACAAGCCACAGTTTGGTTTTTCTTATTTATGATAATAAAATGTAATTCTGCCCTTTATTGACATGCAGTGCTCTTATACCCGAGTAAATTATTCTCTTTTTACCACTGCTTCCATATTTTAAAACCATTACTTAATCACATTGTCAAAATCCCCATTTCCTCTCATCAATCCTACATTGAGCTTTATTTGTGATCCTCTATTTCTTATGCCCTCACGCAGTTTATTCACTCCATTTCTCTCGTTCAATTTCCTTCCGCATTGGTGTTTATTTTTTTGAGGATGACTGGATTACCCCCACTGAAATAGCTGTTACTCAGATTTTAGATCATCTACCAAATCCATTAGGGAAAATATACAAATAACCTCACTTTTCTCTGACATCCATAGTGGTCTGCTTTTTCTCATCTTGTGGCTGCAGAGGCTTACAGTGCTATTAATAGTAGGTAATCTGCAACAGTTTTGTCTCCTAATATATTTATGGTTATTGTATGGTGGAAAATAAACACTTCATGTTGGTAAAGGGTGGTATAACTCCCAACAGGCAGCAGCTTTACCACTTATTCTCTGATGGATTCTGAACATTATTGTGTCACATTATTATCAATAACTGTATGAGAGCCGGCTCTTCAGTAATTCTCATAATTCATAATGTATTCATTTATAATTAGCAGGTTTAATGAAACTGATACTACAATATTAGTTATTAGGTGTACAGTTTCAACAGAAACAAATCCGCTCATTCAGTACAATAAAAGTGGCCACATGAAAGAAATAAAGTGAAGAAGCAAAGAGCATTGAAGCTAACGAAGTGTATTACACACTTATTAAAGTAATTTTCACTTTGCCTCCCAGACCTGGCCAAAAACACTTTCAAATTCTCATTGTACTCCAAGGTAGGCTATGTGGAGCTTTTTTTTCCCCTTGGTAACTTTGAAGTAAGCTCAAAAACGTATAGGTAGACAGGGGTGGCATCAAATAATCAGCAACTTCAAAAAGCATGCTGCCACTTAGCACTCCTAAAGCTAATGTCCCCAAGACATTCAGAATGGAAATTATTCAAACTCATTTAGTGGCAGCAAATTGGTCTAAGTTCAATCAGAAAACAGACTGACACTGAACAAGAAGTGCAGCCTAATTATACTTGTTTGTCAAATGAAAATTTCATTTGGGCAGAAATGAAACCTCCGAGCAACTTCTTTTAAGGTGAGCTCCTAGTTGTATTATCAGCTAAATGCAGTAAAATCCATAATCATATGATGATAATGAAAATGGAGCCAATGTTAACATTCAGGCTTCCAATGCCCCGGGCACATGGCGATAAAAATTAAGTACCATAGTCCTCTGCCAGGCACGCTGACACCCGGGCTGGTCTTTAGCCTCTTAGATGCGTTTTTGCATTTTAAAAACTTTATCAAAGCACTGTTGCAATGTGGAAAATGTCAACGTGAAATGCACTGAAGGCAAATTGGAATTTCATTAATAGTAAAATTATTGCTTTTGACTGATGTATTACTATGCTTGTTAAGAGCTAGAGAGTGGAACGCTCGTCTGTCTGGTCGGCAGTCTTGCCTCTTCTTGTCCCATGCCATTTGCTGAAAGTTAAGAGATCTACTATACAACTGAAAATGGAAATGTGAAGTTGCTAAAGTTGCAGGAAGTGAAGGAAATCTAGTTTTAGACCTTTATTTATCGTGTAGTTTGTGCACTTAGTCTGTCAGCTAGTATACACATGACTATACTGATTTTATTAATGAGAAGGAGAAAGGACGGACAGGATAACAAAGGCTATTTTGGGTTAGATAACATTGACATTGACATCTGGGTAGCTGGTGTTCACCTTATGATTAACCAACACTAGGTGGATTTGTGCTGTAGAGCAGTGAGGTGTCTTCTCATTGTTAAGCACGATGACATCTGATCTTAACTATAGAGTATGGGTCCCACTGTGGATTGGTATCACAGGTAAATAGACCTAACCTGGTGTGAAGGTATCACCTCACCGAGACTTGTGCCCATTCATGAAGCCTGTGGTGTTTATTGATTTACCTTGTAATCCTCTCAGTGTCAATGCTGTCAATGATGGAGGAGAAAATGGGAATGGCGTGTCAGATGGAGGACATTTTCTGACAGCAAAAGGAGAAGACAGATTAGCATTAATGGGATACTGGTATTCATGCTCTCCTGCGGGGGTTGGGATATGTGGCACTCGGTCTACAAGTGGACCTAAATTATTGGCTTTCAAAACAATTTTTAAAATGTTGATAGAGCAGGTAGCATGATGAAGAGGCTAATCATTGTACAATATTAACATTTTATAGCATTGTATGTTGTAATTTGGTATTTGTTCTGTTGGCTGGGAAACATATCTGTGAAAGGTGAAAAGGTGAAGTGAAAAATAGCATCATTGTTTGAGGTAAATGTGAGTATACTTATATTTATATCAGAATTTAGCAAAAAGAGTTGGCTAATACAACATGCTAGAGTAAGCAAAGTGGTATTGTACTGAAATGAATAATATTTGTTCAGTTTATGTCTGAAATGCGGAGAGAATTAGTTTATTAGCTATTGTTTGTCAGTTGAAACAGCTTTCATTGCTAATTAAAGAAACTGATGTTTTACTTAGATGTAAAGAGAGCTTAATTTGATGGAATAACCTTGTGTTTTAACTTTAGCTAGTTTTCATGATGATACAGGAAGTGTAGTTAATGATTTGACTTGACATTGACTCAGACTAGTTTTCACATCTGCATTGTCTTTCTGTGGAACTACTGATGTGACACATACAGAAGTCTTTGTTGTGTCTATTTTTGATTTTCCCAGGAAGATAACAATTAAAAGGTCACAGTACAGGTTGTCTGTTGTTTAGGGCTATCATACAGCTACATACAATATATCTATACAGACCTTTTACCAGACACACCCATTTTTGTGCACAAGCCCAAAAAAAACATACCCAAAATAAAAAAGATTATTGTTCATAACCCTGCTCTCATTTGAAAGGTAACTCTTTAAATTTTATAACCAATAAGTCAGAATGAGTATAAGTGATCCTGAATCAAAGTTACAAAGGCTAAAGTGTCTCATGGGTGGGACAGTGTTGTTTAAAAGGTTAAATTAGCTTAATTTACTGTATATCTAAAATGGAATATCAGAAGAGATTTGATTTGTTTCAGTGGGTGAAAAAAAAACAAATGAAGAATTTGTCTTTTCGCATCAAATAAATATTGAAGAGCATCTTCTCCAACCTGAACATTTATTAACAGTACTCTGATATTCACATTGACAAGACGCAGACAGACACCCTCTCTGATTTGATCTTTTGCCAGTTAAATATATTAACATAGTAGGATACTTTGTACCTTGTACCCTTGTACATCAGATCCTCAAATATGCAGCAATATGCAATCCTATGGAAATATCAGGACATATTATTATAGACTAAATTCAACAAACAACACTAACTACTACATGCAACAAAAGGCTTATATTTTGAACTAAATCTATCAGAAAACATCCATAAAGTCAATTTGCTACAATAAAAGAGTTTCACATTTTGAATCCTGTATCTTAGCAGAGGTCATTTACTTAAAGCCAGGATCCTGATGTGCTTTAACTCTGAAGGAAACATAAACAGGAACCTTTTACAAACAAGACTGATTTCCCTGATCAGCTGGTAAATTTGATTAAGCCAGTTCCTCTGGCTCTGTTGATCCTCTCATGGCATGAATGATGGTATGTTGTCAAGTAGACAGTTAGTAGAGATGGACCTGGTTACAGATACATACCGTGAACTCTGGACAAAGGGTTTCAATAAAAACAACCTTAGCATGATCACCTGACAACTGTAGCTTATGAGTTTTAAAATTCACTGTTTATATCTGATTTTAAATGACTGATATATTACTGGAGGTACTATATTATAAATATTCAGCTATACACTGCAGTTTAACATAGACTTTGCAGCTAAAAGTACCTCACTGATGGATTTTTTATCAATCTGATAATTACTGTAAGTGTAGCATAAAAGTGCAGCCAATCTGTAAAGCCTATAGCAGTACCTTCCTCAACAATGTCTACATTTAAACATCACTGACAAGTCAGATTGTTACCTGGTATTCAGCTTTAGGCTTTATGTAATTTAAGGGAATTTCAAATCACACAATGTTGTCACTCTTTTCATCTACTTTAATGACACTATTAATTGGATTTGTAATGATGTTTTAAGCAAACTTATTTCAACAGACATCTTTCAGGCAATGGCCTTCATGATAACAATGAATAGTGCATGTCTGGCATACAGTAGCTGAGGATTAGACGCCAAGGTATTTCACAGTATTTGCAGTGGAGTTCTGACCTCTTGTGTCTAATTGTGGAAGTGCAAAATCCTCATGCTATACTGGTAATAGTGGTAATAACAAGCTCTGTAATGCAATATCTCTGTAAGTATGCACTTTAATTTAAAAAATTAAAGCTTCTTGGAGGTCCCTTTCACAGTTCCTCTATATGTAATATTTTATGAACCCCTCAGGTGACTTCCAAAAAACCTTCATAATAGTCCCTGTAGGAATGGTTTGGGTGATATTTTGAAAACCCCAAAGAAATGTTCCACTGGATCCATTTATGGACTGTTCACACTCAAACTGTGGCAGGACCTTTATCAGTTTCTCAAAGGAGCCATACCAATGCAGGTTGACCCAGGTTACTGTACCAACTTAGAACAAAATCAAGGTGGATGCCACCATCAAATCTGCATTTAATTAACCCATATCAGGTGGTGCCTTATGTTTCTATTGTTCCATATGGTTCATGACCTTTGCTGTCTGACATCCCCGACTCATTCCTGTCACCCTCCACTGCACACCATTAAAGCAAAAATGCCATAAAATATTCCTTAATCCTTCAACAATGCTGCTTCAACTGCTGTCATATGAAGCAGCGCAATAAGTGACCTTTTAACGTTCCACCTTTCGATGTTACTGTTGCTAACTTGGACAAACAATCCCACCTGGCACAGTGCCATCTAGCAAAACAATGGTAGTCTGTCACTGATAGTCTCTCCGAGGCCACAGATAACTTTTGGAAACAGACCAGTTTGATATCATCAAGAATCCACCAAAAAGGGCCCTAACATGCTACAGGGGGACGTGTCCAAGATTTCAAATGTACTAGAGGACATGCTGAAGTACTAATGCATATGGGTGTTACTCTCAGAGAAAAAGGAGACTGTCAGCTGACCTTACCATCTGCTGATAACAAGTAACTCAAGAAATCAGTTTAATTGAGGTTGATTTAATTTCGAGCCAGGGTCAACATGAACTTATGTGGAAACTGATGTGGAAATGTTGGTTACATCTGGTACTTTGTATCAGACTGACCATCAAAAACTGACCACAGTTAGTGTTGTCATACTAAAACAGTTATAAGGGTTATGCCTTTATATGGTTTTTTTTGTTTGTTTGTTTGTTTTTTTGCTATAAAATGCAAAGTACTGTAGATAGTAAAGAATGCAAAAAATACATATACATAAAATGGAGAAAAAGACAATATGATATAACACATGCAGTTGATTCTATAAATAATAGCAACAATATAGTCCAAATACAGGCCTTGCAGACGCCAGGAAGAAATGTGTGCAATATTGTTTCCATTGTTTTTGATTCAGTTCTATAAAATACAACCTCTTATCTCATTATGTTTTATATATCAGTGTCAATGTTAAACCATTTACACAAGCATGGATTCATGGGTGTAATGTCCAGTTCACCAACTATGTTTAACCTGCTATATATTTACCCAATAGTTCCTTTAAAGAAGCTTGTGATAGTTATGAATATTAACACCATAAACAATTGAATTCCCAAGAAATCTGGTTGATTCATTCATTCAGTTATCCACCAGCAATTTCAGATCATTTCAAACATTTTTACCCTATGGGTCCAAAACATGCCTTGTATAATTCTAAGAGTCCTTATTTTCTATTAATTATGCCACTCAAAACACATTTAGCTTATTCAATTTTGAGAAAAATGGCATACAAATTTTAAATAAGTGGAAAAAAGGGGGTTGGCTTTTTGTTGTTGTTGTTGATGTTTTAAATTTGATATGTTAAAGGCACATTTCTCGAACCAGTACTTTTTTAGAGTGCAAGTATTCATATTTTTTCTTTTGCTGCCAGCAGTGATCTGTAAATCTCGAGCTGTAAAGCACATATTTAAGCCAGTAGAAGCAAAGTGAAGAGATTCATGCAATCCTGCATATTGCTTTTGCTGCTGTTGATTCATCTTATGAATCCATCTTTGTCAGCCCGATGAATCCTAATGAAGCAGAAATCTGTCACATTTACTCCACAATGAGGGTAGCTGGCAAACTTTCTCTGGAAAATGAAACTATTATCTTCAACTAGACACGCACAGGGCTCAATATAAATAAATAAAGTCACAGTTATCTAGTGGCCAGTGTGATTACTGTAGCCAAAGCTGACATCCAAATTGACTGTCTTATCATGTTGAAGTGATTTCAGCTGAGTGGAGACTGTAGATGAAAGCAAAATGATCTTTAAATAGTAGTTAAAGATGGTTGCTCGATAAGTTGTTCCACAACAGTTTTGATCAATGAAGCATGCATTCAATATATTGCCTATTTAGATATGTGAGATAAACTTGACTGGTCTTCTAAATGGTTCATAAATTATATTTCCTTCAGTACAAGGTTATGGCCTTGTTGAATTCTTGATGTTGTAAGTGCTTCAGGAAAATTATAGTGAGCTAGAAAAGACATTTTGAACATATTTTGCCTTATGTCTCCTGTATTTGATTCAGCTTTTAATAATAACATAATAACAATAAAATGTTTTAGTCTTATTTCTTTTTTATACTATATCTATCTATATCTATCTATATATTTATCCCAATCCTTCCATCAAGTTGGTATAGTTACATTGTTAAAATGTACAAAATATTACCCCACGATAAGTATCTAGTCCTGAACCACACATATGGATGTTGACCACTGGCCAAATAATTGAAAATGGGCCTTAAAGCAACATTTCAAGAGAGAGCGCTTTGACTACCTCATGTCTAAAAGCCCATGAATTGAATTTGCTGTGCTCTCACACGACAAAGCCTGTCAGGTGGGAGCACCAGCTGTGGAAAATGTCAAAGCTATTTTCCTCTTTACTAGTCAATGCAATGCTTGTTTAATAGTAATTGGAATCTTATCCTGCTGTTTGCTCATCATTTCCTATGCCTAGTTATTCCACACCTAAACTCCATTTAAGTTTTTAATAACATTTTAGAATAGTTCCCATTGAGGTAAACAGAATCTGATTACCTTGATGGATTGAAAATGTATGTCTGACGGTAGTTTATTTGATTTATTTATTCAAGGGGCCTCAAATGGGGGCACTTTAACTGAGGCAAACAAATGGTTGCGGTGCCTCTCTAACAGCACAGTGGTTTACAGAAACTGGGAGATTTTATATTTTTGTTAGCCTCTGCACTTCTCTATTCCACTGTGGAGAGACGCTAGAAATAAGAATAATGTTAGTCAGAGTTGATTTGTTTGCTCAGACGGATTTTTTGCCAGATTATTATTGTTGCAACATGTAATGATGAGTTATGCTGCTCCACAGAATGTCTCCACTTGTTCAAAAGAGAAATACTGTCCACTGGAGTACTTTGCGTGACTTTAGATATTTCTAAAAACGGAATAAATGCACATTCAATGCCAGAAGCCAATGAGCAGGAGTCTAAAACTATTCTGTGATAGTTTTGGATTTCTCTTCCTCTATAAGCCTCTCATTGTGTAAGAGGACCTGCTTTGTACAAGTGCTTGCCAGCTGCTTACCAAATGAGGTTATAGTGTTTCCCTATCAACTGTAAATTTCAATAATTTGTTGGAGGGGCCTCTCACTGTCAGTTTTTATCATATTATCAATGACGACTCAATTTTCCTCTGCCACTCCATCTCAAGCACTGACCCCCGGCCCTATTACAGTCCTGTAATGAAGTGCAATGGAGTGGTAATTGGTCCACATTATACCAGATCAGGTAACATTAGACTTATTTTCTTATCACAATGAGCCCTGCTGGTGACTCTCAATGAGAAACCAAACACAGTTCCTTTCTTATGCAGGCTATCATCCAAATAACATTTCAGCAGGAGACCCTTTCCCCATTTCAGTTTTCCATTTCAAGATTGCACTCCATGTCCTCAGATTGTGTTTTGTTTCTAGTTTCCTCCACTTTAAAAGTCTCCCAAACAGCGTCAGACGCAGTGCAGATATGAGGTAGAGCTTTTCTGGGATGAGGAAGTACAGTAAATGAAACGGTAACATGACCATTATGTCAGCAATATTAGATGTACAGTACTCCACTCTCACTCTGTTCCAGCCTCTTGCTTTGGAGGACTTGGTGCTTCAGTTGTAATATCTTTCATGTTTTTCTGTCATTTTAGAATTACACTCTTCTCTTTGAATTCAGCAAATTTTATGAGCCCAGAAATCCCAGTTTCAAAGTGCAAAAATGCATCCATGTTAAAAATAAGGCTGCATTTCATCATTTCTCAAAAGTTACCATTGTGGGAGTTCTCACGCGGGAGGAACATTACGTAGACTTTATAAAAATCAACTGCAGTTCATAAAATTGGCACAAATAAATTATCTAGTATCCATTAATCTGTCAGCTACAAAGGAGATTTCATGACTGTTTTTTTCTGCCATGGTTTAAATAATTATGCAAAAAAAAAAAAAGAAATATGCACTTTCCAGTAAAATAAGCCAAACATAGTTGAACAGCCTCATATTGAAACCCATAAAAAGCAATCCAGCTAACATCTAGGCATGCCCCAGGTAGACTAAAACCAAAAATGACGGTCAGCTCAACGGTAGTAAACTGTTTGCAACATTCACTAATCCTGTGCCAGTAAAGCAGACTAGCACAAAGCTGTTAGTCCGTGCAGCTCCTGGGTGAACTTTTGTGCTCCGAGAGGCAGGATGTCAGGTCTCTGTTGTGAACTGACGCAAGCTCTCTAGCAGAGTCGCTCTGTGTGCTGAAAACACACTGTGGAGTAAAAAGACAGGATATTGGATAACAAGGTTAAAATATAGGAGCAAAAATATTCTCTTATTAAACTCAGGCTGCAGGGATTTGATTTGAGCCACCTAATAGATAGTGGTTTCAAGGGAGCCCAAACAAAAGGTAACGGGCCGGTCATGCTTATGGTAGCTAATGGCAGAGTTAGAAGAAATTAGGGGGATTCTTTTTCTACAGGAAATTGTACTTAAAGACGGGTCATGGATCACCCTGCTCTTCACAGGCAGCCTCAGAAGTCAGAGAGTGAACTTTTGCTGCGGACATTAAAAGGTCTACGTCGTAGAAAGAGGTCAAAGCAGACACAAAACTAATTGTATTATTGGAGAAAGGCAAAGCTATGTAAATTGATTTCATGGCTGGGATTCATGGTTGGACAAGTGAATAAACTCTTTCTTGTGAATTTGTAACTATAGTTTTAGGAAACTTTGATTAAGGGAATAGCAAACACACAGGTACATGGCAAAATAAGCCAAACATCAACAAAAGGTGTTTAGCCATGAGTCACCAAGAATGGTTTGTTGGCTTTGATTCGACAAGTGTCTGGAGGTTTGTTAAAGAATGTCTATAAGAGATGTGATGGTTTGGTGTTTTGATGATGGCTGTCAAAATAGCTGTTTCAGGTGCTGCCACAGAATCTCCTGTTAGCACAGATCAATCAATTCTCATACAATGATGGTGATCACTCATGGTTGCTTTGTATTTATTGGCATTTACCTTGACCTCTAATTGGTTAAAACCATGCCAGGAAAATGTAGCACAAGTGTAGCCTTCAACACTTCACATGCATGACAAGCAGCGCAGATGTGTATGATAATGGTTTTTAGCTCTTCAGCTTCTCTGTAAAGTCTTTTCAGCTCAAACCACCTGCTAACATTTTAGACTGAGGCTGATTCAGGTTTCATCTATTTTTGCTCGTGTACAGATGTCAAAGTTGAGTATGTGCAATTCTGCCCACTGTCCATTACAGGTTTTTTGTTTTGTTTTGTTTTGTTTTTTTACTGTTTTTTTATTTTATTTTATTTTTTTTAATTTGAGTTTTAACACATAGAACATATATGGAGCATATATAGAACACACCCTCATTCACTACTCCCTATATAATAAACACTCAATAGTTGACTCTGTAGTATATATAGTCTTTCTTTGTTCCGTTGTGGGAAGGGGAGGGCACTATATAGAGCATAGATTTACACACTCAGAAATTACTCATAAAATGGCAAATAAAAACAAATTTTAAAAAAATAGCAGTGTATAATTTCTAACTAATTTGAAAATTAGTTTCCAAAAATTCAGTTTGAGGGCTTCATAAACTAATAAAGTTCTTGTCTTTTCCTTTAACTACATAAGTCTATCTCTCCAAAGCAAGACAGGCTGCAAATCTCTGCTGTGCAATCATCCTCCTGGCCTGCAGAAGTACAAACAATTTTCCTCTCTTGATGTGGCCTTAGCAGTAGTGTCTTTAGCTCAGTCTTCCACTCCAACATCATCTTAAGCTGAAGAGAAAGGGTTGGGTTTTGGAATTGTTTTTACAGCTGTAGTTCTATCATGTAAACATGCACAAATCAACTCCGAATGACTAGAGAAACTGAGATGTAAAATAATCTTTAGTATGATGGGATATAACTGCTCAAGTGTTTTACCACACCTGTGTAGAAGTACCTGGATCCCTCATCTGTATGGCTTATAGTAACGGCTTTCTTATGGTAGCTGTCTTCATAGGGACCAATGATGGGAATGTTTGTCAGCCAGTGTGATTGTCTGCTGCCCTCTAGTGGTTGTGTCTGTGTGGTGCCATGTGTTGTTGCAATCGGTTGTTTTATGTTAGAGGAAAAATTCTCAGGGAATCTGGGATTTCACATACCAAACATAGTTACACCATACAAATGATTCATTCAGTTCATTGACTAATTC
The DNA here is from genome assembly GCF_914725855.1 of Thunnus albacares. Taxonomy (NCBI): domain Eukaryota; kingdom Metazoa; phylum Chordata; class Actinopteri; order Scombriformes; family Scombridae; genus Thunnus; species Thunnus albacares. Next base: position 7,638,062 of record NC_058119.1, read on the forward strand.
ATTCAGTTGTGTAACTTGAGAAATACATTTTGTGTGTACTTGTGTTTGAATGTACTTTTCGTGTGTGATACTTTTAGGCACCATTTGAGCCCTAATAGTGCACCCTCATAAAATCACATTGACTTTCACACTTTACTGCTCAGTGAAGCTTATCTAAAATATCACATTTTATATTTCACATTGGCATTTGGTCATTGTTAGTGAGTAATTCGTACTGTATCAAACTTTACAATGACATGGAAACAGCATATCATCATGATAAAAAACTTGTTTTATTGCCTATAAACATATAGACATGTGAGTCATATGCTGACATTAGTGCTTGTGAAATCATCATAAAAAGCATAGGTAACATTAAATAGACATAGATTTGTCTTATAGTACCACACTGACTGTAGTGTGTCACTACGAAACTCCTCACATCACACCTTGTTAAGGAAGTGAAAAAACGGAAGAAGCTTGTGACACACACCAGGTGAATGATATTCATTTATGTCTGTGTGTGTGTGTGTGTGTGTGTGTGTGTGTGGGTGTGTGTGTGTGTGTGTGTGTGTGTGTGTGGGTGTGTGGGTGTGTCTCTGTGTGTGTACATGTATAAAAGACTAGATTATATGTGTTAATCAGTCTTTTATGTCAAGGTCTGTGTCTGGATGTCTCAATTCAATTCAGTAACTCTTAAGTGAATTTATTTGTTCTTATAGTTTCTGTTGTGAAAAATCAACTATCTAGAAGTGACTAATGACAAGTGTAATTGCAGACATGTTGCGCATTCTGACATGACTGTGGTGCATTTTCTCACTTCTTCAACTGTTTCAGGAAGTGGGGGAGAGTCACCAAAATCAGGAAACTAAGTGTTGCTATTAATACAACTGAGCAGAGGGCTATAGCTGGTGAAAGCAAATGTAGTTTCAGTTGAAGAGGAAAGCACCTTCAGTAAACCTGAAGAACCAAAAGGACATATTTCGGCAAATTATGCTCCTTGCGGAGTGATTTTATGCACCTTCAAAACTTCACAGCCATGGAAGAACACATCTCAAGTATTCAATCAGGTAAATTACAACACTTCATCTATGGTTAGCTTTCAAGTCAGTTTCAGGTGGCGAAGATATACACAAAAGACGTGTATTTATACTAAAATGGCACTTTGTAGTTTTTTGAACAGTATGGGTTACTCTCTCTTATAATGTTTAATCTTTCCTTTTAAAATATATGTCTATTGTATTTGAAAACCTAAACTGAACTTTCATTGACAATTCTTTACCGTGCTTTAAAAAAAAAAAGAGGAAGCAAGTGTCTTAGCCTTCCTGAGTGACTAAATTCAAATGTCAGTTATTTAACAAATTCTCATGAGTCAGAATTTTAATCACTCATGTTATCAGGTTATTAACAAACAGATGGCAAGTCTCTCTGCCCTGCCATCACTGGGAACTGTGATGAAGGTGAATACTCATGTTGGATTTCTTTCCCAGTTAGCGTGTACAGAGGTGAACTTGACCTGATTAAACACTGTAATGAGTCAAACAAAATTACTCTGACCAGTGTTGACACAGCGCAATGTTTGCACAACTCCTTGTTGGCTCTGCACTGAAATATCAAACAGATCGGACATTCATTCTCTAACCACAGTCACCTTGACATTCCACAGCTGGTATGTTGTGGAGCATTTCCACGATAAACACTACCTGCTGCGACATGGAAACTAACACATAATATCACCAGTGTCATATCATTAGTGTAATGTTTGAGCTGATTACAAGAGTGTGATTCGTTTTAAATGGTCCGACTGGATCAGTAATGTTTAAGCGGAACTAATCATTGACTAATTATTATATGATTTCCCATTTTATGCTACACTAAAGCAGTCTGTTTGAATGCATGAACTGTACATACTAATCACACAGTTATATATTCTGTTTTTCAGCATATTCTGAATCCCTCTCCACATATGAGTTGTTAATTCTACACACTGCTGAGGCACAGGAGTGGGCGACATATCTGCAGCAGATCTTGAAATCATCTCATAGATTCCGCAGAAGTTCTATTTTGATGTATGCAGTCGGCCCAGACGATCAGGTCCATGGATATAACTTTGAATATTTCCACAGCTGCAAGTGCATCGTGCTGCTTCTCACGGGAGCATTCATAGACATCCTCTGTGACCCTGAACTGCACGGGGCACTTCAGAGACTCCTTTATCCTTCGCACAGAGTGGTAGCGCTGTTGTGTGGAGTGTCAGAGGATGACATACTGACGGAGAGCTTTGAAGACTGGCCGAGCTGGAGGAAACTCTATGCTGAGGATGAGCCTGCTCTCTATGTCTCCACTGTTTTGGAGGTCATCGCTGACAGTACGTCAATAGCCACAAATATCCGAGTCTCATTCAGCCATCTGTGTTAAGACAAATTTTGTCACGCGTCATGATCTCTATTTTGTTCGTTTAAAGACGTCGCATTTTTGTGGTTTATAAGGTTCATTTTAAGTTTTTCAATCTAGTTAAAACAATTTCATTTTCAGTTGAGCTACTTAGAGGCCCAAAGAGTAAACAAATGTTCTCACTTACCTGTATCTCATATGTAGAGAGTTTTGCTTTTATATGCTGAAGTTTTGAGATAACAGCCTCTGACACTTCTGCCAACGTTCCACTGTAATGGAGGTTAATTAAATTTCCTACGTGGTGCACTGGAATTGACTAAATATATTAGGAATAACTCAAACACATCTCGCCTTTCCAGAAAAAATGTCCTGGTCAGTGGTGGAAGAAGTATTCAGATACTTAACTCAAATAAAAGTAGCAATATCATTCTGTAAAAATACTCTGTTGCAAGTAAAAATCCTGCATTCAAAAGATTTCTTAAAGTCCCCCTACACTCAAAAATGTGTTTTTCTTATTGTTACTTCACTTAGACCTTGAACGTACAAAATGATATATGTGCAGCGTTTGACGCTAGAAGGCTGTTTTCACATTCATCTGCTGAGAGCGGAAAGTTTCTCTGTGCTCGCCTTACATCTGAGTTTAAGACATAAGTATAAGTATGATTTTGTGTCATTTGTGACAGCTAGTTTGGAGCCAGTTGTTGTCCAATATTCAACTTATGTGATGTAGAAACTTGTAAATGTCTGGAGGGGATCTTTAAGTAAAGGTACAGAAGTATTATCAGCAAAAAAATGTACTTACAGTATTGAAAGTACTCATGCAGTGGGCGATGTATTAATATTGACATATATTAATGCTAGTGATGCATTAACATGTAACAGCATTTTAAGCTGTAGCAGTTAAAGGGCAAACTACTAACTACTTTATATACTGACTGGTAGTTTAATCTATAGCAATGCATCATACTTTATAATGTTATCACAAGTTTTATATGTATATGTAGATATGTAGATATATATATAAATATATTTCCCCACTGAATTGTAGTGAAGTAGAAGTATAAAATAAGCATAAAATGGAAGTACTCAAGATAAGTACAAATACCTCAAAATTATACTCAATACAATCCTTATGTAAATGTACATTCCACCACTGGTTCTGGTTAATCAGGATAATCCACAGATGTTACAGTTTTCACTGGAGCTAAACTGTGAAAACTGTTAAAAGTGACATCTGTGGATTATTGAATGTTTTGAACAATGCAAATAAGATTATACACACTTCCGTTGTCTTTGGGTGGTGGCAGATGTTTCAGATATCGATATCTTGAAACATGAGCAGATAAAACGAAAACTGTCTGCAAAGGTAAGTGGGACTTTTTTTTCATATTTATTTAATTTTTTTTGCGTGAACTGAGCCTTTAGCCATTTCTAAATAATTAAAGGCTAAATAGAGAACACTTTTAATCTCTGTAGAATATTTAGGTGTATGTTATTTTTTGTATTAACTGGGTTTTATTTTTTTTATTCAAAGGCAGACGAGCGGAGGCTGAACGTGACAGCATATCTGCAGCCGCAGCAGGGTTGCACATCACTGCAGCCTCTTTAACTGAAAATCCCACCAGTGATGAAACAGAGGAAGTGGTGTCAGAACAGCAAAAAGAACCTGTCCTGAAGGATGAAGGACCTGTAAGCCTGGGGATTTCAGCCACTGAAGAAATGAGTTCGCCCACGCACAGCACCTGTCTCACTGTTCAACCAAACAGAGTTCTGTGCGGGGTAAGACTTTAGTAATTACATAGTAGTAACATCAAAGGCAATACTAGTATGGATGAGAGCTGTTCCTATGGAGATACTGTGTGTCAGGAGTGTGTTATTCAACATTTATTCCCATGTTTTCCTCATTTAAATAAGTGGGAGGGATGATTTAAGTGCAGCAATACTTAGTATTTACATTTTGTTACCACTGTTGATTGAAGCAAAAGAATTATTAATGGTACTGATAAAATACTGGCTATAATTATATAATATAAGTTCTATACATGGAAACTGACTGCACTTAATTGAAAATAATTGCTAGGAGGCTGTATTAATTTTGCTTTATTTTTTTACTAAGGAGCGGGAGATCATTTTTATTATTTTCACACACAAAGTGGATGAGCAGTCGGTACCAGAGGTGGAGTTTTCGTGTGAACATGTAGATGCTAAAAGAGTCCTGGGCACTGTGGAGAATGAATACACTATAAGTGTCACTGCCCCTGGTAAGTATCTTCAGCAAGACTTAATATTGGACCTGAATTTGATAGGTTACCAGAAACACGACTCCAAATGAATGCTAATGTTGCTACATAATGTTTCTGCTGGATGTGTAAATAGGCAGCTGTTTCAACTTAAAAGGTGATATGTCTGTTTTGTGTTTATAGCTAGTTTCTGTTGCCTCCATGTGGCCAAAAAATCGGTTATTGCAGGTTTAATTTATCATAACATCAATACGTTTTTCTCGACTAGATATGCCTGCTGGAGTGATATCACTCACTATGTACACTGACCAATCATGTATCAGTTTGAAGCCTGTTACATATTATACACACATGGGAGAAGTCAATCGGCATCTTGAAAATGCTACGGATCCCGTTAACTTCATCTGCCAGGTGAGACATCATGTCACACAATGAGTAGCGCTGCTGGCTCTGCTAGTTTTAATAGTTCTCTTGATTTATTCAACTTATTTTGTACTTCCAGGCCTTCAACTTGACGTCCAATTTAACAGAATCACTGGACCACATGCTAACTGACTCACTGAAATCCAGGATGCCTGCAAATAGTCTTCAGCTGTTTGGAATCAGACAGATTGAAGAAGACAATATGGCGGCATGTGAGTACAGTACATGAATTTCTACCATTGGTTGTCATTGCTAATTTATTTGGGGGCATTCCCCAAATCATTCCCCAAAGTTGGAGGCAGATCTGCTGCTGTCACAAAAAGATATCTTGAAGCATTAAACTATGTTTGTTCCACCACTCTAATGTATGTTTTATCTTTACAGAGAATAACAGTAGCTTTTAGGAGTCAGTTTACAATCTTATGCATTTTGACCTTCAGATCAGCGTAACGAGGAGCTTCCCACACTGCTCCACTTTGCTGCCAAGTACGGCCTGAAGAAGCTGACCACCCTTCTTCTTCAGTGTCCTGGCGCTCTGCAGGCTTACAGCGTGATGAACAAGCACGGAGACTACCCAAACACGCTGGCAGAGAAGAGTGGCTTCTCAGATCTCAGACAGTTCATGGACGAATTTGTTGTAAGTTCAGTGATGATGTTTGCTTTGTATTTGTATTTTTATGTAGTATCCAAAAATATTTTCTCTTGACAGCCAAGTTGTCTTTAAAGTTTGTATCTGCCTGTGTCTTCAAACAAATCTAGGAGACAGCAGACATGCTCAAGTCTCACTTTGCAGACACCATCAACGCAGACGACGGCGCAGAGGTGTATGAGATGATGTCAAATACGTCTCAAGATATCATGATGAAGTATTCAGGTGGCTCAGAGGACATATATGAGTCTATGCTCGGGATAAACCCTGAATGTGCAGAGGACCTCTGTAAGATTAAGATCATTTTATTTGGGAAAAATAAATCATATAAAACAATTCCTGCATGTTTGACCCAGAATGGTAGCTTCATGTTTGTGTGTGGTGGCTGACGATGATGGTGCTGTTTTTGTCAGATGAGGTGATGGAGGCAGTAACCGAAAACCCAGAGGAAGCTATGCTTAGGAAGTTTTTCCAAGGTAAACATTTTAATAACTTTTATAGTAATAACCTTACATAGCAACATTGTCTATGTGCTTTATAATATATATATATAATGTGTTAATGTTGTCTCCAGCAAAACCTCAAGCCAGTGTAGACGAGGACAACAGAGAACACTTTAAAAGTGAGGAAGAGGAAAAAGAGGACCAGAATGACTTAGATCAAATTGAAGAAGGGGAGGACCCATACGACCTCTGCCCAGAGGATATCTATTATACTGTGGATTCAGACAGTACCTATAACCCAGGAGTTGTGAACCGTCCACCAGCCCCCATTCCCAGACCTGAACATGAGCCTAAGGCTGAGAAGTCCATGACCTACATCTCTAGAGGTATTGTGCAGTCTGTTTTTCTTTTTCCTATAATGTTCTAATTTACATCCGATTTAATTAAGTTTTTAATTACTCAATATTTTTGACAGTATTTTCAGATAAAAGTACATCCCAAAGGCAAATGATGGAAACAGGATATTCTTCAGGTAAACCACAATCTTTAAAATTTGAAAAGAACTTTCAGAATCCAGTCAGGTACAGGATTCCTGTGTTTCTAATTTTGTTTTATGTTTTATTTGCATCCCAAGTTCAAGGGACCACTTTGAAACTGTTTATAATTTCATTGGTTGAGTTCAACCTCAATATGGAGGGAGCCAAACATTATCTATGATTACTAAATGCAAAGATATAAGCTTAACTGCGTATACACATAATCTGTTGATACCTATGTTCTATTCATCAGTGTGTTTGCATTTTATTTTGTTCAAATATCATTTATTAGTGTATGTATGGAAAACATAATCTTGAAATTTTTGCTCTATCTAATTAATTTTATATGAACTTTTCCACCTTTGTGGTATTTATGTTGTGAGACACAAGGCTCACTGCGACACCAAGTTGGTCAGAAGTATGATGAGTGGATAATTTTTTGTGGGATGAGGCTTCAGTATTTCCTACTCGCTGTTATAAAAGCAGCAAGCACTGCAATAAATGGTTGAAACTAAATCTAGGGAAAAAAATTGTTTTGAATGTAGACATTTCAGGGACTTAATTACATACTTTTAAGTTAGCATTGAGACATCCTCTGGTTCTTTTTTTTTTTTACAATATGGTGTGAACAGGAAAACCAATAGATTTCAAAGACTTACCCAAGCATGTTTGGTTCTTGTTCTGATACCATCCTGCTGATATGTATATTATTCAAATTTTTCAATATTTCTAATTGCACACAGGCCTGATTTGCATCACCACCTAATTTCTCATAGACAGTGAATGAAAGTAAAGTTTGACCTTTGTATTTGCTGTGCAACTAATGTAGAAGGTAGGCAAGGTCATGCATACTTTAAGAAATTTCAACTAGGGGAATGTGGTTGTCTGTGCAGCCTGGCTGCAGCCCCTAGTTCAAATTTGTTTTGCTAGTCACTATATAATATACAGTCCTAAGGTTATTTCAGTAGACTGGTTAGTTAGCCTGTTGACTCTTCAGAATCATGAATGTTATAGTCACAACATTTTTTATTTTATTTAACCAAAGATCCTTCTTTGCCATTTTTCTTAACCTTTATTTATTCAGGGAAGGCAGTCTCTCTTTTGCAGGAATCCCCTGACCACATTCACACATTATCTATGATTACTAAATGCAAAGATGTAAGGTTAACTGCACATACATAGCATTTTGCTACATCGTAGTAATAGAATCATCGAGTAGAACCTCAATTTATTTAACATAATCTGTTGATATGTTCTATTCATCAGTGCGCTTGCATTTTATTTTGTTCAAATATAATTTGTGAGTGTATGTATGGGAAACATAATCTTGAAATTTTTACTCTATCTAATTACCCATATATGAACTTTTCCACCTTTGTGGTATTTATGTTGTGAGACACAAGGCTCACTGCAACACCAAGTTGGTGAGAAGCTGCCCAGTACAACCACCATCTGATCTGCTGGCCACTGAGCAGCTCCACTGGAGGTGTTAAGAGCCTTGCTTAAGGGCACCTCAGTGGTAGTAATGAGGGAGGGGCAAGGGGCTGCTTTTTCACTTTCTATACACAGATTTATCCTGCCGATCCGGGGATTGAACCGACAACCTTCCAGTCAAATCGTGTTTCTTCAACCTTTAGGTTACCATGTGATTTGAATAAGATACACAAACGTCCTGATCAAAAAAGATGAATCTCATTACACCTACATCTTTGCTCCTCTGGCCTCTCCTGTTGAATGTCAACTCAACCAGTGAACTTATTTCTGCCTCTACATCATTTCTCACATGAAATGATTGTAGAACTAAAATTCCAATTTACAAAATGGCACTGCAGTTTTTTTTTCTTCATGGTCACATTTATTTTATTTACTTCTTATCATTTACTTGCGTTCTTAATGAAAAATTTTCAGTTGGCATGAAATTGTATGTATGTATATTTCTTGCCAAGTGGAAAATTTCATGATATTTAATATATTTTGTTGAATGACAACATCTTCTTCAGTTCAAGTTCAGCCTGTGTCGGACCCCCCCACACCTTTGTATGACCCCTATGCTGGGATGAAAACACCTGGACAGAGACAGCTCATATCCCTGCAGGAGAGGGTGAAAGTCGGGGAAATTACTGTGGATGAAGCCGTCCAAGAGTTCAAGGCCTGGCAATTTGACCATGAACGCAGGGCCACCTCCTTACGCTATCAGCAGGTAAATCTGCTACACAAATTTTGTGGTCTGTCAGGTGCTGATTAGTGGTCAAGACTTGGATCTAATTTGTGTCTGGTGTGTTGGTGTTTTTTTCCCTCAGGAAAATCTGAAAAGATTACGAGAAAGCATCACCAGGCGTCACAAAGAGAGAGAAAAGACAGGAAAGGACCTTGGTAAAATAATTTTAATATTCATTATTTTAATTATTTTAAACTTTAAGGGGAATAAAATTCATATATATCCTCAGTATGGAGTGAGTGTGATTGTCTCTCACTGTTGTAAAATGATGATTGTTAATGATTGTACGTACAGTAAGACACAGAGGAAAATCACATCCTGTTGTTTTCAAAAATGCTGAAGTTTGATGTGGTCTCTCCCCTCTTAGAATATGAGATAAGTGCTCCGCTGCAGAGAAACTTATATTGGGGCTCCAATATGACATTAGAGTGTGCGGTGTATGAGCCGGCACCCAGAGCGGTGGCTCCTCCCCCTCCAGTGGCTCATACTATTCAGAGAGGCAACTGGAAGACAGGTAGCACGTCCAGCACATCCAGTGAGTCCCAATGCTCATTTCTTCTTTGTTTTTTGTTTTTTTGTAACTCTGAGGCTCAGTGGTTTATCCTGTTCCCTTAAAAAGGGACTAAACAAGAAGGGCCAAAGCAGCTCCTAAGCTTTTGTTTGCATGGCTTTTCTACTACTTTTCAATTACATACATGTCAGGCGGATCCAGACTCTAAATTTATGTAAATCATTGTTGCTTTGTGATCCACATGGCTGAGGCGAGGAATAAGCAGGTAGAGAAATTTGTAGAGTATGTCAGGGCCGATAATATTAGTATATGTGTTACCGGTTTGCACTAAAAGAAAATTAAGGAAGGACAATTGTAGCACTAAAAGCAGACTTTGTGACTTGCTGATCAATACCCAATTCTTTCTATATGTCACCTTCAAGTTGTGGCCAAGAAACTCAGCAAGGATGCAGGAGAAAAGATTAATACTCACAAAGTTGATACTGGTGGCACTTGTAGGCAAGGCTTTCATTTTACTCTTTTTTATTTAACCAACTGGGTGCAACTTGGTAGCTTTGACTATTTGTTGTTGTATATGTTGAGGTAAAAAAAATGCTTCAAGTTTAATCCAATGGAATAATCCAAAACTAGATTAAGTAAAGGATAGAGTGGAATTGATGCAAGAATGCTTCTTTTCATACAGCAACTAGAGGGATGTTTTTCAATAAATACATTTCTTCTGACTTGATACACAATAATACAATCAATCATGAATAATATAACTTTTTATTTCTTTGTCCTCTGGATCCCTGTGGCTACCAGAGCCTAAAGCATTTGCCTACCTTTGCCTAAAGGTAATGGTATTACTCATTACCTCACAATTTTATGTTGAGACATTTTCTCATTAATTTGTTTCACAATCTGACAACACTGAACAAGTCATAGCTTCCTTATTCCGTTTTATGCGTCACTGTTGTACACAGTGACGTCCCTCCATTTACAATCACTACAGTTAGAACAGAGACATTATCTTGGTTATGTCTTTTATCTCCATTACAGTTAGAGAAAATTAATCTCCAGTAGTGTCACCCAGTATACACAGCATTGTAAGTATCTGCAAACACATGAAGGTTTACTGAGGCCTAAGGACATTGTCGTCCCTTCTTGGAATTGCTTGATATCCATCTTTCCCACATCCCAAGTTGATCTCGGTTCACACAATACAGGGACTTAGATTAATGTACTGATGGTGACCTCTACCTGAGTAGGGCTTTTGTTCAGTTGCAAGAAAATAGATTTCCTAGGAGTAACTTTGTCATGTTTCCAAATCAGAAAACTATCTACACAACAACACAACCAAAAAAAAGGCGGCATTATTTCAGATTAAAGTCATTGACAGACTCCATTATTCAAAGACAAAATTATACACATTTCCTGAGATCTCGCCATAATGCATTAAATGTAGCATGAAAGAAGCAAACCTGCGTTGCTGCTTTGCCCATTGTCCCAAGATAGAGAATTCTTGATCAGATTTTTTTCAAATTTGCTGAAATACTTAAAATCTACATTGAACCACATCCTATTTATAAAGTTTTAGGTTTATCTGATTTCACTTAATTAAGCTTCTAGGTAAAAGACAGACTTTCCCAGCCCGATAATATCTGGCAACCTCTTATCAGAGACTCAATTCATCCTTATCAGTCATGGTATGTTTAAGTTACACATTGTTTGTTCTCTCAGGGTTTTCTTAATAACTCGTTTTATGTTTATGTTGTAGTTTTTAGTAGAGCTGGCTTAGACAGAGAACAGTTCTTAATTTTAAATTTCAAGTGTTTTTCGTTACATGTATCTTAAAAATGTCAGAAACGTTCGTACTACAAATACCTGAAAAAGACAAACATTGCTTTGCACTGATCTGTTGACAAGATTTGAAAAATAGTTTGCTGGCAGCCTCATGATTCTCACATTTAGTCTGTTTGTTGTCTGCAGGCTTTCCCTTTATTTAATCTCACTATGATCGCTCGTATCTCTCCCTGTAGACATCTTGTACAACTGTATCTTTTTCATGAGACACAAAGAGATACTTTAACCACATTGGGTGAAGTGGTCTTACAGCATAATTTACCACAAACACTAACCTCAGATGAGTTGAACTTGAAACACATGTTTTCCTCCTGTGTAAACTTGTTTTTGTCTTTACATCAGGTACAGAGAGCAACAGACTCAGCATTCACAGCACCTTGAGCTACAGCAGCGGGACAGAGCCGGACTTTGAGGTGAGCCTGGTACAACAGGAGTGCTTGCATCTTCAGTGCTCTTGATAACAACAGTTTTCATACTGTATGGACCTACCTCCTTTCACATCAGAAAGTGGGATGCTGGAGAGTTAGACACTTCATGACAGCATTTTTATTGCTGTGTTAGTGTCTGTAAACCAAACTGAACCTTCACTTTCTCTTGTAGTGCGGCACATGTCTGACGTTTTGCTTGTAACATGCATATCATAACCACATGTGTAGCAGGGGGTTAGTGTCTAGTCTTCGGTTTTATTCTGTAGTCACATGCTACTTCAGTTCCTCAATTTCTAAAATCCTTGCAAGTACAGAAATACGTGTATTACAGAATTCAACTATTAAAGGTCTCAAATCATTCTTGTGAAATCTTTGATGCTTGGCACACATTGCTCAATGGTTTCTCAGAAATTACTAGTCAGAGTTTACAACTATGGTACCTTTTTCTGAGGATTTTACTTTTGACGCAAACATTGAAACTGCTATTCTTGTTATAAATGATTACGGCAGATTACAGTGGAACATAGAGGGTTTTTTTCAGAGGGCTTTTCTATATTTCTAAATGTTTTTATGTTGTTTTTTTTGTTTGTTTTTTAAAGGACGCAGTAGAGAACCTCCCTCCTCCACCACGACCTCCGCGACCCTCTGAACCTGCACCCGTCATTCCACCGCCCAGAATTCCCCCACGGATCCCAGAAAGGTCAGTCTAAAGACCAGTGATTCAGTTTACTGATGCTACGATGCAGAACAATACAGTACTGAACAATATGATACAATCCAACTGCACACAAAACAATACACTGTTGCAAATATCATATCGTATTAGAATGCCACAATGGCTAATAGACAGTATGACAAGAGAGTAGACATCAAGAGCATGGAGGCTTGTGACAGGAATAAACACAGAAACCAATAAGGACTCTGCAAGCAGTGATGAGTGAGACAGTACAGAGGAAATGTTTACACACCAATAATTCACTGCTGTGCATCAGGGAGGAAATCAGAGTGTGAACGTGATGAAAGTGCTGAGATGTTCATGCTGTAAAAACATATAAATATCTCCCATACATAGAAGTTAGCGAGCACATACTGAGAACTTTTTTTAAAATGAAAGCTAAAATGAAAGTTACTCTTGAAGTGGTTTCGAATGTTTACGATAACTGTGATACATTTCTGTGAAACCTACAATATGATATTCACATTGCCTTCACACCATGACTGGCCAGTCGTGCGGATGTGAGAAAGTAAGTAAGTAAAGTTTATTTAGCACATTTAAAGGCGTCAGCAGAGACCACAGATCGTATGTCTATAAGTAAGAGCATTCTACAGTGTTGGAGCCACAACTTCAAAGGCATGATCACCTTTTGTTTTTAGTCAAGAGCGAGATACAACCAGTAAGCCCTGGTCAGAATACCTGAGTGACCTATTGGTGATATAAGAATGGAGCAAGTCAGAGACGTACTCAGGTGCCTGACCATGCAGGGATCTATATGTGAAAACAAGAACCTTAAAATGAAAAGAAAGTAAGAAGGACTTCTCTCTCTCTCGTTTGCATATTTTTTCATTCTTGACAAAACTATTTGTGTCACTTTTCATGTGCAACACAATGAATGCTTTCCCAGAAATACTGTCTGAAAATGTGCGCCATATTTAAGCGATATATCGGCTTTTCACTCCACCTTCCAGTGTAGCCATTTGGAACAACTATAAACACTTTTGATTTCCAACGTGGTCAGACAACACATTATATGAACTAGTTCTTGTCAAGCATAAACCAAATGTAACAGGGTACTATGGCAACAACAGACATGGCCTTTGACATCAATGTGATGGTGAAATGAGTTTATCATCAGCCGAGTTCAGCAAAGCAGCTCACAATGTTAATATTTCTGGTTTGATATTTACAAAACGGTTTCTAAAGTCTAACTCCTACCTTGTGGCAAAAAAGTGCCCCTTTTTTCAGGTGCTGTAAAATTTGTGTGTAGGTTTAATTCTTGCTCATTTCACAGAACTGTGAGATCTTATCGAGGACTGTTTGCTCTGTAAGGCCTCTTTCAGTGTGTGACGAGACAGTTTGAAAGTATGTTCTCAAGGTTGAGTAATTGAGGGGATTTTGTGTGTGTTTTCTGTCTTTTAGTTTGTTTTCTTAGTTATACAGTGACATACAAAATGACAAGTGTCATGTGAGATAACGAAATGCTGTGATGGGACACAATATTGTACACAACTAAACAATAAATGCAACACAATACCATACAATCAATATGATACGTTATATCACACAACACAGTATGGCATAACACAAAGCAACATGACACTGCAGAATTCAACATGATACAATGTAACACAGTGTAATGTGATATGATACGGTTGGACATAAAATGATATGACACTTCATGACCTAAGCACTTTCCGATCATGAGCTCAGTACACCGCCTAACAAAGGCAAAACACAGTAACTACATGTTTGGTCGAAACTAACTGAAGACTACAGTAATTACAAAAGAGTTAAACCCAAACTGCTCTGCGGCTTGACCAACTGTGGGCTGAAGAACTTGCCATCACAATTACTTCACAGCCCCTATGCAACTAAAACAAGAACTATATCAGGTGAAAGCTGAACTGATGTCTTGTTAATTATGTTTGTTATGTAGCTAAATAATGCTTATTGGTTATTTATCCTTAATGGTTATTTATTGAGAAAAATATAGTACAAAAATACAATACAGTACAAAGTACAGAGAAGCAGTACTTGCTATTTCAGTTTTTGACATTTGATGTGGTTAAGCAGCCTTTAAATTACATAGGCTAAAATGCACTAAAATTGCAAAGTAATTTATTGTATTGATTTGAATACAAATATTAATAGTAAATGAACAGACACCTAGCAAACCTAGCTATGGAACTGTAAATAATCAAAGATTTACTCTTAAACAAACTAGTTCAAATGATTAAGAAAGCTGAAAGTCAGAACACATTTTGTCTGTAGAGACATTTTGTTGTTTGTGCATTCTCCGTTTCATAACCTGAAGATTGTTGAAAGACAGAGTGTAGTATCTGCATTTTAGGTATTATGTATGTTCTATTGAGATTGTTTTTATGCATAAAATAATGAGCCTAGAGAGGGCATAAAAAGCATAACAGCCCTTTTTATCTGTCACACAGTTTGCCTGAAAACGTCACAGTTTTTGTAGTAACTGCTTTATTCTGCATGCTTTAGTCTAAATATAAAAATTCAGGTTTATGATATAAAAACTACCACAATGACATAGATTTATTCAGTAGTGGATAATCCAATGCTTTGCTTACCAACAACCAAGAATGTAGTGAAGTTTACCTGGTTTTGAATTTCTGGCCTAAATCAATGGTACAGTACTATTTAGTACTATATGTGATTATTGCCTCTTCTGCTCTTTTGTTTTGTCACTTGATAATGACCAGACTGGAGTTTTACTGTACATTTACTACTGCATCAGAGCCAGTAACTTACAGTGTTGTCTTTATGTTGTAGGGCACCAGACAAGATGCTGCAAGAGCGCTACATATCCTGCCCGACTCGAGCACTTCCTCAAAGACCCACTCAAAGACAGAGAAACTCAGCACCTCCCATACCTCGTCGCTTGCGGTGATAGACACGTGGTTTTCTAGATTATAGTCAGGGGGGATTTTTATGAAAGAGGGATGGATGGGCTTTTTTATTTTAGTTTTTGTTTGTTTGCTTTTTTGCTTGACCTAATTTTATGTGTGAGTTTTGCCTAACAGAATAATGCATTACCCATAATGTTTCATAATGTTTCATTGTGTGTATATGTGTGTGTGTGTGTGTGTATATGTGTGTGTGGTTTTCAGTAGTAAGTGTGTGTTCATTTCACCAGAGAAAAACATGTAATATTCCTTTATATAATTAATATGTCTTTACTTATGATTTTTTGTGACTTGTACTCTACTTATTTTACCTCAAATGGTGTCACCATTATACTTCTTAAGGGACTTACAGATTTGATGTGATGTTTGTATTGTATCATTCATAAACTTGTAGTTTTGCATACATCAGACTTCATGTATCTTCTGAATCTCACACATAATCACAATGAAATACCATGAAAATATGGTCCTTTTATATTCTTGAATGTATAATTATTGAAATTGGCTCACAATATGTATTGATTTTGTTCTTGTGCAATATGAGGTTTGGTCACTTGATGGTGCCCCATTTTCTCAGTTTGTACTTCACAGGTAAAGTCCTACCAATAGTTTTCACATGTATGTGAATACTTAATAATGTCTTCTCATTATTTTTCTCACAGTAGTTTGCTCAAATTACAGATGATTTCACTGTTATGAATTGAAATGAACCCTGACTGCTAAAAATGTCCTGTCCAAAGTTCTCTGGGGAGAGACACATGTAAAGTTTGAGAAAGTGGAGCCAGCTAGGACTTCTGGTCAAAACTTTCAAAATAAAATTTTTACTGACAAACACACTGCATCAAAGTGAAAAAACATACAGTACCAGTCAGAAGTTTGGACACACTTTCTCATTCAAGTGAATGGGAATATATTTCCAAAGACGTCTGCTGTAATATAATTACAAGCATGTTTTATTTATTTTATGATTCACTATACAGATTTGTGGCTTATAAATGTCATACAAGGTGATAAAAAGTGCATTTTTGCTGTATACTGAACAGTATGTTGCTGACCACCCAGAGTTATGAATGCATCAAAAACGAGCTCATTTCTATTAATATTCTTATGTTTATATTACAGTTTGCAAGTTAATAAGGAAGTGCTCATGTGGGTATTTTTCCTTCTTTTTTGATTTGTTTTTTTTTCAATAATAAATAAGCTGACTTGCACATTTAAAGGATCTTTTTTGTTTGTTTCCATTCTGAGGCCATAACTTCTGAGCTATGTGGAAAGTTTGCTTCCTGTGAACACTGTCTTCGACACCAAGGCCTGCGTCTCCACAAAAGTGACAGAAGTCATCATATCTCTGAAAAACCTTTGAATGTTTGTTAGATTTAATTCATGTTCTGGTCTGACATTGGAAACGTGAAGCAAAAATAATTTCATTGAACATGTGAATACATACATTTTATCTTTAGAGAGAAACATGACTGTGACATGTACTGAATCAAATCACATTTAATATAGACATATTAGGTTCATTTGTAGTATTGTACGCATTGTATCCTGAAAAATGTTAGTGTTTTTTCATGGTCATTATTCAATTTAGTACAGTAGAAAAGCCAATGCATTTGTGTTAGACCCCAGATGTATGATGCCTAGAAAAAGTTTATTTCACTCACAACTCCACTCCAAGTTATTGATGTACACAAAAGTTATTAAAGCTGCACTAATCAAGATTTCTATAACAATATCAGTGACTTTGGACAATGGTGCTCACAGAGAAATAGCTTTATGGAGTATTTTAGTGTTTTTCAGCTTATTGTTTTAATTTTTTGGTCCCCAACTCTTACCGTTTTGGTTCACTCTTACCATTCCTATGAAGAGTTTTTCTCACACAATAACTGTTTTCAACAGAAAGAAAAAATACAGGGTACGTTAGTGAACTATTTAGCAGCTAAAGAGCCAGATATGCTTCTCAAGAGTTGGTGGAGACCAAAACAAAGACTCAACGACAAAATTTTATGAACACTAAGGGTGTCTGCTTGATGTGTAATAGACAACTGTTTGCTAACATTGAAGGCATATCAACTTTGTAAGGTGGTAATATGCCAGTGTTGTGTTTACAGCTTTTTACACTAAGTAGCCAAAAATGAATTAAGAACACTTTAAACTTGCATTGTGGAACTTTAACATATAAATGAACGTCCGTTACTTTCAAGCCCTTGCAAACGAGTTCACACAATGCTGGTTAAGCCTATCATCGCCAGATGAATCTCTCTTATTTCACAGTATACAGAGTTTTTAAACTGGTGTCGAGATTGACATTCCCGCGCTGGCCGGATGAACGCATAAATGCAGACTTCCGCCTGCCGAGCCGGCTAACTTCCGGTTAATTCTCTGCTTACTTGAAGAGGGATAAAATAATTCGATAGTGCGGTTCCGCTACGCTTTCCAAATGTTATTGGACTGGATCAAATTCTGATAGTGAAACGAGTCATTTCACAGGGGGTGTATCCACTGTTTTACAGCACTGACATAAGCACGTGTGGACAGCAATGACTTTATATAAAGATTTTTATATACAGTCAATGGTCGACAGTGTTTTTGTAATTGCTCTCACTGCCAGAAGGGGGAGACAAAAGTCCCGCACTCCAGCTTTAAGTAAAATGTCTCATTTTTTTTATGTTAATCTGATTGTGACATGGTTGGTTTCGAGTCCAAATATCAACCCTTTCTCTTTGTCCACTGCCTCCATCCAGAGGAATAGGTCTGAGTTTGGCTCCACAACCTCAGCTGGAGTTGCATCATGAAGTGACTGCGTGCAGGCGTTTATTGTGAAGGCCGGTACTCGGTGGCCGGTGTGTGTGTATGTGTGAGTCTGTGAGTGTGTGAGAAAGCTGACAGGACGCTGGTGGGGAGCAGCTGTCTGCGCACAGAGCTCAGTGAAGTGTGTCTGCAGCAGCGACCACAACGCTGGATTACCATCAGACACAGGTAAGCATGTCCCTGCTCTGAATCACTGCTGCGTGTGTCTGCTGCCGTGTTTTCTTTTCTTTTATGTTTTTTTTTTTGTAGAGATTTTAAAAAATGATTATTTCTTGCCCACCTATTTTTTTTTTTATTATTTTTTTTTTTTTTACCTTGGCACCGTAACAGCTGACTTTGTACTATTATCGTGCGATGCAGCACCACTGCATATATTTCTTATTCATCACTCGGTCATTAAATGTGAATCCAGCAGACTTTATCAAGCAGAAGTGCTTCTATGAGTCAGTCGATTTTTTGTTTTTTGCGTCCCACAGCAGACAGCTGCTCTGGCTTTGGGACAGTTACCGCAGTGAAGACAGATCCATACAGTGAATATGCGACCCGCCATGGGTGCCGCACTCTGAGGCTGAATGCCCAGGAGAACACCTAAATACTCCAGTCAGGGGTTTAAATGCTTCCTGACTGTATACCATGCTCACTACTGCCTGGTGTCATCTCTAAAATAGACTAATGTATAATTTCTAGTGTGGTGTATTTAAGTTGGCAGGTAGCAGTGAAGCTTGACTAGTAGCGGTTGGCATTGTGAGTCAGACCACAGGCTACTCCACATGCATACAATGGCTGTGACATCAGGAACATACACCTAATGGAATGCATACTATGCGGCATGGAGGTGTCAGGAACAGTTTAATGAATAGTATTTCGCTGTAACTTATATCACAGTATTGTCAGATATTAGACTGTTGCCATGGGCATGTTTGATTAGAGGATTTTGACGGTGGTTTGAGGAATTGCATGTAAGACAGGTTTTATTAGTGGTTTAAGGGTCCATGAGGTGCATTAGCAGCTGTTTCACACAGTTTAAGAAGATAAAAACAGGTTGTAATGTTATCACAGCACAGTTTCTTATTTTCCACTTCTTATACCAGTGTCATCACTGTGAGCATGGCTAACTGAGCAGCTGTAACTGCACAGTAGTATTGTGTGAGTATTCTCTGCAGTTATTGACACAGTGGACATGAATGTTAAACTTCATGTCCAACTATGAGAAACAGGTCTGCCTGAGGCTTTGTAACAACAGCATGTGACATGAACAACTGCTTCACAGCACAAGTGTGGACTTATGTAGACACACAGATAATCAGAGATACTTACCTCTTGTTGTGGCACTTCAAAGTCTATGATAGACTTTTTAACAATAGGAAATGAGAAATAAATATAGAAGAGCCATCAAGGGTAAAGATTGTCCAACATTTCAACCATTGGAAGTAAGAATTCTCTTTAAGTTTTAGGGGTTTTATAACCTAACACATCCCATCAACATATTTCTTGAGTCTGACAAACACACAGCATGAACTCTGCTTCCACATTATGTACACGTTAGTTTATGTATGCCATTCAATTCCAGTAGAAAAAGAAAATAAATTATCACCCTCTTTGCAAAATTAGTTGGTCTGTTATCATTGAGCTGTTTAATTTACCTCTGGATCTCAGCTGAGACACTGGGCTCTTTCGGTCTTTTCATTCATAATTTTACTCCAGTGATGATTTATTTTTAATTCCAAGGGATCTGCGTAACATGACGCCGAACAAGCTTGATAAAATATTAATCCCAACACAAATAATTAATCAAACAGCTTCAAGGACAGAGGAAAAGCAGCCAGACTGATTTTGTCAAAACTACCTGTTTCAGTGTTTTGCTATAAGGCCGGCACGTTTCAGAATATCACATATCCCTTCTGCTTGTCTTATCACATGGTTGAACTGGACACAGTTAATAGAGATACAGTATCTAGACAGTGTTCACTCAGAAAGAACAGAACATCCATTAGCCTCCTATATGTTGATGGACTTTATGTTTATGTGACAAAGCCTCAAAGAGTTATTGTTATTATGATATCAAGTGTTTTGTCACAGGCACAGCTTATGTCCACTGTTACCACTGAATGACAGGTTTTTCAGGTTCAAGTATTTATTGAGCAGTAGCTCAGCAGCCTATGAAGTAGACTCCTGGTTTACAACATGTTAGCAGTGGAGTTGTAGATGTTTACACAGAGATGGTGGCAGGTTTGCGTGTGTAGATGGAACAGAATCATCCGTCATATGTTTGGTACCCAGCGGTTCAGCCGTGGGCCATTTGTTCAGTCACTCAAACAGCAGCCATGACCTTTTGCACATATTGTGCAATTAAAGCAAGTCAAATATGAACTATGAGGAGTGCCATTTTCTGTTGAAATTGAGAGAATTCAGCATATGTATTTGTCCTTGTTACAATAGCATGTATTTTAGATTAAGCTGATTCAGTGCAAACAATATGGGGCTCAGGCTAAGTTTTGACTGTAATTTGGACTTCAGGTCCGACTATGAGAGCAAGATTTTCATTCACAGTTGTTAAATTTTGCAAACAAAGATGTTTTCAGGTCTTTTTATATGTAAATTTTAGGGTGCAGAGCGATGCTTTGCAAAACAACATGCAAACAGACTGTTAAGTTTGGGGTTTTTATGGGCCAATTATGTCCAATTCTTGCTTGGACAGATGCCATAAATCAAGGTGTTGCATTTCAGCCCTTTGAGCATGACAAAGAGAAATGATAACCTGTAGAGTAAGGATGGGACCTGTTGGTATGAACCCAGCACCGTTGTTAATAATTCATGAGGCTTGTTCAGAGTCACGTTACATAGATCCCCCTAGATTTGAGAGGAACAACCCTCGGAAACATGAATCTCAAAACTCAATTTCAAAGATTTGCCAAAGCCAGGTGCTGTCCAGTTCAACCACGTTTTTTTCCAGGACAATCATCATTTGTTTGGAAATTACTGTCGCTGAATGTTAGAGAATATGAACTACTTACTGAATGTCTATTCAGTAAAATGACTACATACTGTATATCATGAGTGTCATCAGAATGTGCTTGCTTTTTGTGCCAGTTTGTCTTTTACTTGTTGCTTTGACACACACAGTACGAGTAGAGACCTTCTGTACCCATTCAAGTGTTCAGAATGAGTGTAGACTAACGATTCATTAACACTGACTCATTATTAATTGCATTTTTTAATATAGCACATCATTAAATTGGACAATAGCAAAATAATTTAGTGATTTAGCTATATGTTTGTAAAATCACCTCATTTGTTAGTATGAGTTCATCTATGATGAGTGTATTGTGACAATACACAAAACCTTTGTGGTCACAGCATTTGGAGTAAACCGCCTCATCTTTACTGTGAATAACCGATGCCTTTGGATCAGGCCGGATGTTTCAGCCAGACACCAGGTTTCTGTTTTCACTCCATGTTAATGTTACAACAGGTTGCTTAGCAACCCCCTCTTCCCCCCACCGCTGTCCGCTTTCTCCATCTGCTACCATTGGCTGAAGTGGATGGTGAAGTGAAGTGTTATGCTTTGGCTTTTCAAGGTCCATGGCACAAAGAAGCCCCCGATCATGGATGCATGTAAACAAGGCACTGAAAAGACAATTTATGCTTTGGTGATGGATTTAAACAGCACCCCCCTCCATCACCATCACCACCACACCTCCACCCCTCTCCCCTGTGTTACATGTCAGGATCTGATGGAAAACAACAGCATCCCTGCAGTTGTTGGCAGATATTTTAATGAGAACCAACATGTGTCCTTACTCATCATCGCACGAACCAAACCAGAATTATCAAGTGACAGTGATGCATTGCAGCTTTATAAATCACTCACTACAAAATATAACAAACAATGATGAAAATCTGATATCTGTGCTGCCACCTATGAAGCCAGGCTGTTATGGATGGAGCTGTCTGTTGTGTTTATGTCTGGGTGTGACGAGACGAGTCAGACTGGCATTCCTGAAATAGACAGATGATGGAGACCCTCCGGAGTCCTGCTGCAAGCTCATTTCACACGAGGATACCTTCATAGCACTTAAAATTGCTGGATTATCACAGCGCTGTTTATATTCACGTTTAGCTGCCATATCCTATGACTCAATTATCAAGTAGTCCTGCCACACAAGGTGCTCAGAGAGTTATATTAAGGAACGCTCTCAGAGCTTCCATTCCACGTCGGAGTCAAAACATCCAGCGGAGATGAGGAAACACTTTCAGCACTCTCTCAGACAATAATTTGAATTGTCACCGCAGCTCACCTAATGTGCAGTATGCCCCATTATGTAAGCCAGGAGGAATCCATTGTGCACAGCTGAGCTCGTTATCTAGTGATGACATTAAATGAACATTGTGTGTGACTCTTATTCATATTCCAAAATTAAGTGGCAGTCTATCTTTGGGAATTTATCATTATATTTTAGTTGCTCAGGATTTGGGGATTTTTTTCCAGTCGTATAACTACATAATACTGTGTCAGTTATCTCCATATTTGCTCATAAGCTTTTCTCATTTTGAACTTTTCACTCAGCGCCTACAAAAGCAAACTCTCTGAAAGCCCCCTAAAGAGACACAGCAAAGCTACTTGAATATTCAGTTCCATGTTTATCCTCACTCCAGGCCTGTGATCCAAGCTCTCTTGCTCTTGGAGTGTAGCCTGCAGCCCTTGCTGCGAAGATGTATCACCCTGGGTAAACTGTCAGCTTACTGACATTCTTATTACACTGGCTCTAAAAGCCTAGCAGGCTCGTTATAAGCAGCCTGGCTCTCTAACACAGCATCTGTAACAGGCGGTCTGGCCATGCCGCCAACTGCACCCCTCCCCAGGACCTTCACACGTGCCAACCAAAGTGTTCTCTGTCCCTGAGATCTGGCCATGATGATGTCCAGTAACTGTCAGGGCCTCGCATGAACACCCTGGCAGGCTGCGAGCTTCTCTAAGCACTGAGAGAC
Organism: Thunnus albacares; assembly: GCF_914725855.1. Taxonomy (NCBI): domain Eukaryota; kingdom Metazoa; phylum Chordata; class Actinopteri; order Scombriformes; family Scombridae; genus Thunnus; species Thunnus albacares. The sequence continues at coordinate 7,661,170 of NC_058119.1, forward strand.
ACATCTTTCATTGGCCAGTGTGATGGCTGCTTTTGTTTTTTTGCCCTCAAAAATAAAGACACCTTTTTCCTAAAGGTCATCAACATCCCCAAAATAATCTCTCAAATATGACACTGATACCAAAGGATCACTCTAAACTTGTTAAAGCTATAGGTCTCTATGTTACTGTGATATTTCATTAGGTGAGGTCCATATAATTAAAAGGCATAGAAGCAGTATCCATATAGACTCAGCTTAAGCTCCAGCCATTATCAACATGAATGCGTAATCCTGCTCTGAGGCCTATAATGACTGCAGTGTGTACGTTACATACATTTCCTTTTATGCTGCAGTTGTTTGAAATGAACTTCAAATAGCTTCGTTGAGGAATGTGTAGAATCCCAGGCTGCCGTCCAGTGTGGACGCTGTTTATGGAAGAGAGTTGGGAGGGTGGAGGGGGTAGGTGGGGGTCTTCTCAATTAGGAGGATAAGCTGCTGCTCCGGAGCGGCCTTTTCTAGCCATGTTTGGAGCTGTTTGGTGGGATCCACGCACAGCGCTGGATAGCTTCTCTTCTCTCCTCTCTGCCATTTGTTGACAAAGCAGAAGTCAAATGGCGTTACATAACAGCCCTTTCTCTCCGCAGAGCGTGTGATGAGAGCTCTTTTGTGTTAACATGGCTCATTTTTAAGGCAGCCTCTGACTGTGGCACAGAGACCCCCTGCATGAAATACATCATGGTTCAACTTGGTACCAGCCCACCTTTGTCTGGTTTTCAGAGAGGGCAGACAGAGAGAATCTGGAGCCTGATTCAGATAAACTGATCATTGCTGCCAATACAGAATGCTGTGGTTCACTGGCTAAGATATTGAACTCATAGAACAACTCAGGGAGAAATCAATTTTCATAAAAAAGTACTTTATGTAGACCAATATGTTGGATATCATCCAGTTTGTTTTTTATCCATCCAGTTTGTCTCTGATCATAGAGATATGATCCATCATAGAGAGACTTATTATTATTATTTATTTATTACTTTGATTGTAATTTAATAGTTCAATAATGCTTCTAGTAAATCCTTTCTTCAATTTAAGTGACAATCCATCCACTTCTCCCTACTATACAAAAAGTGTGGTCAGTCACTCAGCTTTAATCTGGGCTAAATTGAAAAGGGAAATTTGTGGGAATTTTTTTATTTGTGTAATTTTTTTGGTGCATCGTTAAAATGTATAGATATAGGCACAAATATCATCTGTAATACGACAAGACTGAGAGTCAACAGCGATGCTAGCTGCTCTGTGAAGCTGTTTTTCACAATAAATATCCAATTTATGAATTAAAATAATGTTATTTATTTACTATTATTAATCAATAACGAAAATAGGTGTATTTTAAAATATTTCAAATTGTAGTATCTACATACCATCTTCCTGCCATCTTACAGTTCTTATCAATGTTCAAACATTCTGGTAACATGGATACTTAACCACCCATTAACATGTAAGTAATAGTAGTCATAGCAGTTGTTCATCATGTTGACTTAGGTATTAAAATCGTATGGACGGTTGGAATCATCCAGTAGTGAATTCCATCTGTCCTCCAGTGGCCTGTCTGTCTCTCCTCTACTCGCCCTGCAGGAGTATTTCCATGGGGGGAGGCGGGGTTTTATGTGGTGGTCTGCACAGTTGTTGAGTGGGTGCTACATTCCCAGGTGGCATGTGGTGACAGGTCCATCTGGGCACGCCTGTTGTGAAAAACAAACAGACCCCCTGCATAGTTAGGGTTCAAGGTCAAAGCTGGGACCGTCCCACCCAGACAAGACCCTCAAAGCTTAGCCAGACATCTCAGGAGGATTCAGAGGGAGCTGACGTACGGGGACTGGGAGTTTGACAGAGCTTCCCTCTCAGGACTCGCTGTGCTCATCAAGTAGGTAACACATCTCCCTTTGGGATGCTCACAGCCTTTTGGGAGTAGCTTGTTTTGGAAAGGTATTTTAGTTACACCCGAGAGCATTCAGTTCAGTTGGAGATTTATGTATCTACGGTATGTGCGTGTGTGTGTGTGAGTGTGTCATGTACTAGTAGTAAGCTTCTCATAGCTGCAAATGGAATGAATCATCTGACCTTTTTTGCTCATAGATAATCACACAGGTTGGAGCTGAGAGGCTGTTTCATTCGCTGTGAGTTCCTGGAATCCTCAGTGATCATTTCAGTGCATGAATAACTTCTGTATTTTTAGAAATGGTTTGCACATTTTTAAAGTTGCTGAAGTCTGTGAGTTTTCTGTTTCTAGAGACGATCAGAAGAAGTCAAAGCTCAGAATGACTCTCACTTAAATCCCTACAGTACTTTGTGACAGTTTTTGTGTTCTTACACATTCTTCATTTTTAAGTAAAAGAAAAAAAACAAAAAAAAGGTTGCTTGATTCCAGTTCTTGTATGCTACCGTGTTAAGACTGCCTGTCTAATCCAATAGCATCATACCTCATCTTTTCTCACCACGAAACCCTGTTAGAGAATGTTAGCTTAAAGCTTAAAAATATAAACCCAGACACTTTTCAACCTTTGAGTTTAACTCACTATCTGCTGAACTTTGAGCTCCCCACTTTATTGTCATATCCATTTGTTTTTGCGAGAGATCAGCCAAATTGAGCCTTTTTGTGAAGTGGAGACATCCAGCAACTTCCTTAGTTTTAAGTGTTGTTTGGGCATTCAGGTAAACTTAGGTTTTACAGGCATTTGGCTGATTAAATCTCCTCTTATTTTCTTGTTTGTCTTGGCCCGATCACTGCTGGCCTCTCTTTCACAAGCTGGATGGATGGCGTTCCTTGCCCAGCTCTGCTCTGAAGCATCTCTTCCTAAAAAGGCCAGCGTTGATCTCTGCTCTCGAGTGTTTATACAGCGAACTGAACACTGCAAGCTGTCATCTTCCCACTATCTTTCATATGTGAGAGGTTCAAATACTCCCATGTTATTATTCTGTATATTCACCTTCTTAGGGTTCATCTGAGGATACGGCGGAAGTAGCGTTGAGATCAGTGTAAACACTCCTCAAAGGAATGTCTGTTAATGGTTTTGGAAATGAGATCATGGATGCATCACGTCTCAGAGACGCAGGGGGTCAGGAAGCGAGTTGATTTTATTAAAGAAGGAGGAGAAATAAATACACAGAGGTTTGATGCTCAGGGACAACTCAGCTCCAATACTGGAAGATGTTTTAAAAGGTTTTTGCTTCTTGTCCCCGTGAGACTTTGGAATCGCTCCCATTTTCCCTCATCCATTTAGGCCTATTTGTGGAGGATTCCAGCTGGAACATCAGTCCCCTGCCTGTTTTGCAGGTTGGCTTATTTACTGCAATGTGTGAACATGGTGCACACACAGTCCCAGACAGACTATTAAGGAAGTAGCAGAGCTAAGAATTCAAATACAGCTTAAAACCGACATCCTAGAATACAGTCAGGATGGATTTGGTTGGTTGAAAACACTGTTTGTGTTTGTGTACATGTATGCATGAGTGACTGAGTGCCTTTGTATGTGTGTGTGTGTGTGTGTTTGTGTCTTGACTCAATCAGCCCTTTTCTTGGCATTTTAAAATGGGGACGTCTCCTAAATCAGTTGTGCTGGCTGAGCACAATGGGAGGCCCAGCGCAGTAATGGGAAGTGTTCACAGCTACTTTTCTGGTGGCCTTGGTGTTGCTTCTGCATGCTCCACTGATGCAGCTCAGATTAACATAAGTTTGTTCTCTTTCACACCCTCCCTTCTTCTCCTTAAAGGGGAACGCAGATAAGACTTAGAATTCATATCACTGGTTAAAGGCAGGCTAAACTTCCTCACATAATTCAAAGAACTGAAGTTCAAACAAGTGAAACTTGTGACGTCAGCAGAAGTAAGCTCTCAATGAACGGGAGGCTGACTGCACCTACACAATTACTGCTCTTTAACCGATTAGTGTCACCATCTCAAGCATGTGTTTTAATTCGTTTTATATGTAGAAGCTGTTGAGATCCACTTTTCACTGTTTTTGGTTGCGTATTCATAGATAAGACTGTTAGATACAGTATGAGTAATATTGATATTGGACTATAAGGACACAGTCAACAGATTGTTCTGATTGGTGCCACTGTTGGGTCCCTTTGCTGCGAGTTTTAATATCAGTGAGATTAGTTTTTATAGCACTTAGATAGCACTGAAAAAGCATCATTAAGTATATTAGACTTTGCCACATGAAACATGAGAGGTCATTGCTTTTTTAAAAGTTTTTCTGCACCTGTCTGCTGTGTGAAGAACACAGTTGTCATATTTAAAATCTTTACTCTTTGATAAAGTATGCAGCTCAAGCTCTGATTGTACCAACCCTGTATTCAAGACTAAATTAAAACTGATGACTTAGAGTTCACCGCCTTCCTGTCTGACTGCACTGGATCTCGTTTCAGAGTGTAACACAGCCGTAGGCATACTACCACAATTTCATTAGCTGTATGTGGTCCCTGATTACAGCTGTTCATTACAGAGGCTCCAGTACGTGCAGGAGCTGTAGCAAATCAAATGTTTTCTAGAAAATTTCTTTATGTGTAATATTGCTCCAGTGTTGCTCACTGTCTTTTATAATGAAATACACTACATGCTGCAAGATTGCACTGCAATAAACCACTTACCCTGAGTCTTGACTGTGGTGCGGTCAACACTGCAATAAACCACTTACCCTGAGTCTTGACTGTGGTGCAGTTGGGACCAAATTTACAACAATTCAAAATCACATGTGTGCTGTCAGGGATTTTGTAAAGAAAAACTTGAAACTAATGTAAAACTAACCAGAAGGCATTGCACTCAATCTAATTGTCTTTGCAGCATCAATAATGATGTAACTGTGATATTTTGATATTTGAGTGCCTTTGCTGGGTTTGTTTCTGTACCAATCAGCCCTTTTGTATTTCTGCAGGCTGATGTTTAATAAATATCACATTTATTTGCTGTACATACACTTCCCACTTTTTTTTGAATATCTGTCCTCCCTCTGTTTCTCCTCCAGGTCTGTCCAGAAGAGGGCAGAGTGAGACCGAGCGTCAGTAAGTCTTCTCTCAGTCTGAGTTTAAAAAATAATTCAGTGAACCTTATTCAGGAAGGTACTATTAATGCTGAATAGTTAAAAAAGCATGTTGCTTTAACAAATGGCTGCTTATGAAACACAAAGACAGTCAAGTCATGTGCAGACACAGGCACACTTTAATTTAAAGCTGTTTTAAGTACAAAATTTGTGAGGATCCTTCTTGCATTCTGTCTTTCTACATGTCACTTGATGATGGTGTGGTTTTGCCATTACTAATTATAGACTAATGTCTGTGTGTACTGAAGTCCCGTCACGGCCTCGATCGGTCTGCACTGTCAAAATCACGCCTCTGTCAACCATGAAAGGATCTCCTGACCTGATTCCTGCCGCAGGTGACATCTCCCTCCTCCTCATCAATCTTTCAGCACCTACAACTGTGGGACACCTCATACGCACTAAGAAAACTTAGAAGAATGCTTTTAAAAGCAAAGTGGCATCACTTTATCAACCTGTGTTGGGGATAAAAACGTAAAGGACAAGCTCCAGCTGCTCCACTTCCAGCTCTGACAGTGTGATCATGGCAATTAGTTTAACAGGACAGTAGGATATTAATTTGTTGGCCTGGTTTTGATGTAACAGTTCTATTCTGGTCATTTGGGGCATGAGCTAGCAATAACGTGGATTCCCAGCAGCTCTGACGCAGGAGTCCACTTGAGAGTGTAAGACTGCCGCTGTATGTCTTGAACAATGAAGAGCTCTGAAGTTAGAATATTATTTTGAATGTTTTCAGATCTGGACCCCAGCAGAGTGTGCAAAGGAAAAGGAGTCGTGACTCTTCGGGCCACCCTCGTCCACATAGACGATGAGGACTGCATCAGCGAAGAGCCAAACGTCATCACAACACCAAGTAAGTCAGAGCGAATGCCACAGCTGTTTCATAATAACACTCCACATGATGAAAAAATATTTAGAGGGCAGTAATAGTTGCATGGTCGTGTGAAATAAGGACACATTGCTGTGGAATCTGGACAGAGGATGTGAATGTTTTTGTAATTTAAAAAGCACTTCATCATGTTATCAAGTTGCAAAAATTCTTTACATGCCTTTCAGAGTTCTGTTTTGATGTGAGAATTATATAACTTATCACGTTTTGAAGTGTATGCTCAGTTGCTAGGCACACTCAGAGTGGTGATAAAGGGCGATTGCTCATATTTTCATGTGTGTGTCAAAGAGCTCTTTTGTTGCGGCCTGCCCACACTGCACTTTGGAGCAGGGGGGCCTTGACTGTGGGCTTGTTTGTTGCGTAGAGCACATTGGAACCGGACTGGAGGCTGGCCAAGGCTTTTTGGGAGATGCTTTAATTGTTGTAGAGCCGGAATATAAAGGCCATTGGAACAAACGGCCTTTGCAGCTCATTGAATAGGCGCTTTGTTCTGATGACAAAGTTCACAGATTGTGGGAGAATCTTTTTTTTTTTTTTCTTTCTTTCCTGGGAATATTAACATCTCTGTGCATGAAAACCACCAAGGAAAGCATTCAAGCCCTGCGGAATGACATGGAGATTTATTTGATCTGCAATTAGCTGTTATGGTTTTCTGGTTTCCTCTTATAAGTTAATTGGAATACTGTACGTTTTAGTATCATCCTCAGTGGTTTTATTCTTGCTGCGCTGGCTGCTAAACTGAGAGAGTTCTGGACTCTTTTTAGGTGGCTGGACAAGCCAGATTAATGGAGACAGCTCTAAAGCAGGATTGGCTGAGGGAGGCAGCAACATCACAGCTGATTTACCTCCTATAAACATCACTCAGTGCCAGGTACGTTTACTCCCACCTCATTTAACACAGGATCTTTGTTTGCCTCTCTGTGGTTTTACAATTACAAGAACTGTGTGATCTCTTTATTTTGGGGTCATTTGATCTGATATATATTTTTTGTTTTCTAACTTTTAACTGTGTATTTTCTCACTTTCAGACCAACTCGCCAGAAAGCATCAAAGAAAATCAGGCTCCAGCCTCCACTGACATCCTGAACTGTTTCACACCATCGTCCAGCTCCATCTATCCCTGCACTAGCACAGTTAACCCCACCATAGTCCTGCTGCAACACAACAGAGGTGAGCACACCTGTCTGTCAGTCGGGGATGATGGGTATTGAGAGGAGTTTCCAAGAGCTTTCAAGTTTTTCATGAACATATATCTGTTTGTATGATTTATGGTACTTTTAACTGTAAAGGGTCAAACTGTGTGGTGTCTGTAATCCATTAGTATTGTCTTGCTCTGTGTTACACATAACCAGTGCTTTCACACTTTTGCTTCATTGCTTCGTCACATCTCACCATTCTGTCCTTGTCTGTCTTTCTCCCACAACAGAGCAGCAAAAGCTTCTTTCTCATTTGGAAGGTATGCTCTGGGGTCTTGGTGATGTCAAACAGATATTTGTCATTTATTTTTCAATTCTTAAATTGCCAAAAGCAGTCCTAGTTTTATAATGACTTGATTGAAGCATCTGTCACTCTCACCCTCCTACTGCCATGACTGCTGACGGGATAAATATGTTCACCACAAGTGAAAGAGTAATTTTTTATGCATAAAGGTGTTGAAAACATTGGAAACATTCATTTGTTGAAAGAAATGTATCAGACTATACAGAGAAATAATGGATACATAATTTATTTTCTGTATTTATTTTAAGTGTCATACCATTCTTTTTGGTCGGACTGCAACAGTGGGACCAGCTCTATATACGTGAATGTCTGTCTGTTGCTGAGTCACTCACTGACTCACTGACTGAGTGATGAAGTTACACTATTGGTCGGCCGAAGTTGGCCAAAGCGTGGGACAGCCAAATATCCCAGAAGGCATTTCTCACCAACCGGCAGCGATGGCAGAGATTTTGAGCCAGGCTGAAAGCTGTTGTTATTTTTGCGTAGGACTGTTAATATGTCACTTTATTAAGTTTTAATATTTTTTCAGGTGAGAAAGTAACCATTTAGATTCCCGATATGTCGCAAGTTTATCCAAATAACGCCTGTTTGGAAATTTGCTCTGATGTTTTCGATGATGTGAGGAGCTGCTGGCCAGGTGAGACCGGCTCATCATCTCAGCTGCTAGCAGCCCGACTCTTGAGATGATTGGCCGGGCAACGATGAAGTGCAGCTCTTTTGTAATTTACTGCTGGCTCTCATGTCTCCATAGGATTTTGATATATGATAAAATTCCTTTTGGAAGATAAATGTTGGTCTCACAGATGAATTTTACAATTGTAGCTGCCACATTAGTTTGTCTGAAGGTAAAGTGAAGCTTCATGTTTTTATTGGACAGAACAACAGCGCTGCCTCTGGGGCTCTATATGTACAAATATCACCACGTTTCAATAAATATAAATGTATTGAAATGAACAAATTAGTCTACATTAAATTTTGTCAAACTTGGCATACTTGGTACTATGAAAGGCTCTATGTCAAATTGGCTCCAGTCAAAGCCTGGCGCACTTCCTGGGGGCTTTGTCACCAAGTGTCGCCCCTTCCTGTATCTGTCGTTTCAAATTAAAAGCCCTCAAGTGTTTCATACACAGTCCAGCCATATATTAGGTTTTGACCTAGTCTTGTTTGTATTGCTACTCACCAGACTTGGGTTAAACCAGATTTAATATCGTAGTTTGTTGTTCTCTAACTGGGTTTACAATACAATATATTAATAATTACCTCGAGTTCCAGTTTGTTAAATCACATTTTCTTCTCTCTTCCACTCATGTGACACCTGACGCATCTGATTCACCTGAATTAGGAAAAAAGAAAGAGGAGAAGAGAATAGAATAATAATAAAAGAGTATAATGACAATATTATCACCATATTGTATCATTTTGGAGAAAACTTTTATGGAATTTGACACATTCATGCACAAAAACACAATATATTTCTGTATACTTAGCACAAGAAATGCAACTTTTGTGATGTTTGTTATAAACATCACAGAAAAAACTTTGTATCATAAAATTGTATTTTGTGCATTAAATGTTTGCCAGTGCTGCTATAGTAAAGTGCTTCTAATTAATAAAGCATGCAGTAATTCTAATCATTCCACTTAATTTTATTTATTTTGAGACTCGAAATACTTGTGTTATGTAACAACAAGTAAAAATTGGCCAAGCTGAACTATTGTACAAAATGCAAAATCTTGACAAGCAGCCATTTCATGGCACAGAATATACATTTTTGCAAAAAGTGGAGCACGTACTGTATTATACTGTACAGCATAGTGCCCGTATATTCTCTATGTACATTATTTATCCATTTTGTTTATTTATTATTTACAAAGTCTGACACTAACCAACAATTCTTTGTTTTTCATTAACATTATGTGTTCATATTATGCTACTTTTGGACATTCACCTACAACCAACTTTTTTCACGTCAGACATTTTAACATCATAGCAGGAGAAGCACAGGTGGAACTAATAACGTTAATGATGGCTCAGTTCAATTTAAGTGTCCCAGTAAGCCATGGCAGTGAAACCACATACACAATACAAGGACAGCAGAACTGGCAAAACTAAATAGGATGCAGCATTAATTATTGTCATTAACCACGCCTGTGTTTTCCTGTGATGACATGTCAAAATATTTGCTGTGAAAAGGTCTGTTCTCTTTATTGCCTGCCATTTATTGTATGCAGCCCTCATTATCTGTGTAACTAAAACTGTTCTAAGTGTTCCCTGACATTTCACTAGAGGTTTTGTCGGGCTTACAGGTTTTTTGATGATTTTGTGTGTCTTGTGTTGCAGACCCAACCCCAGAAAGGGATAAAAGCCCTGTTCCGGGGAGAAACTCAGTTAGTCCAGTCCCGGACATGGATGGGAAGAGGCTGCGACTATCGCTGCACTCCCCTGTCCTCAGTCCTCTCAACAAGCCCACTGCGCCTGTACGGGTGAGCAACAAAACCTTCTGTTGAATGAAGACCTGATCTACTCACAGATGCATATATTTAATGGGTGTTTGGTTCATATGATACATGAGTCATTGATGTTGCAGTAAATGAGGGTAGAGAGAAAGATGTATTTGTAGTATAGTATTTATATCAAACAAATTCATACTGTATTATCACTGCTTCTGCTTGATAATCACAAAGTTTAAATATTTCTATTATAATTTCTGATTTATTTACATCTTAATTTCAGAACACTGAAAAGTCCAAAGACTGGTACAAGACAATGTTCAAACAAATACACAGAATACCTGGTAAGAGAGTGTTCATCATCATTTCTGATCTTTATGTGTACGAGTCGAGTTTCTCTGTTGGTGTCCACACTCTGTCTGTGTTTCTATATGTGTTAGTATGTTGTGTCACGTTGTGCTCTGTCTCTCCATCACTGTGCTCAGAACCTATTGAGGAAAACCCTTACCGCCCCACCTACATTTTCCCTGACAACTATGACATTCAGATGAAATCAAAAGGTATCCGGAGGCAGTAACTCCGCTCTCGTTGGCTTTACTAATCTGCGGCCATCATGGGCCCTTTCAAATACTTAAGCTGTGTTTACTCTGTTCTACCTGACCATGTGGCAAGTGCTAAGTATTTGAAAGGATTTAAACGTTTAAATCTTTTTCTGATGTCCATTCCATATCATAGTGCAGCTGTTTCCATAAGTATTAAATACACTGCAAGTTTCGTGCAGATTTCCTGATGTAATGATTTCCTGATGATTTGCTGTTTTGAGGAAATTTTAAAGATCAGCAGACTGTTTGAAGTTAATGAACTGGTGTACCCACCACCAAACATCAACACATATACCCTGCTGAGCAACAAATAAATATGAAATAATGCTTTCCTGTGCTTTCTTTACATCAGTTCAGTTTTTTTAACATGGGTGAAAAAAGGCTCATATTTTAAGCTATTAACAGTTGAGTAACACCAAATGCTAGTTTTTCAATTGCATGAAAATATACTGTACTTTCTAGTTAATGTGGTAAAAAAAAAAAAGCAAATTTAAAAATTTTGAACATGGTTAACTCTAAACAGGTTGACAGATACAAAACACAGAGTTCTTCTTAACGCACTGTTTTACGTTGTTGATGAAATGTTGGCAAGGATGATGCACGAAGCCTTGTAGTGTCCTTTTACTTTTACTTAAAATGTAACAACTTATTCATGGCTTTTCTCCTTTTGCTGAAACCATCTAATATTAGAATCTTCAATATTAGATTATTAATATATGTTAATTGTAATAGAGTTGTCACCTGACAATAGAGCATGATCTCTTTAACCCTCTGTTACTGGGATGTAGTGTAGTGTTGTAGCCACTAGGTGCTGCTGCAGACCTTTGCGCTGAGGTTATCGACGCTCCTGCCCTGAGTTGAGCCTCTCAGGCTGTGCACAACCTTCAGGGCTGTGTGCTGCTTCTAATAAGCTTCTTTTGGATTTTAGTTGTAGTTGGTAGAAGTCTGGGTTAGGGTCATGATTTTTGGTCCTATTGTAAGATTAGTGCCACCTAAGAGAAAAAGCTGCCATACTGTAGCTTTTGTTTGACTTGTTTCTCAGTCCCAGCTCAACACGATTATGTCCATGTGCAATTGTGACTGATTTTACCTAACATAAAAAATATAGTTTATACAAAAGTCCAACTGAATGTGGCTAATGCATAGCTGCTGTAAGCCAAGAATCAATGAGCCTTGATGCTCATCGATTCTTGGATCCCTTTTTAGCTCAGTAATGCTTCCTGTAAAGTGCTTTTGATTTGACACACTTTGATTGTGTTTGGTATGCCTGTAATGCTTGGCCTAATGGAACGTGTCAGGCGGTGGAGGAGAAACACCGAAAAAGAGTGTTTTTAGTGCCTTCTGAATTATTTAGTATTGTGCTGTATGCATTAGTTTTTAAAAAAAAACAGATCATAGATAGATAAAAATGATAATAAATGCTTTTGATTGTGTTCTGTTCTTCTTTAAGATGACGGTCCCAACCCCTTTGGCTACTTGGAAGATGGTGAGTTTGGGAAACGGAAATATAATATATATCATTTGAGAATATTAATGCAGTTAGTTGTGCATCATCCTGTTGGTATCGTTATTTATGTGCCTGTTTTCAGTCAAAGGAGTACCGCGCTCAAAAAGTGACGCCGAGGTCGATTCAAGAGGCCAGACGATGCCGGTGCCAACACGGTCCTCTTCCCTCAAACCCTCTGCCAAAAGGTCAGTAACACACTAAATGACATTCACTTTGATATTTAACACAAAAACACAGTACTTTTCTTGTTTGTTAGTAAAGAAATGAACTGTTTACAGCTCAGAATACTTCAAAGATGGAAAAATTATGTAACCGAGCATCAATATAACTGACTATAGAAACCCTATTTCTGTCCATTTCTTTAACAGCCAGTTGGTTGTAATGTAATAGTGTTCTCTCAGTACCACTTTAATGTCACACTCCCAGAAAAAGTATCTTGTAAAGAACAGTTTGTATTGGTCTTTATTTACATGCAGTACAGTGTCACTTGACAGTTCACACAACAGAGCAGAAAAGATACTCCTGCTTTCTGACTTTGTGAATATGAAATTATTTTGTCCCCAGTGGCTTCCACTACCGTGTCCTCCAGTTTTTACGTGAAGTGTGACTAGTCCTCACCCCTCCATACACACATACACACGTCAGCACTGACACAGGCTGATCTGCTCCCAGAGAAATGAGTGATAGAGTGATGAAGGAGGACAGGTGATGGAGGATAAACTGTTGCCTCACAGAGCTGCTGATGACATGTCGAGGACTGACCTTCCTCCTTCCCCAGCAGTTATGCATGGAGGGGGTGACTTCCTAAACACGTCTTCGTTCACTTCTGAAAAATGCTGCTTGATTTTCTTGATGCTCAAAAGGAATTTCATTAAAGAAAAGGTGCTGGATAAAAAAAGATTTTAGATTGGGTGTTTCTTGTTTGAAGAGTAATTCTGGCATTGGCTGTCTGTTATTCTCCCAGGAAATGCTGCGTTCTGTTTTCTGTCACTGGGTCCAATCTTGTTTATCTGATCAAATTACCGATTTGGCTCGACCATGAATTGGATTTTCTGTCATATCATCATTAGAGGAAAAGAGGGAAGAGGGAGGGAGAGAGCAGGGATAATGAGGCGGACGTCATGTTTAGATGGGGAAAAAAAAATTTTTTAGCCTAAGCTGGTTGCCATGGAGACTACTTGATAAGGATTGGCTCTCATCCATCCCACACCCCACCCCTCCCTTACTCCCGCCTCTCCACAGGAACGAGTGGGAGCCCCCGGATAAGAAGGTAGACACCAGGAAGTACCGCGCCGAGCCCAAGAGCATCTTTGAGTACGTGCCGGGGAAATCATCGGTGCTGAAGCTGGAGAGAACGGTATGCTAGCCGCCTGCCTGTTTGCCTTGTCTCTCTCTCTCTCTCTCTGTCTCCCTCTCTGTGTGCATGTCGTGTGAGCTGTCTCCCACTCCACCCACCACATCATCCACCCCTCCACCCCCAACCACCTCTGTATCTAAGCTCCCGGGTGGCAGCTTCAGTAACAGCTCCGAAGGCAACGTATGTGTAGCCTGAATCGCCATGTGCACCACATTCCTAAAGGGTGTCCTGTTGCGGTGACAGATGATCCTGCTTGGCAGAGGGGGAGTATCACTTACAAGGATAGCCATTGTCTTCCTGTCTTCAATTTAAGGTTATTGGGCTGAATCAGCTGGGTGTGAGAAGATCCCAGCACAGACACAAAACATGGATCTTGTGTGTTTTCTTGAGAGGAAGTGTAATGCTCTCTTCCCTACTTTCATCTCTAGCTTATACAGATTGTACTGAATCCACTGGTGCGGCATTATTCAGTGTCCTTGAGGGCTGTCTTTTTAGGATGAGCTTTATTACATATAGGTGATGATTGTCAGCTGCTGCCTAGATCCAAAGTGTAATATTTAAAAGAAAAACACATGAATTTGCATTTAATTTTTTTTATTTTAAATTTGCATTTTGAGGTCTTTTATATTTCCCTCTTACATAAAAGAGGACACTGAGATGTTCATTATTGTGATTAAGTAGTGTGTTGATTATGTAATTATTGTTTGTCTGATGTTCAGCTACGTCAAGCTAGTAGCCAGGTTGTTAGCCAGGATTTGGCCCATACCCAGTGGCAACAAATGCACTCATCAGTCTGCTCCAGTTCATCCCGGGCCCACTGTTAAATAATGGACTGTCTTGTTTTTCAATTACAAGCTCAGTGAGCAGAGGTCAGTGTCCTTGGTGCTGTAGCTGGTCATCATCAAGTTCATTCTTCATACTCTGTGAGGCTAAAAGTTATGGTGGTACTTTATCTTGAGGCCTTCAAAAAATATATCTTACAGATGATTATATTACATCCTAAAAAAAGTGTTTGCATGTTCTGTTGGTCTGTTTGTCTGTTGATTGGATAGAATAAAATGAAAACTATCAATATATGGATCACATTAAATAGCAACATTTTCTGGGTAATTGACTTGCTTGAAGGAAGGCTCACAACACATACAGTACTCACATGCCCATGTGTACATTAAAGAAGTTATCGGTCCCTATAATTGTTTCTTCTGTCCATTCTGGACAAGAAAATATATGTAAGAGATGGAAAAATGCATTTAAAAAGTTTAGCTGGTGCTAAGTTACTTAAATCAAGTGAGTATCTTACAAAGTTACAGTCTTTTTAGTATTCTCTTGAGGAGGGGTGTAACAGTATGGACCAGACAAACAATAACAGCAACCAATAACTCATTTATTGTACATATGGGTGTGTGAGTAATAGTTCAACATTTTGGGAAATATGCTTATTCACTTTCTTGCAGAGAGTTAGATGAGAAGATTGATACCAATCTCATGTCTGTACGGTCAATATGTAGCTAAAAGACTGCAAAGACTGGAAACAGAGGGAAACAGCCAGCCCGGCTCTGTGAAATGCTAACAAAATCCGCCTACCAGTTACTCTATAGCCAACTAATTAACACATCATAACTAGTTAGTTTCATCTATTCAAAAACTGAAGTGTAAAAATGACAAGTTGTGGTTTTGCAAGGGCTTATATGCTGAACTATTTCTTGACCTGGTGCGGTGACTTCCTTGAGTCTCCGCTAGTACCTTGGCAATCTCACAATGACAACAAGACTCCCGGAAGTGAATGTTGCTGGCCAAATTTTGTTTCCTTTGGACAGGCTTGCTATTTCCCCCTGTATCCAGTCTTTGTGCTAAGCTAAGCTGTTTGGCTGTTGACTCCATACAAACATGAGAGTGGTATCAATCTTCTCATCTAACTCTTGGCAAGAAAGCAAACAAGTGTATTTCCCAAAATGTCATAAGATAGGCTTGAAATAATGAACCTATCCCTAAACTTACCAATCGTAATGAAATCATTAGTTATAGGGATAGAAACATTTGCTAAATCAACAATGTCTGATAGGGTCATTACCTTGGTGTGTATATGCTGTGCTGTCTGAACTGTCTTCTCTTTGTCTTTCTCCTCCTCTTCTTGTTGCCATGCCCCTAGACTCAGGATGTAAGTCCGGAGGATGTAGATTTAGAGAATGAGCCTTGGTATAAATTCTTTTCAGAGATGGAGTTTGACAAAGCGGTAAGTGGTTGCTGTCTTCAAAGTGACAGTATATTGTATTTTATTGCATGTGATAACATCTATGTTTAAATAATGACTAAACAAACAGTGTCTGTCTATAAGGACTACTCCAATTCTACTCCCACTGTCACTTTGCAATATCATCTTGAACAATTTCCTTTTTAATTTCCACATAAAAAGGACTTATGCATTAGAGGAAACTTTGTTTCAACTTGGCTTAATGAGACAGACTACTGATCAGTTTTTATACATCCTTATTTTTCATTATTATCTCTGTTTTTCTTGATTTTTCTTCTTTTTTTCAGATTGTGTATTAGCAATTCTTTTTGCAGCAAACTTTTTTCAACCTACTTGATATAGCTGCTGCCATTCCGCATCATCACCTCATACAATTTAAAAACAAATTTGTTCCCAATAGAGTCGAAAATAGTCGACTGAGATCTATTTTTGCCCTCTTCAAAAGTGTCTCCCAGCAGTTTGTATGTATCTGTGTAGCTGAGTTAGCAAAATCAGCTCAGGTGCTGGCAACAGAAAACTGTCTTACCACTTACCACTATGGTTACCCTTATGTAATTTAGATAATTATTATTTAATACACTGATTATTGATTTGGAGATTTTATTATACTCTGGTAGTAACACAAGTGCTCATAATAAAGGACCAATTAAATTATCACAGGGCTGTTATGAGTTCATCACGTAACACATTGCAATCTCTTGCCAAACGTGGCAACATCCCGGTTCTTCCATGTCGTTAACTCAACAGCTAAGAGGGATACTTTGTTGTGTTCATTTTGAGGTGCACCCCGCCAACTAGAATGCATGTCATAAGCCGGAGGCCTGAACTGGCTGATTCATCCAGAAGTCACTCTTCACTTGGAGAGGCTGCAGTCCACGCAAGCATTAGACTCCAGGATAATCCCAGGCCCTTGAAATAATAATTGCCGCCTGTCTGCTATCTGTATATTTACCAAAATATCCAAAGGGGTGCAGGCATGTTGAAGCAGTTGAAGTTAGGTATACAGTGTCATGACAGATCCATGCCTCGGGCCTTTGTTGGCACCAGACAAGCATGGCACTGGCTGCCCACAAACAGATGTTACTGCTCCTCGCTCTCTGTCAGTGAGGGCCACGCCACCACACCCTGGATAATATGAGGTGGCACCGCTGACTACGACATGAGGTCATGTCCGAGCATCAGCCAGACGCAGGGGTAGAGTCTCCTGTTCCCACTGATAGCCGATTCAGGTTAGTGTATATGTGGAGGAGGTTTAGCGGTG
The DNA here is from genome assembly GCF_914725855.1 of Thunnus albacares. NCBI lineage: Eukaryota > Metazoa > Chordata > Actinopteri > Scombriformes > Scombridae > Thunnus > Thunnus albacares. The sequence continues at coordinate 7,678,064 of NC_058119.1, forward strand.
GAGGCGACCGACTTTCTGCCTGGATGGTTGCCAGATGAGCTCGGTTTGATGACTGGCTCCTGTTTAATGTCAAAGTCACTTCTAAAGCTGCACCTGGTATGTGCAGCATTTGACCTTAAGGCTCGGCCAGACACACTGGCTCATTGGAGTTTGATTGACATATCAGTTCACACTCGGTATTACTGAAGGGAAGATATGGTTGGAAGTCTGCAAAAAACGACTGCTCGGGGGTTAAATGAAGAGCTGGCCCCTCTGGCTCTGCTCCACTGAGTTCTTGTTCTTATTAATAACCATCAAAGTGCTGTGGAGAACCATTTCTCCTAATGAAGTAGTAGTATAATAAAAGGAAGCTTCTTGACAGTACTGAAAGTTCATCTGATAACTGTCTTCTTATGATTTCACACTGCTAATTAGTCAGTTGGCAGGCTTACTGGAAGTAATACATTGAATAATCCTATAAGACTGCAATGTTTTTTCTTCTTCTATATCCTTTCCAGTCAAATCATCATCACTCATTTACAAATAGTAAATAGTACTAGTACAATAGCACTTCTAGTCACCTAATAGCAGCTGAATAAGAGTGACACCTGTATATAATCACAGTAATGGTCCTCGTGATTAATATTAACAAGCCCTAGTCCCAGGAGGAGTCAGGAAACACATACAGTGACAGTTACGGTCAAACAGAGGCTCATCGATATACATGGCTATCTGGAGCTGGGATTCCACACATAACTATGGTCAGGAAGAGCATTTTGGCCCCCTACAACCGCCAGAGTGACTCCATCTGTCGAGCATATGCTGACGAGGGGGCTGCTGCCACACTGTCTCAGCGCCGAGTTACACGGAGCCTCTCCACCCCCCCACCCCAACCACCTGACATATTCTAAAGGAGGCAACTCCGTAAGCCCGCCAGCTCATTGTGCTTTCATATTTAACCTCTGTTATACACTTAACCTTTACCTTTAAGCATTTAGCGTAGATGAGATGAGGGGCGCGTGGCTATAACAGGCCCTTCACACTGGGGGAGCTGTTTGTTTTCATGAGAACATGTCAACACAAATAAGGTGCTGGAAAGAATGAGATTCATGTTACCATGACCTACTCATGATCGCTATTTTGAATATGAAAGCGGCATACAGGAGCCCGGCCTCTGAGTAGCCCGGGGACACCTGTTAGGAAACACGCACATGAAATTCTGCATAAACGTTGTCATCGGTGTTCCACTGACTCACCAAGGCCTTCATTCATGTCCATATACAGCTTTAGACATTTCACGCTGTTACTGCTTTAAGCCAGCACTTTCATCCCTCGCGTGTGTCTTTATCTGATAAGTCAAACCAGTGTCAGCGTCTCTCTTTCTCGCTCTCTACTGGATGATAAGTTGTGCAACTATCTCAGCATAATGTGAAGTTTTTCAGTGATATCACTACGGGATTAGTTTGAAATAGTTTTACCCTTTCATATCAAGAAAAGTTCACATAAACTGACACTAATCAGGCATCTTGTAAATAACCAGATTAAGATTCCATTCCTTTACTCCAGATAAGCCGTCCATGCTTGTTTCCTGTTTACTTTCCATTGATGCTGTGTGTGTAAGCCCAATTACCCAGGGGTGTCAGAGGACACTATCTTCTCCCCCTGTTGGAGATGAGATTCAAGGGGGATAGAAGACGTGGCGGCGCAAGGAAGAGCCGCAGATTATTCAATGACACTGGCATGTTCTCCGAGTCAACATGGAACATTTGGCTTTATAAATAGATCAGAATATAGACCTGCCAGACTGATGTTCTGTTCTTTTAAAGATCGGCATTTATTCTGAAGGGTTATTAATGATCATCCTGCCCTGGCAACTAAGTGGAAAGGCATGTTGTGGCAAATGAGCTGTTGAGAATGCTCCTTGTCTGGTCATCGGTGTGGGAATCGGAGGCTTGGCCGCACCGCGGGGAAGTGGATGTGGTATTAACGGCAGGGCCAGGCTGGCTGGGATGGGGATTGTGCAATCGTATTTGCAAACAACACTTGTGCTCTTATTCATAGTGCCCGTGTCACGTCTGTTATTTTTACCTGCTGTGACGTCCGAAAAGAGGAAAGCAACAGAAACAGTGGGCTAAAATTAGTTGCCTCTAAACCATTCAAAATGCTCATGGGCTGGTGCTATCACACTGAATGGCCACCCCTGTGTTATGGAGATAATATCTGTTCCAAAATAACAACTACATATACTGGTATAGTCTCATAACATTTCTTCATTCACTCTGTGCTCACTATTTATTTCTTCCTGTCTTTATGTTTTTGCTCTTTTTTTCTCTAACATTGTTATTTTTATCTTTTCCACAATATGACTATGTTTTACTGTGTTCTTTACTTTGTCAGCAAGCATTCGTGTCTCCTTTTGACTCTGTAAGTGTGTGAGATAGTGTCAAATGTGTGTGTGCGTGCGTGCGTGTATGTGTGTGTATGTGCGTGTGTGTGTGTGTGTGTGTGTGTGTGTGTGTGTGTAATTCGGCCTGCCTGCACCACCAGCTGGTTAATTGTCCCCCGGTCTGGTCCAGTGGTAATGAGAGTGACTCAATACCAGACAAAAGAGACGGCTTCACTGGGAGACAGCAGCCCATTGGCTGAGCCTGTGACAGCCCCCTCCCCACATGGGCGCCCCCTGACCGATGCACACCCACCCGCCCACTGCCCCCCTCCCCTCCCCTCCACTCTCCTCACTGCCGCTTGTTTTCTCCAACTTGCATGCAGGCCAAAACACACGCTTACTCCTCCATGCCAAGCCCAGTTCATAGACGCTAAGAACCCCGGGTGCTGGAGACAGAAACCCAGAGCAGCGAGTGAACGACAGAGAGGAAAAGCAGAGAGAATCTTGCCACAGCTAATGCTCCTGTTTCTGTTCTAGCTGGAGGAGACCTTCCTGTGGATCTATCAATGACTTCTTTGTTTGGTTTGTTGCAGAGTGCCCCCTCTTTCAGCCCCCTGGAAACAGCCTCCGACCTGCAGCAGTAGTAAGTCCATGCTTCTCCTTCTTTTATGAATACTTGTGCTTTAAATCTTGCTTCCTCCTTCCATCATGTCGGTGATTATTTAGGGCATGTTATGGGGATAAATGTCAGTGTGAGATTTCTCCACCCTGCAGAGCTTGCCCGCCTACAGCGGGGGGACTCCTGCTTCCTGAGGAGATCCTGTTAATAAGGCAAAAAGCTACCAGAACAGTGTGTCCTCTGTCTGTGTTTCATGGTGTTTTTTCAGGGGGGTGGGGGGTTGTAGTGTGGAGACATGGCTGCTATGTGGTGATTTATTTAAAGACAGCAACCTGGTTGTCACTGGGATAGAGGGAACTCTGACGATAGCTGCCCAGCTGCTGCATAACTTAAAAACCGTTATCTCCTTCTGAATGGGTGTGTGTACAGCACTATGAACAGCAACCGGATTATGAAAGAGGATGCTAGCCGATATTTAAACAAAGCTCAGCAAGCCCTTGATCTCTTTTGTTGTTGTCTGATTAGATTGACACCTTCTATTTTTGTTTGTGTAATAAAATGTAAGGAATTTAAGACTGAGCCACGGTGACTGTCTCGTGCTACGGTCCAGGGAAAATAAACTTCTCCCTCCATTTCTCCTCAGAACTTTCCATCTGCTACAATCATTATGTCATCATGGCCAACTATTTGAAAAGGGGTCTCTAATCCAACTTTTTTGTCCATTGATTTGTTGTTGATTTTAAAGGGAAGAGACACTTGATGTAGGGCTGAGAGAAGCTTGGTGGAAGCGCAGCCTCACAAACTTTTCAAAGGAAACCTCAAGTCACAAACAGACTTCCTTCAAAGGAACATATGTTTAGGGCAGGGAGCTTTGGAGACTGTTTGAAATTGGAGACATTTTCAAGAACTTTGCTGTAAAGATAATATTTGATCGTAAAATGCAAAACCATATGTGCCTGTTAAGGTTGATCAGATGAATGAATGAACCTCTAAGTAATTTTATGTGTTTTTGGGGCTGCCATTAGACAGCCATTGTGTGTGCATGATAGTTATTCTTCTAGAAATATGCTACAAAGCTAATATAGCAAGTGGGTATTGTTAGCAGTTGGCTGAAAAACTGTTATCAATAATCATAAATCGTTTGTATAGCCTCACAATAAAAGCTGTCATCATAAGTCAGTAGTAGTAATCAGTGCATTCAATATTCACACTTGCATCTAAAGTAACTCCTCCTCATTACTGATAAACAGATAACATTACAGTTAACCTGCACCAGGTGGAGTCACTGGCTCTCACTCAAGCAACTTACTCTGTTGAGTAAGATTGTGTTAAATCTTGCATTGCTCCTGCACTGTAGATTTCCTGCATGCAGAGCATTTATTTCCTCTATAGCATTTATGTGAATCTTGGAAAGTAACCTAGAACCAACATGGTTTTAATGGCTCTCTGCAGTCAGCAGTTCACATGTTTTTTTTCTAAGAGCTATGAAAGAGCTTCTTGTTGAGGTAGTGAACAAGGAGAGTAATGTATCCATACATATGTGCAAGCTTGTAGAAGTGGTTTGGCAACACAGCAAATGTAAAACACATTTTGGAAAATACATTAGACTTTCTCCTAATGCTGGAGAAATGTGTTTGTATGGCTTTTCTTTTCTTTTTCTTCTTGTTTGTTTCCCCTAGATGACACTGGAGTCTCTGTCAGTTTAACGACCATGTTTGTCTGTACAAATAGAGGAACAGCATAACACATGAGCGGCATGTGAAAGAGAGTAAACCTGAGAGTTTTACAGGTGCAATGCAGGGGCTGATGCACCATGTGGGAATGTTCAGAGAATATTTATAGAAATCTGTCCTGTTGGCCTCTCTGGAATGCCAAGATATGTGTGGTAGCGAATGCCTTCCCTCAACATCAGCCTCCAAATTCTGCACTTTCTCAAGTTTGGTTTTTCTGTCTGATTATTTTGTCTCCCACAAGTCTGCAAAGGCAGGAATTACCTCAAGATATACTAAATAAGAACCATATGACAGCTCATTAACCAATTTGTATGCCTCTGTCTATCATAAAAAATATGTTACACAATTCCCTCGTATAAATTAGACTGTGTTTAATTAGCTGTCTGCGTTCTTCCCACCACTGTCTAGCTCCTCGAGCAAGTCTGGACACAGCGAGGTGGAGAAGGACGGAGGATCATCCACAAGCGAGCCTGCGGCTCCAGACTGTGACCGCCATGTTTACAAGAGTGTCCTAGAGGGCGGCGACATTCCCTTACAAGGTCTACGGGCCCTAAACAAGCGCCATGGCAGCTCCTCCTCCTCTAAAGGTAGGATACTAACTACTTCACACATGTGGCCAGTAAAATGTCAGGTGTGTGTTTATGTATGTGTACGGGGGGCTAGATGGTAGACCATTTAAAGGCTGTTCCTGCTGAGACAGAATCAATGAGTTACAGACACTGATGTTGGACCGTTGGAAGTGTCAGACAGGGATACATGTGTTTCCGTTTACCTTTCTGTTGGAATCCACACATTTTCTTTGCTCCCAGACGTCACAGCATTGGCCAATCACCTCGCAGCATTCATTCCCCTGGCAGCTTTTGATTTATTATTGATGCCATGGATGTTTTCATCAAACGTGTGCTGGCCATCTGCATTGGAAAACTCATCAAGAGAGCAAGGTTGTCTCTCTAACTCGATGGAAGCTAACCTTGGGGATTTTCCCCCTCTTGCTCCAGTTGTGAGCCGCCAGTCGCTAGGCAGGCTTAGGGCAAGACTCCAGAGCGTTCCAGCGCCAGGGAGGGGATGGATGAGGAGGGACGAGCGAGATAAACAGAGCTGTGCTCTTCACAACCCGGCTGGACAGGGGTGAGATAAACAGGAGGGACACAGAGGGTGGGCAGGCATGAGGAAGTCAGCTGTCAGTGTGAGGTCAGGGGCTGGAATGCCTGCGCACATGGCCAGGGAGAGAAACGCTGGGGGAGGAGAGGAGAGGAGATGTAAGGAAGAGAAAGGAAGGGACAGATCAGGCTCAGGGACAGTATGACCCAATGCATGTCATTACATGACATCTGGAAAGACACACCAGAGAAGTAACTTTCCACTGAGAGTTTAAGTTTGGTATACTTCCACAACATCTTATCTAAAAACTAAATATGAATAATTTAAAAGAGGACTAACTCACTGATTCATTTCAGAGGTCTTGGAACAAATATATATCAAGATGTTTCAGCTTTTACTCAGTTGAACTGGAGACCCATGCAGTAAATGGATTTGGCACTCTGGTCAACTGACTAGCACGCTCCTTCATTAGCCTCCAGCCAGAGGCACCACCTTGTTCATTAGAGTCTGTTACTGTTCATCAGGCACAAGGTAAAGTGTAGACAACCCCAAAGAAATAACTGAGTGCTAGAAAGCAAAGACTTCGTCATGTGTTTCTGTCATGCGCTCATAAAATAAAAAAATATCTCTATTAATCTTTGTGTTTTAAAGAACTGAGCCTCCTTGAGGACTTTTTAGTGGCCAGAATGATAACTCTTCACTTCCCACATGCCATTGATATAGTAATATCAAGTTTACTTCCTCGGTGTGTGTTTGTCTGGTAGATATAATTGTGACAGATGGGTCACTCATGCTGCAGAAGTGTCTCTCAGCATGTGAAAGTGTTATGTCATTTCCCGGCTCCATCTGTAGCGCTATCATGAGCTCCCACTACAGCCAGGAAATGACATGAGTTTTCTCAAAGGGTTTTGACAGTCATATTTTACCAGGATACAAAAATGTATCCTGACTCAGGATACATTTTTTTTATTTACAACCATGTAAGGGAGCAGTGTATTAACAGCTGTGCCACAGGCCATTTATCACTGCAGCCTCCAGTCTAATTGCTAAAAGTAGAGGAGAAGAATGAATGTGGGAGGTTGAAGCGGGCCATGCAGCTGTCATGTGGGAGAACATTTTTGCTCTAACATGAAAAGAAGAAAAGATGTGAATAGGTTGGGTTTTTTCTCTTTGTTTTTAAAATGTTTTGATACTGCAGTCAGTGTTAAGAATTCCTACGTGACCTCCAACATCACATAACATTTCATGGCATATTGCTCTTTTAATACTTTGTTTCACTGTTTATGTTGCGGTTTACAGTGATTGATTATACAGGAATCTGTTAGATTGTAGATTTCCCCTTGTTCCGTTTTAACAAAGTTCTTCATGCTACACTGCAGTACCATGCTGTTAGTTTAACAGTCATCTATTACTTGATGTACACAGCATCAAGCCTGATTCCCCTTCTCATCCACTTTTAATGGAACTTAGTCTTTACTTTAGAAATGTGCCTGACTCTGTTTTAGTGTGTATGTGTGTGAACCTGTGACCATTGTAATCTAATATGTTGTTTATTCTGTTGTCCTGCATGCTTGCCAGTGGATTATAAAGGTGGGAATGGCTATATAATTTCACCCTGCTCCTCTGTAAATAGTCGATCAGTTCTTGCCAGTAATGCAATAGGTAACCAGTGTAAAAGTAAGAAGCCTCTATCTGCTGCCAAAGCCTGCATACCCCAAATCCTGCCCTCTAAATTCAAGCCCAAGCTGCTGCCGCCCAGTGGTGACAGCCAGGAAAGCAGGACTAAACCTGTGAGGCACCCAAAGGCCCACAGCTGTGAGGATCTGTATACAGGGACATGTGATCCAGACTGTGTTGGAGCCGAGGAGAGGGAGAGTGGACAGCATTCAGACTCCAAGTCCAGCTGGGGCACTGAGTGTGCAGACGGCCTCAGGAATGTTTCCCCTGCAATTAGGAGGAGCACATCTGAGTTTTCGAGCCTGTACAGGACCATGCATCACATCCAGCGGCCCAGCTCGGCTGGCTGCAGCCCCAACGGCAGCGTCCGCAGCCTGGCCTCTCTTTTTGAGAGGGCAAAGGGCGACGGTGCTGAAAGGTCAGAGGCTGATGACGGGGGTAACATTCCACGGGACGCCGTGTCGTCACGGGTCAGCGAGTTTGAAATGATCATCCAACAATCCAGCTCAGCGCCCAGCCGCTCCTCCTCCCTGCCCACCCTGCACTCCAGCCACAGCCACAGCCACAGCCCCGCCCACCTCTACATGGCGTCTGCAGTGTCAGCGGAGTCCCTTTTGGTAGCTGACGCCACCCAGACGGATGCCTGCTCCCCAATGGAGGCAGAGGGCAGGCGCACCGGGGAGGAGACCTTGTCACCAGGCAGTGATACTGTGGAGGAGGCCCTCTACTCCTCAGAGGACAGACACAATGTCAGGACTGTGTCCCCCTCTGCCACTGAGGCGGAGGTCGAACAGATCTTCAGGAACAATTCTCCAGAACTGATCCACCCAGCTGTCAGTGGATCCAAGAGTCCCTTAACACTGCTCACAGCATCCCCTCCACAACACAACCACCACCACCACCACCTCCTGCACCACCTGAACCATCACCTCCACCTCAAACCCAGTAAATGCAAAGGTTCCTGCCCAGCCTCCTACACCCGCTTCACCACCATTCTCAGGCACGAGCGGCAGCAGGCCACGGCGCAGCAGGAGAAGCCGCCACCTGCGGAGAAGAGGACCACACTGCCTGGGAACCTCTTCCTTATGGGCCCTGCTCCCTTCAGGTTACGGAAGAACCTGCAGTCCCACCAAGCCCGGAGGACCCTGTTAGCCACCAAGGTGACAACGAGCAACCAGAGGCCCTGCAGCATGTCCCCTGAGCTCAGACCTCTGATCCCTCAGCGTCTGTCCTCCCTGGAGGTCCTGGAGAGGCTGAGTAACGGGGAGGGAGGCAACACTGACCACCTGAATAACGGGCAGGGCTTCGACGCCAACGGGAACCTACTGCAGCCGCTGGCAGCTCACCGCAGAGGTGGCTATCTCCATCCCTTCACCACTGTCACCCTCCTCTCTCCTTGTGTGGTCACTCATTTATCTCGACTCTATCTTCACCTTGTGTCCCTTTTCTCCACAAAGCAACGCCGCCACCCTCCATCTCTAGTCTGTGTGGTGTGTTTACAAAGTGACAGGGAGGCCTCCATCTCATTCTGAGTGTGGTGTTTGGTGCTCTTCCATTTCACTGTGAATGAGTATGGTCCCACAAACCCATCTAAACACTTCAGTGACTGTAGGAGGTTCAGGCAGCTTTTGGTAATGTATATATCTTCTGGTGACATCAGATTTGAGTTGTATGCAAGCGTAGAGTGCTAAAGTCTGCATAAGCATTACATTGATACAAAAATTAGTATCATTCATGTCAAAAAATATCAATATAAACCATTTTTTATGGTTTTAGTTTTATAAAAATACTTAAAATTAAAACATCCAGCCCAAAAAAACAACAATTCCAGCATTAATCTGTAATGTTTATGATACAACATTGCATACCCTCTCTCAAACTGATGTCTCACCATATCTGTATTTGTTTTGTTTTTTTCTGTTTTTCGGGGACTGTTCACATCTGACATCTTTCATTCTCACATTATGAAGGTTTTTCTTAGTCAGACAGGATGTGTCCTGATTTGATTTTTTTATGTAACAGCAGGTACTTGGTTCGTGTACAACTTGTACACAGAGCCAAAACATGAATAGTTGTTTCTTGTGGCCCTCGCCGGGATACAGAGTGAAACATCTATGGTGACATGGCGAGCAAATTTAGTAATGAAGCTTTCTAGCTAATAAGGTGAAACTTCAGTAAAATAATGGATGCTGGTTGGTCGATCAACATCAGTAAAACCATGATTTCATGTTTTTTTTTTTTTGTTGCTAAGACACAGTAGATGGCATATTTTGTTTCCTGTATTCATTTGTTTTTTTTTCATGAACACACATTGGATCATTCTGTGTTCATTCCTATGTGCATGCAGGAATACATTTGGCTTTTTTGATGTGTGTGTGCTTTTTGTTTTAGTGCTGCAGAGATTACATTGTTTGTTTAAAGCATGCGTGATTGTAATTATTGTATATTTTATTATTCTGTTCATTGGAATTAAGGAGTTGACTGCAATATCATCATCTTATGTTTGAAAAGTTTTGTTCTTTAATTGGGTTTGCCTCTGAGGTCGACTGTGAAAATGTTTCACAGTGTAATCCACTTTATGTTTCTGTTACAGACTCATCCCCAGCGCATGGGGAGAGCCAGGATGAAGTGTTGAGGAGGCGTCATGGAGACAAAGAGGTGAATTTCCTCTAAATCTAAGCCAAGCTTTCATAAATTACACCTCACTGACAATGTTTTAGTGAAGACAGCTGTGTTATGAATGAGGAAATCTTACATTTTACATAACAAAGAAGGTGTCACATGAATAAAAGAGTAGAGGAGACCCATATCTGGTGGGACAAACAGTTTAGTCTGTTTCCCTGGCAGAAAATCTTGGAGGAGCAGCGGCGGCTGAAGCGGGAACAGGAAGAGGCTGACACAGCATCGAGGCGACACACGGGCATTGTCCCGACACACCACCAGTTCATCACTAACGAGCGCTTTGGAGACCTGCTCAACATCACAGATAACTCAGAGAAAAGGAAATCAGGCGTAGAGGTACAATAAAGGGCTGTGTCTTATCCTTCTGTAAGCAGGAAAAAGACAGCAGCTGCTTTGTCAGTTTGTGTGTGAGTCAGCCTGCGTGGGGGGGTGATGGGCTTGTCAGCAGGATTTCTTCAGACACAGATGGCTTTCTCCTCCAGGTCAAAAATTCAAAGGGTGAGAACAGCGATAGAAGGCAAAATATGTATTGTTGAGTTTATCACTGAATATTTCCAAATGGCTTCCAGACTTCACTTCCACAGTGCACACTGTAATGTTGACCAGCTACATATCTGCAATAGATCAGTGGTCAGATATTTATATCATTAACTGCACCCTTGTTGTGTTTACCAAGGTGTGCCTGATCTCTTGGCAGGCCAGTCTTACAGTAAATAACCCACAGTAGCTTCTAACTCAGTTTGCTCCAGAGGACAATAACACAGTCACAAGCGTGTCATTCCTGTCGTTGCTAAAATATTTATGCACAGAGGGGGCACTGAAAAGACAAGTCAGGCAGATTTATGTTCATAACAAATAAAAGTATAGAGTACAGTAACCAAAAAGTGAGAAGGGTGGGCATATAAAAGAGTATTTAGTCTTTTGGAAAAAAAAAAACTTTTTCTTTTGACAGTCTTTTTTTTTTTATCTACACAGAGAACTCCAGCTATGGCACGCTTCGACTTCAGAGCAGAAACTCTAAAGTAAGTAGAAGTAATTAGTATGTGTGTATACAATATCAGAACCTACAGCCTCAAAAAGTCCCATTGAGCAGAATGAACATCGCTCTGACACAGCATCAGCTAAAACCAAACTTTACAAGTTTCACAACAGGTGATATTTCTTGCAGGGCAATAGCATTATATTTAACTTTTTCTTTTCATATTGTTGTATTATATCCACCACATATAGATTTACATATGGGCAGAGTAGACATTACTGAAGTAAATGAAGCAGTGGCAGAAAATCTGACAATCACAGGATCACTGTTTAGCATTAGTAGTAATAATACATGTATTCCAAAATGTGAATAAATCCCATCCATCTGATACTCCAGGCAGATTAGCCAGGTAGTGGTGGTAGACACAGGTATGCATGAAGTCACACTTACTTAATTCTCATACTGTAAAATATTATTCCTGTCATTTCATGTAAGTAACTAATCTTTCTGCAACATCTTTTAGGGAATTACCGTTTCAGAAGGGAGACATCGTGTACATCATCCGACAGGTGGATCAGAACTGGTACGAAGGAGAGCATCATGGAAGAGTTGGCATTTTCCCCAGAAGTTATGTTGAGGTACGTGGGCTCTCTCTTCCCTCCATGTCTCACACTTCTTGAAAAGTTAATTTTTTTATTAAAATTCACATTTTCAGAACAGTGACTCATAGAAATAGTTACTATATTTCATTCCTAATTGCAATTCTGAAGACTGGATTCTCGTGCAACTCACAATGTGATTCAGCTTGTTTTCTCACTGAGTTTTGTTTTGTGTCTTCTTGTGCAGCTCCTTCCCCCCACAGAGAAAGCCCAGCCAAAGAAAAGTGTCCCAGTGCAGGTGCTGGAATATGGAGACGCTATTGCCCGCTTCAACTTCACCGGGGACACAGTGGTGGAAATGTCCTTCAGAAAGGTGAGAAAAAGGGATTAATCATTACAATTGTATTAATATGAATAGAGATTCTTTTATGCTTCATTTATCCAAAGAATGAACATTTAATAATATTTACAAATGATCTTCTGAACCTAATGAATGTGTGCAGGGAGAAAGGATTACGCTGATTCGTAGAGTTGATGAGAACTGGTATGAAGGCAAAATCTCAGGCACCAACCGCCAAGGCATCTTCCCCGTCACCTATGTAGAAGTGAACAGACGGCCCCGTGTCAAAAACGGGTTGGAGTATCCCGACCCTCCTGTCAGCCAGTCCCCACAGCGCAGCACCAATGCGTCTCCTCAGGTAAGGACCCAGAAGAAACATTTATTGATGAAGTGGAGGCTGAAACTAGTATTAGGCTGATCCACTACATCTCTGAATTTTTGTGGTCTCCCAGAAATCCTCTGAAGTTTTGTCTCTTCTGTGTTCACCTTGACACCCACCATTTAATTTTGATTTCTTTTTCTAGTGAATTTGTCTCATCTTTCATTTCCTTTTCTTCCTCTCATCCCCTCTTCTTCTCTCTGCCTCCATCTACATCCTCCTCCCACGGTCCTGTTGCTCTAAAAAGCTGTACCGTAATCGCCTGACCACCTCCCCTCTGCCCCTCCCTCGCTCCCCCCGCCGCTCTGTGTCCCCCGAGGTCCACGCCATCTCCTCTGAGTGGATCTCCCTGACTGTGGGAGGCGGAAGCCCTCCTGCCGCCCCCACCCCTCCCCTGCCACCGCTGCCCACAGTGTCCTACCGCTGCGGCGAGTACCTGCCCCCGCCTTACTCTGCCAGCCCCGTGCCTCCCATCACCGGCAGCCCATACTGCATCTCCCCCATGGCCTCACCATCTGCCTCCCCTCTGCCCCCACCGTACCCACCCAGGCCCAACTCCACCACTCCCTTCCTTACGTTCACCCCACCTCAGGGGGAGGACTTCCTGCTCTCCCCTCCCTCCTCACGTCTATCACGCAGCATGAGCCCCTGTGGTGGGCCGGTGCTGGAGGGCTGGCTGAGGGGGGAGAAGGAGTTGACAGAGGGGGAAGGCGCAGAGGGGGACAGGGGCGGTGGCCGCGCAGCCCCGGGCAGCTGGCGAAATAGCCCTGCAGAGGTATCTTCTGCATGGTGTGCCGTGTTGCATCTCAGGCTCACTCTGGAACATGGGCTTTATGGCCACAGTGTGATTCCCTAAAATGGGTCATTGAAGCTGACATTTGTGTGTGGAAGACTAACTTGTAGATTTCACCTGGAGTTGACTTTAGCCGTATGGAGAGATGAATCTGCTGGTTTAGTAAAGACAAAAGAAAAAGGTTAAACCTGGTCACACCGCTCAAGGTTGCAAGTCTGCATGTTGTTGTGTGTGCGCTACTAACACGCAAATGTTTTACAGTGTTGATGTAGACTGTTTCAGATGTCCCCGCTGTCTGTAAGAGGAGCTATTGTGCTGGCATTTACAGGATTGATTCGAGAGCTCACATTACTGAGTCTTCATAAAACTGAGCATATGGTTGCATGTTGTTGTTGTTAAGTTCAGAGGTGTGATAACTTGGATGCCACTAGAGGTTGGAAGTTTATTTAGGATAGTGGCATATTTATTAGTGAGTATTTATAGATTTCACATGTTGGCTCCTGTTTCAAAAGCTGTGGCGAGGTTTAAATTTCTACCTTCAGACTGTGACTGAAGTATGATGAATAGTGACAGCAGGTGGATACAAGATGTGGTGCCATCTCCAGAGTACAGCTTTTTTTTTTTTTTTTTATTTCCCAGCTGATGTGATATTTCTGTTTTGCAGCTTGTGAGGAATGAGATTGACCATCATGGACGGACCTCCAGAAGCCCTGTGATGCTGTTTGACATCCAGGATAACAACAATGTTAACTCATTTGCGGTAAGGTCATAGTTTCCATTTGTCTCCAGGGAAGATTTTCAAATTGAATGTGTAGCATCTAGTTTGTTTTTCAGAGATTAAACCGAACATAACTTCATCAGCTGTTTAACTTTTTAACTCATCACCTTCAAACTCATCTTTAACTCCCATTATGTTTTCTACTTGTGTGATATTAAAAAACTATCCTTTCATTCCTTTTAATACTGCATGTTCATACTGAATATTATCCTGAAAAAAAAAATTAATATTTCATGTTTCCTGTACATGCACTCACTCTGGTGTCTTGACTTTCCATGCCTTCCCTCCTGGGCTCCACCAACGTCTCCTCTGCTTTTTCCTCCCGACTTTTAACGGATCACTTCCTTTTCTTCCTCGCTACTCACTGGACCTACCTTCCTGTCTCGCCTCCGCCCCCCCCACCCTTCCCTCTCTTAACTTCTCACCTCCCACCTCAACTTCACCTCGGCCTCTCCCGGGACTCTCGGTGGGGCCGCTGTCTGTCTTTCTGTGACGACCTCACCCACTACTACTTCTACTACTAGGAGGCAGTATGTAATGAGATCTTGAATATAGCTGAGACCTCGGTGAGGTACTGCAGCACCCTGTCCCACCACCCTCATGACTCTGTTCATAGACTGCACCCCCACCCCAGTAAACAATCTCTCATCATTTCCCAGCAACCCCAGTCCCACAGCAGCAGCCCGGAGCCGAGCCGTCTCAACTGCGGAATGTGAGTAAGACCTCCTTGTCGCACATGTGGATGACCTGTGTTTTAATTTCACGTTTACCAATTTATCTTCGTATCCTGCTCCAGTTTCCAGGCTCTGTACAGTTACGTGCCGCAGAACGACGATGAGCTGGAGCTGCAGGAGGGAGATCTTGTCAGCGTCATGGAGAAGTGCGATGATGGCTGGTTTGTTGGTATGTGCCACAGGACTTGGAATAGATTCCTCAGAGATGACACTTACTGTGTCACATTCATCCATATAGGGTTTCTGCAGAATGACAGGAAAGGCCTGCACACGTGAAATGTGCATGCTCAGGGCTTCAGGAGAAGTAGAAGTGTGTCACATCCTTCCTTACAGGGTTACTGAAGAATGACAGCAGAGGATTGAGTTAAACGTAAATGCTTTAGACCTCACACTGAATTTAAATATAGTTCAAGTGTGTTATTTTTGTGCTAAAAGAAGAAGAAGGTTATTTCAGCCTTTAATCTGTGAAAGAGTGGTTTTACTTTCATTTCCTTGATATATGTGTCTGTTTCTCTTCCGCTTCAGGTACCTCAAGGAGGACAAAACAGTTTGGGACTTTCCCGGGGAATTACGTGAAGGAGGTGAAACTGTAAAGATATCTAATCTTGCTGTAACACATGGTTGCCTGTCAAGCTTGGGAAGTCATAACTATCGCGCATGGCTGTTGGTTAGAGTAGTCATTTAGCCAGGCGAATCCATTTTGTCTGGGAAAGTGATCGGTTCGGTCTGAGGTATGTCAAACTGCACGAGGAGAAGACAGAGACGGCTGATGGCTCACTGCCCCAAACCTCAGTATGGTGTATACCTTGACCACATCTTACACACTTCTTGGCAGAATTCGTCCGTCTCCACAAGTGGAATTTTCTCTGTGAAAAACCTACCACAAAGTAGCTTTTATTGTACAGATGATAGCTTCCATTCTGTCCATGTAATTTACAGTACACAAGTGTTTACGTAGCACCTCAGTGTGGAGGGCAGCAGCAGAGCAGTGTATGGATCAAGGAGTGGATCTTATTACCTGAACTGGACTTTGGGGGGGTCAGAATGTATTTTTATGTGATGTGAGGTTGGAGCTGTTTGTCATGAGCTACCTTTCAGGACCAGAGGTGTTTATCATGAGTAGCTAGGTATGATGCAAACCATACAACTTATGAATTGAAGACGTTTTGATTTCCTTAGACTTCTAAAAAAAAAAAAAAACCCTCAGTGTTTCAATCAAGAAACTGTACATGTATGATATTTAATGTGGTAATTCATGTTTGGACTCCTTAGTTTAAATTCAAGAAAATGACTTAAATTCAAATCCCACCAGAGTTTAAATACTTAAAGCCTTATGTATTAAGGCCCTTAGGAAAAACTGGTCTGACATACCCGTTTTTCTTTTCTTTTATGGAATTCACATTTACATTCTTTTAAATTACCATATAGTCATTATTGGCTACTTTTGAAAAACATCACAGCTTTCACAACTCAAAAGCTTTCAACACCGGGTCAGTATTGCCTTCATTTTCTATCCAAAGGTTGTTATACAACAGTTATTACACAGTCATGTGCATGACTAGAGAAACTAAAATATTGAAGTGTGCTGTTAGCTTCTCTTTTTCTCCGTCAACATGTTAAACACAAATGCAGGACACGTGGACTGTGTTGCACGTCTGATAAAAGTGAAGCGAAACCGTGTAAATAATGCACATCCTATATTTTCAGAAACTATTTATTTGTCCTTTTATACCTCTTCTGTCAAAATAGAAGTAAATTATGTTTGCCGGAGGCTGTCGCCTGTAAGGTAGCTGGTGGTAAACACCTCGCTCCAGCGCAACCACAGGACAGGCGTGGTAGCACTTAACTTCCTGTTTGGTCATTTAGGGAGATCCCATCTAACAAGATAATCGAAGAGTAATCATTGATGACACAAAAAGCAATTTAATCTTTGAAGTGAAAGCCAACAAGGTGTCTTAGAAAATAATTGTGAAGATTTTTAGAAGCATATTGAGATTTTAACCATACCCTTACTGACAGGATTGTATGTTCTAGCCATGTAAATGTGTACAGAGAACTTCAAGAGGCCTTCCAAATATGGCTACATATTTTCATATGTAATGACTACAACGTTTACAACAGTTAGCAGAATGATTCACATCATGAGGTTAGCATTAGTACAGCATGCACTGTAGAGTCAATAAGAAACTGACAAATCAAATGAGAGCATGAAACACTAGCCAACGCCTCAGTATTTGCACCTTCAGCTTATGTAAAACAGAAGTGATGACAGGGTTAACAGTCTGGTCTTTGAGCTTCAATAGCTCCCTGATGGAAGACTGCTTTGAATTCTGCTATCAAAGCATCAAAGCGGTCTTCCTGCGAGTACAGAGCTCCCACATCTCCTGAACCATCAGATCCTGTAACAGACACCGCATGTCAGAATGGATCCCCTACACGCACAGATAGAAAGATGATAGCTATTGTTTTCCTTCCTTGTGTTTTCATCAAATTCCTCGTCGTCATCAACCGCTGCGATGTGCTCATCAATCCTCGACAGAGCCGTCAAATAGTACTTGCAAATAATTCTTAGTACTTGCCGTGGCCTGCTCGGAGCAGCAGTTTGTAGGGCAATTGCTAAAAAAGTATTTAAAATTAAATTTAGTTTGTACCAGGAGGGCTGCCGTAGTGAACTATGTGTTACTTAAAGTAGCTGAAGTTCTTTTCCCAATCCACACATTTCTAATCACACGTTGCCAGACTATCAGTGCACCTGCCTTTTAGTATAACTGTTTGTGATTGCCTGAGCGCACACAACACAATGTGAAGTATTGAAAGATAAAACAGTAACATTCACTAGATCTAAAAAAGTGTATGTTTATCTTTGTGTCTTGCATCTGAATGTGTTAGCTACAGCCGTGCAGTGATGATAAACATTGATTGGAACATGGTTCGAAGCTGTACCGTCTAAGTTTGGTAACGTAAAGTACATTAATTTGACAAAATCTAGTAGCAATCAGCACTTCATCCTCCTCAACATGAGGTGTTTCTTCCTGCCCAGATCACCTCCGACATCATCAGCGAGGGACTGTTTTCTCAGCGAGATAAAACACTAATACAATATAACTGCATTATGAGTTTGCCTGTATAGCACTGATATAAAGTTCAGGTATTTTGTGACACCACAAAAGCATGTTTTTCCCTCCACTGCTGGCTAAACATTTTTGTTCCTGTGTAACTCCAGCTCCTCATGAATGTGCTGATTGGTTGGGAGTCTGTTGACCTGTAGGCTTTTTTTTCCCCCTGACAGAACAACAGGAGTTCATAGAGAGGTGTGCTCCAGCTAAAACACACTGACGAACTTTAACAAAAAAAAAAAAACAGCACAATCACTCATATAGTCAAAACACAACTCACTATCGACTGTTTCTGTGATATTGTGCTCCATAAAACATCACAGGATGTATGAATGTATGAATATATGAATGTGGCACAGTGTACACAATATGTAAAAAATGTCTGAATTTTCATCATTGAATGAACATGCAGACTGTTGAGCAGCATGGCACAAGAAGGATTGTAAATATGTAAAATAAAAAAATAGACTGCAAGTGATGAGGGTGTCAGATTGAGCTCTCGGTCACTTGCAGCAGTTTATTTACCTGAAGGATTTTTTGGCAAAGCACAGAGTGGAGCGTTACAGAGCACAGGAAAGTTTGACGCATACGAACATTACGCTGCCATTTGTGAGGATCATAATGCCTTATGTTAGATGCAAAAATTGTGCCTCATTTTCATTAATTGTTTTTGAGTATCACTGAAATGTATCCATGACATATTTAATGTAACCCTGGTTTTCCCATAGTCCTAGTCTCTGTGATGGGAGAACATTTACTGAGAACTTGTCAGTTACTGTACAAGTACCTAAAGTGTGACACGATGCTTCGACTTAATAATTAATAATCATGAGAATGAATTAGTTTGATGAGACACACAACCTGCAACAGGTTTGGTTTGTTTGCTTCAATTTGCAGTGCTGTTACATTGACAATATTAAAATAAAGATACTATACACTGCTGTGACTTCGGTATTATGCAATATTTAATAAACCATTTAAACCATTTGGTGTATTACTTGTGTTTATTTTTATCTAACAGCAGAGTTGGAGCTGTGAGTTCATCAGTTGAGTAAAGTCTTGCAGAAATATAAAGTTTTATATACAAGTTATCTTTGCATGTAACCATTTAAAGACATGTCCTCTGTGACTGCGTAATCATGAGCGGATGCAAATTAATGTGAGCCAAAGTGGAGCTGTGGAGTCTCTGGATTGGTGAACTGCAGATTGTTATCTGATGACAAAAGTTACTGAACATTTTTTGTTATAGATCATTTCAGTTACACCCTGGTCAGTTATAGTAATGAAAGCTACAGGGGTGAGATAGGCTAGTGATAAATGTAAGAGGATAACTTCTGTACTGGCAGGCAGTTTATGTAAATAATTATGGTAGAGTCATTTGTGGCTGCCCTGTGAGACCTATGGAGCAACAGTATGTTCATAAGTATGTCAGATGGGAAAGAATACCATTAGTCTGATGTTGACAGATGTGTTTTCACAGCCTTAACAATGAGTAACATCTGTACTTTTAACTTGATTTGATCTTCAGCATTGTAAGGGCTTTAGTTTAAAACTAACAGTCTCAAAGATGACATCACTGACATGCCTTGAGGCCTGTTAAGGATGTATCTTGGTTTGTAAACCCCACAAGAAAGGACGTGTTTCATTGAGTCAGCCTGCCCGGAGCTTTTTCTTTCCACTTTGAGCAGCGATCCCCTGGCAGGAATTCAACTTTTGGGAGCGGCACATTCCACATCCTGGGATTTAGCTCTACCATAAATGGTAAGCTTGCATACAACACAGTGACGTACTGGCAGGCCAACATCCCTAAAACAAACAGAGGAGCTCATCTGAGAGAGGAAAAAAGAAATACAGAGGGATCACTCTGCTCTGCTTTTCATAAAGGTGAAAAAATGTTTCTTCTTGTAGCTGATGGGTTCGATCAGATTTAAAAGATTAATTTTCTGGAGTAAAAATGGTGGCATCAACTCCAAAGCCACATATTTAGGACCACAGCCTAACAGCTAACAGCCTGTGTCTTTTAAAATACTGTCAACAATGGTTTAGTCAATAAGCAATGACACACAGGTGTCCTGATTCAAATACAATGAGGAAAGAGGAGCCAAAGATTACATTTCCTCCAACTATGTTGTTGTCTTTATCAGGACACAAACATTGCTGGTAATTTTTTGAATGTGTGTTACACTCTTTATATTTGTAATCTCCATATAAAAGATAAAGCTGGTGTTATACTGTATTCTTCTTCTTGTACCATGAAAATACCAAAACTAACAGGTGTTAGCCTGTCTCTCACTTTTCAACTGTCCTACCTCGTCTGTGGCACTCATCAGCCCGTTTGTTAGCTATTGAAGATGAAAAGCTCTAAAATTGGGGCACAAATATATAGTCTCAAATTTTAAAAAGGATAGGTAATTCCCTAAAAAAGTTGGGAACTGTAGTTTTGTGCAAACACTACTCAAACAAGAGCAAATTGTGCTTTTGTTGGGGACTATTTTCAGATGCAGTCCTGTCCTTAATACACATTTGGTAGACTATAGTGAGTATAACTGTTGGCAAAAGGTCTTTTTAGGCCCTAAGGCAGGGGTCAGCAATTAGTGTCAACCAAGGGCCAGATTTTTTTCAGCATTGCTCAAGAGGGGCCAACATAGTTTTATAAGTGCAGTGAAGATGTAGGCCTGTTGTTGTTTGTACATTTAATATGTTGTGTTTGTTTGACTATCATTTTAATTCATTTAATCTTGGAATAAAAATGATTAATAAAACGGTTTGTTTACTGTTTAAATGAGCCTACTCTTGCCATGGTTCCAGACCAAGTCATAGCCAATGTTGTAAACTAGATAATAGACATAGCCCAGCAGTGTATGTGAAGTTACGACATGCTCAAATCTGTTTTAATCGAGTCATCAGGCATCTTGTAGGCCAGTGGTTCTCAAAGTGGGGTTTGGGGATCCCCAGGAGTTCTTGAGTAGGTTCCAGGGGGTCCCGAGCAAAAAAGGGAATAATTTATTTTCACTATAATTCCATCCAGAAGTAACACAATGACTGAATGTATGACTATTTTTGGTCATGGGTTTCATACACTTCCTGTAATAAAACATCTAAAAGCAAACATCTTATCAGATAGGGGGCCCTGGGACAAATTCCTATCAAATGATGGGCCATGGTCTAATTTGGGTCAGTCTATGGGTCCTTGACATGAAAAAGTTGGAGAACCACTGATATAGGAGACCAACAACGCCAAGCAAGCTGGCTGCAATTGATCAAATGCACAATGTCCTTCTCAAAACCACACAAAAGGACGGTGGATGGTGAAAACAGGAGTTTCAAAGATGAAAGGACGGAGATGAATGCATTTGCCTTACCTTCATTTGCTAACACCTTCTTTGTAATGAAACAGTTGCAGTTCTGTTCGACTGCCACCGAAGTATTTCTGTTCATGAGACACAGATCTGTTTTGTCTAAATAGTCGAATTAAAACTTTTTAAATTATTGGGATAGCCTACTTGTTTTCTGTAAATGAAGTTGATTAAATTATTCATCTGTGTCATTCACATGATTTGTTTATTAGACTTCATTTCAGCACCACTGGCATCAGGCGTTGTCCATTTGCAGTACGTTGCTTGCAGTATGACCTTAACAACCTGGCTCAGAATGAGGTAAAGTGGCCTCTCTTCACGTAGGGGCACTTAATATTATTAGATGATAAGAGGTCATATGTATCAGGAATTATATAAGACTTGTAATAATATAGTTATCTATGGCTGATATATGAAAAATCATGTTAAAGTGGACATATGGACATAGGAAGGTGTGACGTCACCCATTGGTTTGCATTGGAGCCAGTTTCAGAAGCCCAGAGTTGCTGATTGGCACCATATTTTCCATTTGTAGCTAGGACCTTCCAGATAAGGAGTTCAGGGTGTTTCCTTCCATGCTCTGGAAATACACCCCACTACCTCAGACTGAAGCTAATGCTAGCTTACCAGAAACACTAAGTGGTTCAGACTTGTACTAACATTAACTAACTAATATGGCAGGTATCGTTATCAAGTGACATTAAACTTAGCGAAATATGGCGACAGTAGTCTGACACAATGCGAGTCCCAAAGCTGTCAATCACAGCTGTCAATCAACACCCACACGGCAGACATCAAAGCAACTATTCATCTTAATATCTTGTGCAATATACGACATTCGGCCCCACTAGATGTCAGCAAACAACTATTTTCTATGCAAGGACATAGTTGAGTAATGGTGTCCTGAGCAGAGAGTGAAGTCACACTCCCTTTGTATTATAATCTGAGCCTCTCTGTACTTTGTTTTGATAGCTGGTCCATGCACATTGGTGCATGTGAGTCCCTCTGTGTCCTCGCGTGTTTTCAACATGGCGGCTAGGTCACAAATGTTTTCATATTACAGCTAAGCAGTACACTAAAATATGTTTAGGAAAACATTTGAGGCGAGAAATAGGCAATGCAGAATCTTGATCCATATTTGATCAGCCCTGCCTAGTTTGACAGTTTGAGTTTCGTAAGCTGTCGGTTCAGGGACCGCTTTCTTTTTTCCCAACTTCAGAGACGCTGGTGCTATAGTGTGATGTCTAGTGGGGCTTGTCGCCAAATTGAACTGAATTGAAAAAAAATTTGCTATACTACGACAGGCAACCATGCACCGCCATCCGAAATAATATTTAGCAAATATAATCGTATTCATAACTAAACTTAATAAATTGCCATTAATATTATTGATACCGGTTTTACTGCAGTTCTATGTATGGTATGTTCAAGTGGTGTTGCCATACATAGTTGTCCAAAATGGTGGACCCACTCGCGCATGCGCTACTCAGATCGGGCAGCAACAGGGTTAAATGTCGTATATTGCACCTTTAACGGAGAAATAATCTCCTAATTTCCTGACTGAGATTATAATGACTCTGAATAAATGGCTTCAATTTCAAGCCGAGGTTGTTGCCTCTTGCACACACACTAAGGAGTGATGCATCTTCTCAATAAGCGATCTCTGTCGACTCAAGCCTCATTCGTCCAGCTGTAAGCTGGGTCCTCCTCTTCCTCTAACGCTGCATAGCTGTAGCTTCGCTGAAACTTCTGACTATCGATCATTGCACATGTCATATGTGCAGTAGGAAGTGAGCTGGTGGCCAGAGATCTTAAAGCATAGTACTAACAGTCGGCTCTGTGAACACCAACAGTAACACCATGCCTCTTCGGGTAGCCATTCAGGGTCCTGGACCCTGGGGATTCAGACTGGTTGGAGGAAAGGACTTCGAGCAGCCGCTGACTATTTCCCGGGTAAGTTTTCACAGTGAGCTGCTGTAGTTCGGGCTTGTCCAGACAAAACTTTCACCTCTCATTGTTTCTTCTCGACTTCACTAAACGACACTAAGAGCAGACCAATAGAAACCGCGTTAGTTTTGGTTCTTTATAGTGACGGTGTGTTGTTTCTTCTTTCAGATAGACGGTAATGATTTGGTGCTCTGAGTTTAATACTTACATGGATACAAACTGGTCTATAGACCTCCATTTGATTAGACAGATAACTAACTCCAGTCTGAGATGTCTTCTTTGGTGTTGGATAATGATTTTTCAGTCTTCAGCATATAACTTGAGAGGAAAAAAGTCGACATTTAGCTTCATTATGTCTACACAGCTGACTTATTGTAATCTTGGTGGTTCATATCTTATCTCTCTTCAGTCCTGACTTTAAACGAAAAGCAAACATAGACAGAAGCAGCTAAACTCCTCCTGTTAACTTGTTCACACCAATACAAGGCAGTTTATGAGGCATTACACATTGTTTTACAGTGTGACACTAACAGACCTGAATATGACTCTTCACTATGTACTTTGCCTGAGTGAAGGCTGCTGTTCCTGTTGTAAATGTTGTTGCAGTGTTCAGTTGGTCCACTCCACCCATGGAAAAGTGATTAGGAATTCCTGGATTGTGCCAGAGTGTCTCTCTGCTTCAAGCCTTTATCTCCCACAGTATCTGCCCCAGAGGCAGCCAGAGCTGCTGGCTGAACACACCTCTCTGTGCTACCTGTAAACAATGAAATGTGTGTAAAGGGCCTTGAAGGTCAGAGTTAAAAACAGTAACAGCAACAGGCTCTGATTAAATCAAGTCAATTTTATTTGTATAGCCCAATATCACAAATTTGCCTCAAGAGGCCTTACAATCTGTACAACAATACAACATCCTTTGTCCTAATACCCTTCATTTGATTAAGGAAAAACTCCCTAAAGAAGAACTTAAATGGGGGAAAAATGAAAGAAACCTCAGGAAGAGCAACAGAGTAGATTACGATGATGAGAAGCTTTGGATGGAAAAGGGATGATAAGTTTGTGTTTCACATATATCTTTCAAAGTTACTTGATGCTTGTGTGGTTTTATTTCTCAAAGAATCTCTCAGGACTAAATATTTGACGCCTGTATATAATATTCGATGTTGATATTTCAAGATCACACACACTCAAAAGTTGCTGACTTTCATTATTCATGTCTCCTGTGTTGTAGGTCAGCCCCGGGAGTAAAGCAGCCCAGGCCAACCTTTGTATCGGAGATACGATCTTGGCTATCGATGGAGAGCCGACAGAGAAGATGACTCACTTGGAGGCGCAGAACAAGATCAAGGGGTGCATAGAGGAGATGGTGCTCTCCATAGACAGGTAGGATGTAGCGACAAGTGCCCGCCTGATCTGCATACCCGCAGGCCTGAAAAACACTGAGTAATACGAGACAGCTCAGCCTCGATCCAGGTGTTCGGGGAGTGCCGTGATGGTTATTCATGCTTTTTAAAGGCCTTTTGTTTTACTGAACTCTTCAGTTGGAGAAGTGCATGTTTGCTAAGCTGTGTTGTAATTCTCTGTCGTGTCGTTGCACTACATAATAACTAGTAGCTGATGGTATGAAGTATCAGGGATGTTGAAATGCACTTAACAGGAAGGCTGCAGCAAATATGTTTGTTCAAGTTAAGAGGGAACATGTTGAGTGTAGGGTGGGGTATCAAGGAACCGGAGCCAAAAAAACATACCTGCAAGGGTTCCGTTGCATTCAAAGACACAGACATATTATCATGTTCAAGTAATGCTACACAGGAAAACACACCCAGAAACAGGAAGAAGAACACTTCAGGCACGTTGTATTTAAAGCCACTATGTGATTATCGCATCTTTCAGGAGTATTTATAGAGTCCTCTTATCCTCTCTCCTGTTTTTCAGGTCAGAAAATAAAATGTGGTCGCCGCTTTCATCCGAGGAAGGGAAGACGCATCCGTACAAGATGAATCTTGCATCAGAGCCACGGGTGCGTGTCTGCAGACTCAACATCAAAGCTGGATGTTGAGCTTTTAGATTTACTCCTCCACCTCTGTCATTAAGAGTAAAAATCAGGAAATCTCATTCACAGGTAGCCATACAGTCTCTGGAAGTCTGTACATTCTTTCCCATCATGCCGCAGAGGCTTGTGGGGTTTTTTTCTTTCATACAGTCAACGATGAAGTCATTGTTTACTTCCCAACAGGAGGTTTCCTAGGAGACAGTAGTTTATCAGCCAAGCTGTGACGCAACCCTCAGTTCCTGCCCACTGAGTGGAAAGTTGAGGCCAAAGTGTGAATACATGTAGGAAACAGTGTGATGTGTGCTTCACAGGTCACAGATGTTGTGCATTTTTCTCTCACACACACTAATGTGTTTCAAACGCTTGTCTGCAGTTTGTCACTTTGTTGCCTCCTCACTGTGTTATGTGTTCAAATTTAGGTTATTGTAACAATAGTCCATATTTCTTTGTGTGAGTTCGCTTGCTCTTAAGAGTCTCTGGGTAATTCTGCAATTTAAATGTCAGATGCTTGAAGCATGAGCTATATTTGGAGGCATTTCCGTGTTCCCACTGCGAAGCATGAGCTAGATTTAGTGGTATTTATGTGCCCACTTTGATGGCATGCCAATGTCATGACGTGTTTGTCTTTTAAAGACAGTTAGCTATAATTAAGGCAGAAACCAGTCATACATTATCCTGTTAAATTATGTGTGACCGTATCAAACTAAAAGCAGCAGCTGAAGAAGCAAACAAGGCTGTTTTTGATGTTTTCAGTTGAACAAAGTCTGCATTGTTAAAAACACGAGAGGATGGGTGTTTTCAAAGATTTAGTAATATTCATAAGGGTTTTTTTTCACATAAAAAAAGTCCAAATGAAAGTTCATCTGAAGACGTCAAAAGTTGTGGCCACCATTGCATCAAGTTTGCAAAAAGAGTTCTGCATGTTTCAGGCATAAATGAAGTTTTTCATTTCACAAATATGGGATACCTGCACTGCACCACCTTCTGCTTGTTCCATGTTAAAAGCTTTAACGGTAACATTTTACATGTATTGTGCAGGAGGTGAAACACATTGGCTCCGCCCACAACAGGAGCGCTCTGCCGTTCAGCAGCTTTGGCTCCAAAGTTGTGACCAACCAGTACAACAACCCCGCCGGTCTCTATTCTTCAGAGAACATCAAGACCTTCAACTCTGCTGTGGATGAAGTGAAAACCATCACTACACCCAACGAGCCCAACAACAAGTAAGAAAAGCCTGACATGACTCCACTTTTGTCCAATCCAAGTCAAGACTAGGTCCCAAGAGGGTTAAGATTAAGTCAAAACAGACAGACCCCCAAAACAAATGCAGCGCTATTTAAGACCATTACCAAAAAAGGCCATAAACGGTGTTTATGTTTCTAAATGTAAAAACACTGAAGTGAACTGAATCGACTGTGTAGAACGTAGATCCGTCTACTCGGTCGGCTGTGATAGAACTGCTCGTCCTGGGCGATCATTGATGAAATAAAGCACCTCAGTATGTCGGAGTTCCCACTGAAATATCAAAAAAATTGACAATATTTTGGCTGCAATTGGTGTTTTCATATATGTAGAATGTTAAGTGGTATGTTTCCTTGCAAAGCCGGCCCAAACATTGTTTTATGGTCACTGTGGTCTGACAAGCTTTTGCTTAATTTAGGGGCATCATGAAGTCTCTGTAGACCAAAATGACTTTGCAGTCAGGCGAGTCAATTACAAGAATGGAAATCTTTATGTACCTTGGGATTTCATTCGTTTTTGTTTGTTTTTTTAAAATCATTTTAGAATGTATGCCATTATCAGATAGTGGACAGAGGACAGGAAACGAGGCAGAGATAGAAGCCACAAAGTTCCCCAGACTGACTCCAACCAGAGACGCTGTGGCTCATGTTGGCCTCTAAGCAGCAGAGGAGGCCTGCAGATATGATTAGATTTTGATTCTAGTTGCTATGATGCAATTACACACATCTAATGTTTCTGTTTCTATACTTTTTGGTCTCTGTATGACCACATTTGACAATAGCATAATTATTCATATCCATCATAAAAAAAGTCAAACAAATTTACATCCATTTTTATTAATCAACTGTAGAGTGTGGGTGTTGGTCTTTCAACAAGTGTAACATTTTATCTTAACATGGAGCATCATTCACACTGTATGGATCTGCTTCCATCATCTTTCACATGTTCACTGGCCTCCAGGTTGTTTACATGCTTCAGCTTAACACAGCACACTTGTTGCTGACATTTTACAGTCCATTTGATTTAACCTTAAATAACCCCTAACTTATTAACTTACTATTACCCAATATTCTATATTTCATCATTGTAGCTACTTTTTGTTACTGTGCTTATTCTTCAGTTGAAAGCATCAAGGATCAGTTTTACTAATGGGAAACACTCCTCCATTACATCAATAAGTTGCTTCACGATGGAAAAACTGAGCTCTCAAAAGGCTTGTTGATATTTATAAAAATCATTAGTAATGTGGGAATGATGGCCAAGCAGTTATTCAGTGTTCACTCAGCTTTAGTCAATTAAGTTCAGGAATTTTTTTTTTCCTCTTCATGCAGCTTTTAAGACCAATAAAAGACGAAGTTCTAACACATCAGAATATTAAGTCGAACAATATGTAGTCTCATGTCTCAGATCTGGTAGATACTAAATAGAAATGTAATTCTTTGTTCTTAGTGCTGAGTCAAAATGTTAAAATAAGCAAGAGACAAAGCAAACCTTTTGTGATTTCTTGGACTTTGTATCTCATTATATATAAACATCCAGGTTAATGACAAGATATTGAAAAGGTGTTTGCTGTTTGCCTCTAATGAATGATTCGACATGTTTGCTGTGATTCTCACAGATATATTGAAATGTTCACACTTGCTTCATAGAGCTCCATCAGATCCAGCAGTGCCAGGCATGCGGCCGGTCGTAGCGGATTCAGAGGTTTACAAAATGCTGCAGGAGAACCAGGAGTCTGATGAGCCTCCCCGACAGTCTGCCTCATTCAAGGTGCTTCAGGAGATTCTTGAGACAGGTACGCATCGTAGTTACCACTCACCGCTCCCTCTAAGAGTACTGAGGGATTCTTCTTTTAGTGTTCAGCTTTTATCTTTCACTTTTTAAAAGATGACTCATTTCCTTTTTGGTTTTGTTCCAGATCATTTTTCTAAGTAATGTTGATCAAAGGCCACAGGTTGTTTTGAAATTTCTATTCTATCTCTACTCCATTTTCAAAATCTACTTCAATGTGCGTGTGATTTTTGTAGGTGATGCTGATAAACCGTCAGGGTTCAGGAGTGTCAAAGCGCCGACAACAAAGATCGGCTCATCAGTGGGAAATACAGAGAAACTATCCATCTGTGACAAATGTGGATCCGGGATTGTGTAAGTATTTTATGATCCTCCACTACCGTTTTATAGATAGTGTGTTTCATTTGCACTGAACATAGAAAGTGTGTCTGAGTCATTTAAGGCTTCACTTGAATCCAAACATTATCAATGCGGATGTTTGTTCACACCTCTTCTCAGGAAATTCAGTGATATTTGCAGTTTATATATCAGTGTTGTTAATCTAAGATAACTTTCACACTGTGACAAAAGACCCTGGACAGCTGTGTCTCTTTGAAGACACAAGACTTTGTCACCACCTTGTGGTTAATCGTAGTTAAAATCAGTAAAACAGTCCATGGCTGTTTACTTGAACACCTTGAGCTGCTGTTTCCTTGAAATGTGCTTTAATTAGTTGATTCCCCCATTAACATTCTGTCTACACTCTTTATTGAATTGGATTGGGCTGTCCTGTTTTGGATTCAATATTCCTAAAAATCTATGCTGTTACTTGAGACAGATGTTTCCAACAGAGTGTATAATTAAGACTTTTGATCTTTATGCACCCAGATGCTGTTTGATCACAGGATTATTGACAGTTTTATTGTTGTTAAGAGGTTTAAAATGGAGAATAATATGCACAAAATATGAACCATTTTGTCTTCTTTTAGTTTCTACAATGTCAATCCAATGATTTGTTTTGTTAAATCATTTATTTGTAAAAACTGCCATTTTGAAACTAATGAAAATGAACCCACCATATTTCTACATGTTGAACTGTTTATGAATTGAATAAAATATATACATTAGTAAGAAAAGTACAGTTCACTCCTAGTAAACGTTATGACTAATTTTATGTACAGACTACACACTATTATCTGACATAGTTTACAGTGTGTGTGAGAGAGTTAGAATGGTACATGACATACTATGTGTTGCCAAATGTATGTGGAAACACTGTTCACATATTTGCGTAATGGTGTGAGCTCTGTAGTTCCTGTGAAAGGATATCTGTACAATAATATTTTAGACAAGTGTGTTTCCAACTTTTTGGCAACAGTTTGGGTTATACAAATACTTTGGGTTTTTGAATTTTGGTGGGAAGAACCTGACTGAAGGAGAGCAATTATATGTATAATCAAGGCTATTAGAAAACAGCATCAATGGGGAAAAAATGATTGCATTTTGACCTGATGAAGATCCAAGTAGGATCAAAACATCCTGATTAAATTTTGTGGCTTGGAGTAAGTGTGCAGGTGTTATATTTTTCACTGAAAACTTCACTGAAACCAGAAGAGTTGAGGCTGTTAGAGCAGCAGTTTAGTGCTTGTGGTTTTGGAATGAAACGTCCAACAGTCACACATGGTGTAATGTTCATGTGTCCACATACTTTTGGTCATGTAGTAGCCATTAACAGTTTATGGTGCGCATATCAAATCATTTACATCCAGATTCTTGAATTAGAATCTGGATAAAACGCTAAATTGTGTTCATCAGGTTTAACGTGATGTTTATTTCTATACTTCAGGGGGATGGTGGTGAAGCTGCGGGACAAGTTCCGTCACCCCGAGTGCTACACCTGCACAGAGTGCAACATCAACCTAAAACAGAAGGGACATTTCTTTGTGGAGGACCAGATTTACTGTGAGAAGCACGCACGCGAACGAGTGACTCCGCCTGAGGGCTACGACGTGGTCACAGTCTTCCCCAAGTAGAGCCCTCGCTGAGCTCCGCCTCGGACTGCGCGACACTATAGGACACCATTACATAACCTGAGACGTTACAACATTTAGCTCTTGCTACTCCTACGACTATGAAATGGTCTTCTCTCGCAATACGCTTCAGTACAGTCACTGGCAGGCAGGACAGTAAAGAACTACATGTTTGAAAATGTTGATTTGCACATTAACTTTGGCATCTGCAAAAGGAAAATTCAGTTTTTCTCTCCCTAAAATTTTTTTCTATTTGAATGAAAGCAACCACTGTGTGTTAGTAATGTTTGTCTTTGTACTTTTGAATCATGGAAACAATGGAAATTCAGACTACTTTTCACCACAAGAGACTCGATATGTTTTCTACATTTTTTATTAAATAAATAGAACTACTTTTATGCAGTAAAATGGCTCAAAAACACAATTGAATATCATTGTCAAATAAATATTTTAGCTTAAACCAATTACCTCTTGTCTTCCTAGATTGATTGTCCTTCAAAGTTTCTTAAAATTGTTGTGAGTGCAACATGGTTATGAAATCACTTTCCAGCACCAAGAAATTACCTCAAATAATAGCAGTGGCTCATTTGTTTAACAATACATTTGAACAAAGTCTGTTTTGTAACTCGTGAATGCAGATTAAGTGCTGTTAGATAATAAATTCACACTGAATGTAGAAAATGCTGCACTGCTCTGTAGGGGCTGAAGCATGCTGCATGTTGGTGAATTCTCAACCCATAAAGAGCAGAGCAGCAGCTTTGTGTGACCCTTAAAAGTATTATTTTATACCTGTTAAGAGTTCAACATAAAAAATTGACATCACAAAAAGTTAATAGTCTATTGCCAAGTATTTCTGAGATCATTTTCACCACAGAATGACTTGAAATAAAAGGTAACAGGGAAAACACTCGATTCATCTCTTGTAAACATCTTACAGTTCATTTCACGAGCAGATGTGTAAGAGTTTCTTGGATTAAAGTCAGCTGAGGTCCTACAACAAGACTCAACAGGTGATGCTGAGTCCCACTCTGCAGATGCGACACTCGTTGGACTGCTCAGGTTTGACGCCTGCAGGTAATCCGGCGCGTGTCCGAGTTGGTCGCCCATGCGCAGAGTCTCGGTCAGCGCCCATATGTAGTTGTGAGCAAAGCGCAGAGTTTCGATCTTGGTCAGCTTCGCGTCCTCTGGCAGCGCCGGCAGGATGCTCCTCAGCGCGTTGAGAGCGGAGTTTAGGTTGTGCATGCGGTGGCGCTCCCTGTCGTTCGCCTTCATTCTGCGCCTGCCTCTCAGTCCAGACTGCCCACATCTGGGTTTGTGCTTTGGGTTTTGCATTGAGGCTGCTTCCCCTTCGCTAAAAGTCTGTGCTTTTATATGTAAAACTTCACTGCAGACCTCTGAAGAGTCATGAGCTTCAGTCATTGGGTCATTTGGAGAAAACCTGCTGAGCGAGTTTCTGGATGTGTGCAGGTCACCGGGGGCGCAAAGCACTTTAGGAGACATCCTGTGAGAGTAAAGTAAAAATACACATTATCAAGTGAATCATGATTTTAAAAGTCCGATGCACAAGCACACATATATCCACTCTTATCATCATGTTACAAGCTTTTGCTATACGCCTCATAATGTCTGTATGAGTCATTTAATTAAACTTTGTCTAAAAATCTTCATACTTTTTAACCATTAGAGTTGAAAATCCTGTTCTATTTTTTCTTTGACCCTCCACATGGTTAATAAATCTGCCACTGTACTGAGATGATTTCACAAATTTTTACTTCAGGTTTTCACCACTTTATATAATTTAAGTGATGAAAAAGAGGCAGGATGAGCACGTGACTGCACTAGTGTCCAGAAAATGTATCTTGAAAAACACAAAATAAGGTATAATGCAACTTTAGAGTAATATATTTGCACTTACTTGTGAACTTGTGACAGGTGATGTTTGAGGAGACGGTGTGTCGCTCGTCCTTGTGATTCCCTCTTGTAGCTGGAGGCAGGAGACAATGTATACGTGCAGCTGACAGTGAGGGAGGGATGCGC
Organism: Thunnus albacares; assembly: GCF_914725855.1. Classification (NCBI taxonomy): domain Eukaryota; kingdom Metazoa; phylum Chordata; class Actinopteri; order Scombriformes; family Scombridae; genus Thunnus; species Thunnus albacares. Next base: position 7,710,391 of record NC_058119.1, read on the forward strand.
ATCTCTGTCATTTTATATGGCCTTTATCTTATCTTTCTGCACGGTGGGCGCCTGAATCAACAGCGCCTGTTAAGTGGCCAATCAGCTTCCAGGCAGTGCGTCCTTCACCCTCTGCCTCTCTCTCGCTCTCATTAGTCCCACTGCTGCATTTCTTTGTGTATTCTTTGTAATATTCACTCAAATACATGTGTGTGGTAAAGTGCCATAGAGAGTCACAATAAGCACATTTTGCAGCCTGATTGAGATCAAACTTATTTTTTCTTGAGTTGATATCAAACATCAATTCCCAGAAATCTGTCTGGAGGTGATATTTTAAAATCAGGGGGCATGCAGGACCACTAATGGTCTGAGATGTTAACTTAAATTATCTTTTATCTAACTGTTCACACTTACTGTGTACAAAGTGGTAAAAAACAAACAAACAAGAAAACATTTTGTTAGTTATGCAGTCACATCTACCCCTTACAATGCCAATGCAGGACGTCTTGCTAAAAAAAACCCAAAAACCATAGGGCAACTTTGTCATATTTTTAGGTAAAGTTTTTGGTGCACAACGCAGAGAAATACAAAATGCTCTTTTACGCATAGATGTTCTTCATCCAGCTCTAACACTGTAAAAATATACGGTACACATGAGTATAAATGGTGAGTGTCCAGCTCAATTAGAAGTTTTCAGTGCTGGTCAGTACTTTTTCATGATTGCCATGATATCTACAGTAATGTTAATAAATCTGAATGAGGCTGACTATCGTTGGGTTTAATGCGCAAAAAACTATTAAATGATGGTAAATATTTGGCACATTACTTAATTTTTCTTGCAGAATAGAAATATTTTTGAGCACGACGTGTGAGTTTGCTTTTGCACGTGTTATCAGATCTCTATCTTTAAGGGTACTTGTAATGCCACATTTTACGCACTCAAAATATTGGCACATGCTCTGCAGGGTACACAGTGGTCATGGTAACTTGGCAAACGGTCTCCTAAAATCAATTCCAAGTTCGCCACAATATCGAAAACTGAGGTGAAAATAACAACATCTCCACGATTACTTTAAAATAAACAGTTTATTATTAAGTGTGCCGTTGCGTATTTTTGATTGTGCGCATATCACATGACCTGGTAAGGTTGACATTAACAATGCTGCAAATTGGTCCTTATTTGAGTATTGCCAAAAGTTATTTTAAACAATAGCTTATCTCTTTGTTAGCTCGTAAAATCGCACGCATATCAAATAAAATCTCGTTTTTTAAAGCCACACTAAGTTGGATAAACGTTTGTTATTGCGTTAGAGCGCAAAAGTCCTGTAGTTGGACAAAGACAATTACGCATGGTGCCACCTAACAAAGAGGATTCGAGAGGGTGAAACCTGTTGTGTGAACTGATAGCACAAAGGGTCTTGATGTGTGTCACAATAATAAAAGCTCGATTTCCTCTGTACTGTGAGCCTATATCTGTGCGCTATGACATCTCCAAAACATGTCCAATATCGCCACAACTCAGTGGCGCATTGCAGTTTCATAGTATAGTTTTATTTTTAGAAAGATAAACACTAGCAAAAAGTATCAGCAACGTGCAGACAGGTTTCAGCTCTGCTGTGGGGGAGAGGGGGAGTGTGGCAGAGCCCGAACATGATTTACAATTGCCAACAAAGGATCACAAAAAGCACTCCTTAACTTTCTGTCTAAATATGTGTTTTGGGAACAATCTGATAACCATATGCTTTCAATAAACTGGACAAATACACTAGTGAGATAGGAGATGGTGCCTTGCTGTTATAAAAGGCACGAAAAGTCTAAAGTAAACTGAATATTACCACTTTACAAATAATCATTGATGCCAAATCCATATTCGGATATCATGGACAGGTGTGGGTTTGAAGCTGTCAGTCTCTCTCCTTGATTTTTATCAGTGTGCTGTAGTGTCCTGCTTGTTATGCAAAGTATGGGCAAACATAAGCGCCCAGTTGCTGTGGAAATAGCAGATATCGGAGCAGACTTGGTACGAAAAGTGATTTAACAATATTTAACAATAAACTGAGCAAGCTCACGAGCAGGTGATACCTGCCCGATGCTCCTGATTAATACTTCCTCTACAACTTCACTTTACAGTCTCTTTTGCTTATTTATTAAACGAAATCTATTTATTATTATTTTAGCAAACAGAGGTACCAGGTGGGGCTTTATTTTCGTCTTCAGCTTTTTGTTTGAAGGACGTTTTGAGGGGGGCAATCAAAGTCCAACAACTCGCTGACCAGATTGTTGTCATCCCAAACTAGCAGCGAAGCCATTCAATGTCCCCCCCTCCTCTTGTTCTTTCTGCCAAAGAGCTGCCGGGAGAGAGAAAAAAGGAAAAAGAAACTTCTTCAAGAAAGGAAAAACATCTTAAAAACATTTAATTGCAACCCGGATGCCATATGTACACCTCTTGTGAAACCCCTCAACAATGTAACTGCCTTTTAGAAAGTATGGAGTGCGCCTTTGGAGACGTGTGCGCTTTTGGAGAGGTGCGCGCCTCGTGACCAGAATGACCCCGAACACACTTTACACAAGAAGTAATTCACTTTTAATGTGCTTTGGAGTTTCCTTTCACAGGCAAAGCATTGTGCCTCTCACCTCAGCTTTTGAAGACAGTGTACACCAATTACACTGGAATAGCTGTCCTTTGGAGGCAGTTTGTCTTTTTGTAAAGATTGGAGATTTTAAGCACAAATAGGGCTCTGATTGCAAGTCGCCCCTTTTCACCCCCTAAACTACGGCAGAATGTTTTTCCTTTCTTGTGATAGCGTGTTTACATGTCCAACTTTATGTTCATTAATGACTCTTGGTGGATAAAAAAAGAGCAAAAGTGCATTTTCTGCAACACCTTAGAAGAAATGAAACATAGTTTATTTGTACATTTATTAATTAGTCATTGAACGTTTATGTATTAACGTTCCTATAAAAATCTCATATATCAGAAGGTCTTTATTACAGAGCGTTTGAAAGGTTGTCTCTGGTGAAATCTAATCAGGCTGTTTGATGTGTTGCCTAATCTGTGTAGAGAGATATATGGTCTAAATATATATAAATATCTCATTTCATTTTTCAGTGTTCTGCATTGCCACTGAGTAAGCCCAACATAAACACACAATGACTTCACTGACTTTGTTTTACGTCCTTTTTACTGTCAATATGAACCCAGTGAACCTATATATTGTTATTTTTCTCACAGCTCTGCAGAATGATAACAATAGTTCGAGAAAGGCAGCTCACTCTCACTATGTGTGATATTTTCTGTTTTAACATTTCAAGAAAATACAACTACATTTACAACCCTGAAAAAAGGTAAGTATATAACAAATAAAGTATTTAATTAATTAATGCCATCAAAGTGTGCATGTGGGGTTCTGTGGTGTTACGATGCACATATGATTCACTAAATAGCCTATTTATGCTCAATATACCATTAAACACTATAACAAACCTGTCTGTAGGTCTGTAATAACTTGTCACTTCCAGCCACAGTCACTTCCAGCTACAGCCACCATGTGCACTCCGGACCCCGCCTGAGCTGATCATCCAGAATATTTGGACCATCCATATTAAACCACAAATAATTAATTGAGTAAAACTGTCATAGTTCCCGTCGTTCCTTATACTGCAGTAGGCTACTCTCTTTGTCACTCCAGCTTCAACATTGGTATAACAGTCAAAAACATTCCCCTCATAATATACAGAATATATCTCAACTGGAAATGATATTAAATCTGTCGTTTCTGCCTTTATTACATTTTAGTTGAGGGCTCTGTATGCTGGCTGCACTGCCCTCACTCGACTGCTGTGTGGCGCTGTTTTCATCCTGAGAAAGAAAACATTTCACGCCATTACAAAAGCAACACTGATGATGCATTCATGTAATATCGAAAATATGGAAACTATAAGTAGAGTAAAGGTGAACGACCCCTCAAAAGTTGTAAATATGTGTACTATACGATATATAGCTGCTAAGATCTTTTAAGCGTTAATATGGGATAATTTAGAAACTGCTTTAACAGGAAATTATGCAAGGTACAAGTCAATAGAATATATATATATAAGTGTAAATACTTAATAAACCAGTGCGAGCAGCAAACGTTTCAAACATATAGTATTTGTCTGGTGTTTTTATTCAACCTTTGTTGCTTTGCATGACAGTAAATGTGTGATTTTGTATCCTTGATTTGTACAATACACTATTGTTTATGTTCTGTATTTATAGAAACAATGTAGAAAATAGTATAGAAAATAGTTGTGACTATGATTAACTATATAATTATCACCTATTTTAAAATTCAGAATTTAATATTTTTATGACATATAATATTACATTTTTAGCAGTTCAGTTTCCCAAATTTTTATGCAGCAATGTTTCATGAATAAACATCAGTTACACACCCATGTGGATATTCTTCTGTCAAAGATCAGCTCAGTCCCACTTCATTCAAGAAAATAACTGATATTCTGATTCATGAAAGCACCGATATGACTGGGCTTTACTGGGACTTGACGAGGACCGAGGAGCATTTGAATGCAGCATCAGCTCTTTGCTAGCTCATCTCATTGGCGGGTGTTCAAACGTTGGGCACCACAGTTGCTGTACATAGTAGATCTACAAAAGACGCGGTGCAGCACAGACCGCAGACTTTCCTGTGATTACACCAAGCCATAACATTGTCAAATCTACACATGCGCAGACCGCGCGCAGCCATATCAGACCGCGGGTTACTTCCTGAATCAGGATTAGCTTGCGGCTGTTTGATAGTAGCATGTAGATGAGAGCCGAAGACTCTAAGCAGGCAGCTGGAGGTGACTTTCCCGAGTCTCACACTAAAAAAGAGGGCTGTCGGTGAGAGTTGGCCTCGACAATATGGATTACTGGGTAGGTGACGCTTCACTTTAACCTGTTTTCGCACATTACACACTGTGTAGTACCTGGCACGATGACAGTGCTGCTACAAGACGCTGGAAGAAGCTCAGACTTGTTTATCAACACTGAAGTGAGCTAATGACCTGACTTGTTGTGCTCTCAGGGATGCTCGAAGTCTAAAAACAGTGTTTGTGCAGCGACCTTTTTATATAAAAGCCTTACTTTACAGATTTGTGGATGTTTTTTTAAAAGTGTTTACATTAATACTTTGCTTCTTGAAGTGAGACATTTTATATGAGAAAAGACACAGTATGTTTTTAGACCTAAAACCTAAATACAACAATGCTGCTCGCTCTTGTAGTTTCATGCTACACTTCTATTGGGCGAAAATCTGTTTTCTTTTTTTTTTTTTCAATGAGGTGTCTGTTAGTGGAGAGTACTTCCTCTGCAAAAGGTTTAACGTTAAAGCTCCTACCTATTGTTTATTGTTGCACCCACTTGTTTAAAATTAGATATCCTGTTCAACATAAACCTTCAGGAAGTTTAAACAAAGCATTACTCTTTAGCACTGCCACCAGAGAGCAGTTTAGATTTGTGGGGTTTTCCTTAAAGGAGCAGAATCAACTTTTTGTTGATAGTAGGGATCAGCAGTCGGACAAAAGACTGGGCACTAGAGGGCGGCTCCTCTGACACAGATCTGCTGTCAGTGCAAGATTAATCTCCAACCTGCCTGTCACAGTCTGCACTCATGAATGAAAACCCTCATTTTGATTTTGGCTTAAAAATTCAGGTCATAACACGACGGCCTAGAGGCGCAGCAGACAGTTAAACAATACTTTCCAGACACCACAGCTGTAATTATTTCCTCCTGAATGATCTTTGAATATCGTTGACTAGGCAGCAGTGATGTTGTGCGAGCAGTCTGTTTTCCCTTGATGTATCCAGGAGCAGCCACCTCACACGCCCAGTACATTTCCATGAGAACATGACCTCCCCTCTGAGGCAACAAAAGGTCTCCTTACAGAACAGTCAAATGTTGTATGAGGGGGAGCAAAGGAATGGGCGTCCACAGCTCAACAATGAGGAGGACAATACTGGTACACAAGTCTTTGTGTGAACTTGTTGTAAGTTTTCCTGAGGCAAAGATAGATTTGAATGGTTTGGAAGTGTGTGGGTGGATCTGAGAGAGAAATACAGACAGAAAATGTGTTGGATAACAGAAAGCGAGAGAGAGGCCTGTATCCTGAGGGGGGTCATGCACATTACATGAGCCTCCCAGACTTGCCTTTTGCACTGATGTTAAATAACAACATCTAATCTCTTCTTTATGACAGATGAAGCTCAGACGCGTGGCAGTGGTCACTGCACCTGCTCTTTACCTTAATACACAAACGTTATCCCTGTGGTGAAAACTCAAGCACTCCCAGTCAACACATGGTACTTTATTTTCCATGGATTCCCGCTCAGCATATGCAGCTGGTCTTGCCAAACCTGTATGAGAACATAATCCAAACAGGCAGGTAGGACAGCTATAGTCTGGGTAGTGGGGGCGTACCCCTGTGGCTCAGTGACACCCTCCGTTTCAGCTTCATTCACTTGGAAAAACTTGTGAATGTGTGAATTTTCACCATTATTTGCCGATGCTTCACGTCGTCTGACATGATAAACACACTGCACAAGGGGAACCAAATTATGGGGTGTTTATTTCAAGCAGCGCAGATTGCGATAACTTAAGATATTGTCCTTTGAACCTTAAGCGTTACTCCATCAGATTGTGGAGAAACAAGCACACTTGCTATCAAACTACATGCTATTGTGTCATAAAATCACTGCGGGGGAGAGATAATGAAAAGAGCCAACAGATCATTTTACTGCACTTATGAAATGGCATTCATGGGTCATTTACCATGATATTACTGTGACTGTTACATTTTCACAAGCATTTTACTATTTCAGCAGTTATTGGTGACCAGGCTTGTATGATATATTTTTAGTTGGGTCTACGTAAAGGCAAATTTCCTGTCGTGTCTGATTATGAATGATTGCAAAACATCCTTTCCGCTGGCTGGTTGGATGTGTTGTTGCCGGTTTGGGTGCTGGGAGGAGTCGAGTGATAGTCGTTCAGTCAGCTGAGAGCAATCTCTCACTCTCACCTGGAGAACGAGGAGCCGACCAGCTGTACAGCCAACAGTCTGCTGTAGTCAATCAGAAAACTGCTGACAGTGTTGAACTCTGCAGAGCTAACCATGTCTTCTGATGTAAGTACTAACCTGCATTCATGTACATGGTAACAGTTAATCATACAAAGATTATGTCTGAATATAAGAGAGCTGTGTTACTGGAGGATAATAATCTCCTTTTGCGTTTTAAGGTTTTAATGCTACAACAAATATGTTCTAGTGCTGCGGAAGTTACCTTGAGAAATAAGTTACTTGCCTTAAAAAGTAACTAGTTATAAAGTTACTCTTTCTTAAAAGTAATTTGTTGGAGCACTTTAATCCGTGTGCAGATAAATCTACCGCTTAGGTTTTAAACCTAATATTTGCTGTTTATCAATTAGACCTGCAATGATTGGCCTGCAGTCAATTAATCAATTAATCAATAAACAGAAAATTAGTCGCAAATTATTTTCATAATCAATTAATTGTTTAAGGTATTTTTCTAACAAAAGTGATAAAACTTTGATAGTTCCAGGTTCTCAACTGTGAGACTTTGTTGCTTTTCTTCATCTGACATTACAGTAAATTGATTTAATCGCTGGTCGGACGAAACAGTAACAATAATAGTAATAATACATTTTATTTAATGGCGGCTGTCATGGCACTCAAGGTCACCTTACATCATATAAGATCAGCAATAAAATGCACAATAAATAACAAAGTACCAGTAATAAAACATTAGTGCAATCATCAATAAAACATGCACTAAGCAAAAGGGTGTAGAGAGCAGACTGGAATCAGCTGCACGGAGGACGTCGTTGGTGATCTTAACCCGTAAGAACCCATGGTGACACAGGTGTCACCAACCCTATTTAACAATTCTGATGCTTTAATGCTTTAAAGATGTCTTGTATTACATTTAACCTGTTCTGACCACATTTCTTGAACAAACTGATATAAAACAAATTAGGGAAATACCGTTATGACATATATGTTACATTACAGATCTTTGACACTGAAGGTAGAATCTCAAAAAAAAATCAGAAATGTGTTCCTTGTGGTCCATTTGGTCTGTTTTATATTCCTCATAATTTTCCTTAAAGGAGAAATGGGTCCGGGTTCTTATGGGTTAATCAGGGCTGTTTCTGTGGTATGTTTGGGGTGAAAGCCAGATTGGAATTGTTCAAAGAAATTATTGTTATCAAGGTAGATCTGGAGTTGAAATGCAACTCCTTTCTCAAGAATTTCAGAGGCGAATGGTAAATTGGAAGTCCAAACCAGTTTTTTCCTGAGTTGGTCTGATTATGGCAACATCTAGGGAAGGGAGACTGTACCAGTGGTCAGGGAGGAGTTGATAATGGAGGTTATCAGGGAGATGATGGAGGGCAAGGATGATTTAACAAGGGTTGTGAGAATATTGGACTTTGTAATAAGTTCAAAAACATGATTTTCAGTTGGAGGACTGAAGTCACGTAGGACAGTGGATGGAGACAGATTCATGGCAACAAGACATTCGATGAAGGAATGTTGTATAAAAAGCAAGTCACGCAACTAGACTGAACAATCTACTGCAAAACAAGATTTACAGCTTGATTTTAGGAGTTACATTTCTGGATTATTTCTTTATTTCAACATCCATATATTTGCACATAGATATGTAGAAACATATGAAATGCAGGTTCTTACATCATACATAAAATAAAATGGTCACGATGGCGTCAAACCATGACTCAGTCTCATAAACGCAGAGTGTGAAGTGGTCCCTTCCTCTTATTGAAATTGTCAAAAGAAGACAGATTTGTAACAGATGTATTCTTGTGATCCTGTATTTTCTTTATTGAAAATTCTGTATTACTGTAAACATTAATAATGTAAGACTGTAGAGTTTGACCTTATTGTAAATTCTACATATCGTTCATGGCAAAATTATGATTGTGACTTTACTTCATCACCTAAAATATCTTGTTCTGTTTTGCTCACTGTGACATGTGAGTTACTCCTGTAACCGGCTGTGCGTCTCTGTGTCCAGAGTGCCTTGGAGGTGTATAAGGAGATGGTCCTGCTGTACCTGGAGGAGGGCCGACGGCAGGTCAACTTGCACTGCGCGGACCTGGAGCCATGGCAGATCATCGGGGTGACAGTCATCACCACACTTGCAGCAGTCTGGATCAAAGGATTCCTCTTCCAACAAGAAAGTAATCTGTCACACATGTCACGCATATTATATCAGACAGAAGGCCATGTTCACAGAGCTTTGTTATAACTTCCATGCTGTGGTTTGTTGTTATAACTTTCAACGTCAGGGTTAACCCCTGCTCACCTACTGTGTGTTATCCTCATCAAAATGTGGAAATGTGAGCTATTGAATGAACAGCTTTTTCAGTTCCTCTGCAGTTGGCAACTTCTAGTACAGCGCTCGTTTCTCTAGTATGTTTGACTGAGAAATGCTGTCAATCAACAAGAATTTCCAGATCTGCTATCAATCAATCAGTGCTTGAATTCCTAACAGGGTCAGCTCCACCCGTCTTACTGCAGCTCCCAAAGAAAGTTGTTTAGAGTGAAGCTTCTCAGAGGAGACTAGATGCTTGTCCTCAGGATCAGAATTAAATGCTTTGTGGATGTGAGCCTAGTTTTTTTTTTTTTTCCTTGTCTTGACTTGTGATTATATGTCATAGTCAGCTGTTTAATGTTTGTGGTTGAATGTGAGCCAGCGTTTCACCACAGCTGCTTCCTTGTCTTTTTTGTCTAATAGGTCTCATATCCAGAATCAAGAAGCAGTGCTTTCGACTCATCAGAAAAATACCCTTTGTTGGCGGAGCAGTAAGTATCAGTGGTGAATCTGTTCCTTCTTCTCTCAGCAGATGTGCATAGACTCTGTCGTCTAAGGCTCTTATGAGTCACTCTTGGATGACTGAGTGCAACGGGGAAGAAGGGGGGGGGCAGACCTTTGGCACACTTAACATCATGCACTAGTGATAACATTCGGTTACTTCTGGTCATTAGCTGGCCAACTCAGAGCTCACCGTCAGGCTTTATCAAAAATGTACATAAAGCATTGATAGCACAATGAACATTTTGTCACATTCAGTCTAAAACACAGAAAACTGCTGCTGTACTTAACCTTTATTTATTTTAGGAAATTACTTTTTTTTTTTTTAACTTTACTGTTGTTTTTACAGCATTCAGACTTTCTGTCTCTAAAGCGACTCTGTCCTCTCTTTCCGACAGATTCAGAGCCAACTGAACAAGGCTTTGGACGACATGTCTACCAGTCTGTGTACTCTGAAGGAGGGGATGAGCTACACTAAACAGCTGCCCTCAAAAGGTCTCACACAGAGCCAAGTGCTGGACAAAATCAGAGAGTACGAGACTCTGAGTAAGTGAGACTCTCATTATCTTTATAGCCGACTTCATGAGAAGCATTTCTAATGTAATGTTCCACCACTTTGAAGATAGAAGGAGTAGATTTAAGGTTGCCAGTGTTTAGTTTAGGCTGAGTTCCATTACTGATTTGTAATCTCATGTGGCCTTTTATCATATTAAAAACATTTTTCTTTGAGAAAACCAATGATTTCTGAGGAGATGACGTGTTGTTGCAGATGAGGTGAAGTGGGAGAAAGGATGTGTTTCGGGTGCAGTGTACTGGGGCGATGAATCACTGACCAAACTCCTGGTGAAGGTATGCCTCTTTGAATACATCTCTGGACTTTGGCATCCCAGCCATGAAAAGTCAAGGTCCAACTTGAGAACATGTTGGTGTTAGCTACATTATTTTATGTTTCTTTTTTGTATCTTTTTTGACAAACAAATCTTTTTCATTCCTCCGAAGAGATTTCTGTTGTCCCCATTTCTTTTTTTTTTGTCTGCTCATAGCTCACAGTAAAAATTTTGAGTTTGCATAGATCTTTTCATCTTGTGTCTCATTTTGTTGCTTTTGTTTGTAGGTATATGGAGACTTTGCATGGAGTAACCCGCTTCACCCAGACATCTTTCCTGGTGTAAGAAAGATGGAGGCAGAGGTTGTTAGAATGGCTTGCACACTTTTCCAGGGTGGACCCAACTCCTGTGGCACAGTAAGTTATCATATACATACACTCACAAGATGTATAAGCTGAGGATTGATGGAAAAACATGGATTGGCTTAATTTAACAGCTCTTTGCCTTTTTGTCCAGGTTACTTCAGGGGGAACTGAGAGCATACTGATGGCCTGCAAGGCATACAGAGACATGGCGTATGAACGTGGTGTCAAATACCCTGAAATGTAAGATGAACTTTATGAGCCACGGTTGATTTAAATTTTCTTGGTATAAATCATTTTTTGTCCTCTGTTCTTGCACAAGTTTATTGTTTCTTTTAACTTCCTTCAGTTTAACCTGAGAAAAAAAATTAATCACTTTCTCTCTGAATCTCAAGCATCTTTTGTTTCTCAAATGTCTCACTTTTTTTTTTTTGTCTTTTTTTCCTTTGGCAATACTACACTTCATGGTCATACCAGTAAAGCAAATTGGCCCATTTCAAGCCTTGTTCCTGACATTATTTTTGTGTTCTAATTTCTGCAGTCTTGCACCAGTGAGCGTCCATGCAGCCTTTGACAAAGCAGCACACTACTTTGGGATGAAACTTGTTCACATTCCCCTCGACAAGAAAACTATGAAAGTAGACGTGAAGGTGAGAATACAGTATGTGCAGACAGCAGGTGCTAATTAACTGCTACTCTTTGACATCAGTTTCACCATATTGTTTCTTCTTCTTCTCTTCAAGGCCATGAAGAGAGCAATCAACAAGAACACAGCCATGCTGGTGTGCTCAGCGCCTCAGTTTCCTCATGGAATCATGGATCCCATTGAGGAAGTAGCCAAGGTCAGAAGTGAAATTATTTTTCCTCTAAATAGGTTTTGAAATGAAAATATGGAAGTTCCTCTCTGACACTTTCTGCCCACTCTGTCGCAGCTGGCTGTACGCTACAACCTCCCGCTGCATGTGGATGCCTGTCTGGGAGGTTTTCTCATTGTCTTCATGGCCAAGGTTGGGTACACACTTGCCCCGTTCGACTTCAGGGTAAAAGGCGTTACCAGCATCTCTGCAGACACACACAAGGTGAGGAGGGGTTGTGCATTTCCTTCAAATTCAAAAACAGAACATGACACTTTAAAATCTACAACTACATTACATCATATTTGATCACAGAATATTTTTATTGTTACTCATGCATATTTCTGTATACTGTATGGAGACATTTCTTGTATTGTTCATTTCCTAACTAAAAAACTAATAAACAGGGTTTACCAAAAATATATCAAATCTATGAAATCTAATAACAAATCTGTAGGAATTGACATTGTACTATGTGTAATGCAATAGTCACAACATGACATCCAGACTGTACTTTTATAGTGGCTCTAATTCTTCATTGTGTGTGTGTCACATTCCTCTCCAGTACGGCTATGCCCCCAAAGGTTCCTCAGTGATCCTCTACAGTGATAAAAAGTATCGTCACTATCAGTACTTTGTGGCTCCAGACTGGCAGGGGGGAATCTACGCCTCCCCCTCTGTAGCGGGCTCGAGGCCCGGAGGAATCATCGCCGCCTGCTGGGCGACCATGATGCACATGGGAGAGGACGGATACATTGATGCCACTAGGAAGATCATCAATGCAGCACGCAAAATTAAAACAGAGTAAGACATCGAGATCAGTGATACTGAAGTCATGATTGTTGATAATCAAAGTAAATAAGATTGTTTTAATTAGAGTTTGATTTCAGCTTTGGTATTTACTGTTGAGCCAGAGATCCTCCATCATTTTAAGATGATCTTTTTTATTCTTTGTGACAGAATTCGCAAGATAAAAGGTGTGTTTGTGTTTGGGGATCCAGAGGTGTCAGTGGTGGCAATAGGCTCAGATGTTTTTGATATTTTCCGTCTGTCTAATGCACTCACGTCAAAGGGCTGGAATCTGAACACACTGCAGTACCCATCCAGGTAGATATTAAATGAATAATAGTAATTTCACAAGCATATTGGTACAGCAAATATTCACCAATGTAACAACTGTATGATCTCTTCACAGCATCCACATTTGTTGCACGGTTCTGCACACCCAGCCGGGCGTTGTTGAACGATTTATTGGTGACGTCAAAGAGCAGGTCGCCAACATCCTGAAAAACCCCACAGAGAAAACCACAGGAATGGTGAGATAGCTCTGCTTATGCACCTCATTCATACATTAAATATGCACTAAATATAATATTGTTGTAAAACATTACTCGTTATGCCAAGCTATTCTCATTAAGCCAATAGAGCTGATGATAAGTTGATCAATATAATAAGATTTAGGATTGATTTTTGGACAAAAAAAAAACCAATTAGAAGACTTCAGCTTGGGCTCTGGGAAAATTGTGAAGGGTATCAATTAATCAAAGAAATATAATGCAATTACGTAAGTCAATAATAGTCAATAATAATGGAAAGAATGGTCAGTTGCTGCCCTCGTTGACAATAACCAGGATAGCTATTATTTGGAGTTTTATCATAGACAGTAGGAATATGTCAAGACACCACAGCAGTAAAAAATATATTTCAGAAAATATTGCATCTGCCTAAAGCACCACAGATAAAGGGTGGACCATTTTACTTTGAATGCTCAACAATTATGCAATGCCTCAACTTAACAGGTCGCCAGTCAACACAGCTAACACATATAAACTGACAAATTCACAGCTTGGGGGAATTTAAAGTTTCCAGTTCACCAAACCTGCATGTCAGCGGACTGTAGTAGGAGTGCAGAGCATCCACAGGAGAGAACATGCCGCCCTGTAAGGGTGTATGCAACCTTTGCATCTGTTGTCGTTGTTATTATTTTTATTATTATTATTATCATCATCAAACTTTAATTTAATCTCTGGACTGCTTGTCAGTGTGGGCAGACAGTACAGTACTGTTCATTTGGATTCAGACATGACGTGTCTACATCAGTCTCTGTTGTTTAACCATGCTGGAATTTTGTTTTCTTTATGCACAAGTTGTCCTTTCAAGTCGACACAAGCAGCATATGCGGTTTTATGCTGTTTTGTGTGCCAGTTTTAAATAGAGTAGAAACTCTCCCACAAACCTGCATTGTGCCAGTCAGGTTTGTCGGTAGCACAAACATAGATCACAGGTTCGGGACAACAAACAAAGGCTTGACTGACAACAACCTAAATTACATATTCAAGGAATAAATGAGGCCATGGCATAATCAAAGATGGAAAAACCAAGACCAACTCAAGAGGAAGTCTTGGTGGAAAAAAAAATCTGCTTAAAGAAAAATAAAGCCTACTTTACAGAAAACAAAATTATAGCGAAATATAAATAATAAAAATAAAAATAAACTAATTTACACATTTAGAATTACCTTTCTTATGTATTTGAGCTTTTTGTTTATTAATTCTGTGTATTCATTCATTATCAAATATATCAGGTTTGTCTACCACACAGAACAATAGTCCACTGTCATCTTTTCTGAACTGGAAAAATGTATTAAGCTAACGCTATCACATCTACTCTACATGTTAACAGCTCAGATATAAAACCTGTTCTCTGGTGGTTGTTGTTGTTAGAAGTATTCTGGAGTATAAGTAGTCGATTGTCATTATCATCATACTTATAAGTATCACAGTGATGATTTGAGTGTAAATGTTTCTGCACTCTTGTGAACTCCCTTGTGTCTTCCTGCTGTTTCAGGGAGCAATCTACGGCATGGCCCAGTCCATCCCAGACAGATCCATGGTTACAGAGATCTCCCGAGGCTTCCTGGACTGCCTCTACAGCACTGAGGTGCCCAAGTCAGACACCAGCCACATGAATGGCAACGGCAAAGCCCACTGAAACAGGATCAGGCTGCTCTGGCCCCATCCCCGCTGCACAGAGGGAAGCATGCTCGCCTCCTCCTAGTGCTCTGAGTTAATCGCTCAATGGTTGCCTTATCTTGCATACCCACAACCCATACGGAAACATCTGCAACGATTTTGAAAGCACAAGCCATCATCATTTTAATCAGCCCAGAGGGATAACGCTTGTAACGTTGTGCCTAAATGGCACAGGAAAGCAATGACTGGTTTCAAACGAGTTGTAGTCTTTCATTTGATTTTATTAATATAGTGAAAGTGTGTGTGTGTGAGTTTTGTTTGTTTTAAGAGTTCATTTCAATTTTAACTTTTGTTTAATGCATATTTCTGTCATAATCTGTACTGATCGCATAGCAAAAATCTTTTTTTTTTTTTTAATGCCAGAACATTTCAGCTTGCTGCCATCACCGTGTCACTATCTGTGATGACTCAGCAAAAACACAAACCACTGAAAGCTTGTTAGAACCGCTGTGCTGCCCTCTAGCATGAAACCTGATGCACTGCTCAAGACTGGCTGTACATGTGGAGGCCTGTTGAAGGAGTATGGTTATCACTATCATGAAATAGTTCTAGAAAACAGCATTTTTAATGTAAAAGCACTGCTATGCCCTGGCAAGAACATATCAGGTTAATCTGTAAATCACTTGAAACTACAAGTCTGATGTTATGGTAGAAGTTAGTCTGTAAGCATGAACACATACAGTATGTCCTAGTTTGTTAGCACTTAGTATGATGACATTCTTTTAGTACATTTAAGTCTGCATTCGTGGTCCATCTACAGTGGTTGGAATTTTTAGGGAGAATGATTTGGATTGTTGATTGCTTTCATTAATTTTCAACAAATAGTTTTTAAAATTGAACTTTCCAAAAGGGAGAAGCTGTAACCAGGAGTGTTTTGGAAGCGGCTAGTGGAATCCAAAGCTTATCAGCCACATAGATTATTTTATTGCTTGTTTTTCAGAGCTGAAAACAAAAAGTGGCTGCCTGGTTAAGTTAAGCAATTAAGTTTAAAATCTTTTAAGTTCACTGTATGTTTTCAAGTTGCAGAAATTCATTATTTCCTGTGCAGTCTGCATAGTCACCTGTGTACCACTTTGTTTTAATAATTGTTTCCTAATTCAATCTACCTCAGTTTCTACTCAATGCAATTGTCATGTATTCATCAACTGAGACACATCCTAACAACAGGGCAACTGTTTAGTTCCATTTCTAACATTATAATCTTTTCAAACTGTACAATGTTCGGGCATTTGACAAACCACATTCAAGTGTTCTTAGATATACTGATACTGAAGAGAAAGATATCCACTGTGATTGATCCACAGACTGACAGATTTGATAGTTTTCTTGGGGGGAAAATCTGTTCTTTGCCCTGTCTGTAAAGTGGATGTGTTTTGGTGAATATTTATCCATTCACCAGGATATGTGCTTATTTACAACCAGGTTGTTAAAGATGCATACTGTAACACCAAAAGGACCTTTTGTTGTCTGTTTTACTTTCATGTGCTTATCCGATACTGCTTGTTGAAATTGTGTATTTCCATGAAATTATTTCTGTTTGTGCAATATGTAACTATTCCTTTAATGAAGTGAAAGGAAGGGGAATGCTCTATTAATGTTTTACAGAAAGTAATAGTAATGAATGACAGATTATCAGCCTTGTTAGTGTAATTTTACCATTTGTGTGACCACTGGGTGTTTTATTAATCACTTCATTTGTGAGTCTTTTTTTTTGTGAGTGTTTGTGTTTTTACATACTGAACCGTTTTCAAGAGATTAGACATGAATGTATTTAGGCTCTTACATGTCTTCTTATAAGCTGAAGACTGACAGGTCTTCAGGTTATAATGTGGATTTTTCTAGCTTTCAGTCAGTGCCTGGTTAAAGGACCTTACGACAGCCGGAGAACGATTGGAGCTAATTACCATCATCTGTGTGGACCCATTCATCAGTACTCTAACTATATGTCCATCTTGTTTGCTTTAGAGAAACATCCTCAAGAAATTTTGAATAAAAACCTTTAATGCAATCTTTAAGCAGTAACTGACAGTGACTACCCGCTGTAACACACTCTCTCTGAAGTCTGAAACTCTATAATCTTTCCTGCTTTTATTGTAGTTTGGTGATGTTACGTAGCAATAATGAGCATTCACCTCTGTGCCTTCAGAGGTTTGGACTTGTGTTGTCATTTTCTCTCTAACAGCCTCAGGGATCTGGCTTCATAACAAACATCATTAAGGTCCACTGCTCTTTCAAACATACACAGGGTGGACAAAATAACTTAAACACTAACATTCGTATATTGCAATCTAATATGGCAGCCCTTTAAAAATATATAACCTTATAACAGTCTTAAAATGTTGAACTTTGCACAGAGAACTGTTTATTCAACTCTGGTAATTTGCATGTCTCTAGACTACTGGATTGCTTTATAATGAAAGGTCTTTGAAATTTGTCCACCCCAGCGCAGTATGTCTTCACATGTGAGGTTTTGAATGTGCACGGTTTAAAGAGTTTTGTTTAATCTCTCCTTGTATAACAGATTTTTTTTTTAAACAAGGAACCACCTGCTGGTTTCTACTAGCAAATAATGCATAGTAAACAATGTTAACACACAGTGAGCAGTTACATTAACACAGTTATACTCTTAAGTTGAACACAGCAGATGGCCTACAGTATTCTGTTTTCAATAAAATGCATTCAGTCTGATTTTTTCTGGTCAGTTTTCTGTTATAACAACAACTGTTTGACAATAATAGATTTGCAGAAAATAACTTTTTACTAACAGTACAAAAAATTGCCACATAAGACACTATTGGTGACAGAAAGACACATTATTGTAAATGGTACCTGTGTTAACAAGTGGAATGGATACTGAGGAATTTGTATTTTTACTTGAGTGTAAATTAAATGTAAGGTGAATGATTTTATGATTTGTCTTACCATTAGCTAAAAATCTCACATATATTCACCATATGCAAAACCAACAACAGCATAATTTTAACACCTGCTACATTATTCACAAGAATTGAAAGTAACTGGTTCATATTCTTTGGGTGTTGCAGGTCACAGCTTCAGAGATTTCTCAGTGGAATGAATATAAGAAGAGCTGTGACTTCCAGCACTTCAGTTTTCACTGTGGAATCGACTGACAATGTGTGTCGGTCACATCAGAGATGCCTGGTCAATGAAGGTGGCCAAAGTGATGTCACGCTGGGACAGCCCCCCACAGTCATGTGTGCTGAGAGTGATCTGGACCTGGGTGAACACAGGAAAATGGAATCGTGAGTATGACGCTCATCATGTGATGAGAACAGGCTAAATTTAACATGCTGAAGTAAATCTGAGTGTTCTTGCTTTAGCCAACAGGTCAGTGAAAATTACAAAGTCTCAAATTAGCAAACAAAACTCCCATTTCCCATTGACATATGTTGCACCCAAAGAAGGATTAAATCAAGTAAAATATCCGTCCCTGTCTCCATTGCCAATAAATTGATATATCAGCTGAATTGAAGGCCTTGAAAGCAATCGAAGTTCCATTTGATGTTCTTGTGAAGAAACCAACAGAGATGTCAGTTTAAGTGTACGCACTGAAAGTAGGTGAAATGTCAATTCAGGTGTAACAGTGATATCAGTTGAAATGTCAGGTGAAGAGCTGAAAGCTTTTGAAATCTCTGCAGAGTAAATGATGAAAGCAGTGTCAACCCAGCATATTGAGCATTAGGTTAAAATATTGAAATGTCTGAAAAAAATTAGCCTGTAAAGTAAAAGTTTTAAAAAACTGAAAAGCTAAAAAGAAATTAAAATCATGGTGTTTTTTATTTGAATTATGTGTCTAGTTTATGAAGACATAGTAATAAAGGGATAGGTTTTAATATTCCACCCAGACTAAAAATTAATTTGCATTCGTTTATTTTTATTTATTTTTGGTCACTAGGAGGCGGCACAGCAAGCTGCAAACACAGCGTACTGTAGTTGATATGGCTGAACTTGTTAGCAGCCAGTCTCTTATTTACACATCCAGCAGACATGAAGCAACATCAGCATTGATCTGGAGTTGTGTTTCTGTCCACCTAATGAATTAAAGTCTAATATTTACTTTCCTTTTAGCTCTGTTTTGGTCACTATCAACTCCTGAGGGAAATATCTGACTTTTTAACTGCTGAATGCGCTGCTGTGATCACCTGTCAGCTGTATGGTGCTGAGCAGGAAGCATACAGTTGTTTCATCAGAGCTTTTGGCAAAACAGCTGTCTGCTGTGACTGGAAACAAGCTGATAAGAGTGAAGAAAAACAGTCAAGCTGCTGCCTATAACACCAAAACAATAAGCTGAAAGATGCTAAACAGCTCTATGAGTTAAGAGGCTGCAGCATCAGGTAAGAATTCTCTGTGGGTTCATCACAAGGAAATTTAACAGAGGTTGTGTTGAATAAATACACTTCAATTACAAGGACAGAGCTTTGGTAAAGGGTGATGGCAGGAGCGTCTTTGTCTACTTTAGCATAAGAACAATGTTCTTGATGATTTGCAGATAAATGAAGGTCAGCTAAGTCAAAAGGGATCATGAAATTGAAGCAATACTGGCCTCTCCTTCAGCAAGGGAAGCAAATCAGGACCAAGTTGAGCTGTGATTGTGTATCAATTTATCAAAAATGGCATAATTAGCTTTTTCTACCTTATTATAGACATTGAACCACTCAGGATGATGGTCCATCTTCTCTGCTTGTAGCGCCACTCTGGACATGAAACCAAAAGCCTGGAAGACAGAACATCGCATCCCAAATCATGATAAATATAAAAATACAGTACAGGTACAGTATATGTTAGTTATGTGAGTTTTGTAAGTCAAGTGTAATGAAATATGATATATTAGGAACCTGATTGAAGTCTTTAAAAACAAACTCTTTGTAAATGGCGTCCCGTCCCACAACCTCCACCCACTGAGCGTTGCGTAGCAAGGGGAGTAGGTGGGCCCTCTCCTCCTCAGTCAGACTCTGGATCTTACCAGCCTGGAGGGACAGAGCAGAGGTAACAGTACAGCAGATCTGAGAGGGGCAGCTTCACAAACACAAACTGTGATTGGTTGCACAGGGTCCCATCTGGAAACAATGAGAGAGGCTGCATTCCCAGTTAAAAACTTGCTGGTTCAAAGGTATGTGGTGGTGGTGGGAGAGGAGGTGGGGCTTATGTTTGCTCCCTTTTGATTCCTAATCTTGACACATGATGCAGGGTCACATGCATTTAAAGTCAGTTATGCTCATTTCATTCAGCCTTCATGACCCTGACTCCAAATCTAAACCGAACATTTCACAACATTCCTCAAATAGATATCTGATTTTATTGCACAATCAAGAGGAGGGCTGTTGAAGGCTTTGTCCCCAGATGAGCGGTCATGCTTATAAGCAAACAGAGCAAACAGATGTCACAAGCACAGCCTAACACAGAGCAGTGACATCAACAGGTATCATAGCAACGCTCTAATCTGCTCTATCTGTGGAGCGAATGGGCTGCACGCAGACAATGACCACTGTCTATTCATCCAATACGCTGGCTTAAACCATAATACAAAAAAATGTGCTTATGTCATTCTTATCCCTGAATTTTTAACTTACCTTTCACCAGGGTTTCAATCACACTGCAAAATCATACTGACACATTGAACTTTGTATTAAAAAGTGCTGTGTCTATCCAAATATGTGCAGCACTCTGACTAGGCGATTAAATATTATCTAGGTGAATTTTAGGCTATGCGATTAAGTAAATTTCAACAGGTGTGTGAGGCGGTGAGCAGCCCTGTGTGTCAGGCCACACACACACTGTAGAGAGGTTGTGTACTCACCATGTTTGCAGAGTGTTTTCATGCACAGAGGAGGTTCAGCTCCAGCTCTCTTCTTGCACAGAGGCAAATCTGCAGTGGTAGAAACTGGAATGAATCTACCCGACACATGAGCTCTATTGTAGGTCCTGCTTAGCTGCCCCTGCAGAAGCCTGAGCAGAAATCCTCCCTGCTGATAGGTCACTCAGCCACCTGTCAACACTGGTTTAATGCATACATCCATGGTTTAATCATAAACTGTCATCTGCTGCACGAGGCATGCATGAGGGCAGCTATTGGAACAGGAGTCAACACAAAGCCCCGGTGCAGCAATGTTTGCTGTGTGATGAAAGAATGAAGACACCTCTTGCACACGCTTTTATTCTCTATTATGTATTGTATATATGCACACATATCAGACATAAACTTGCTCAGAATAATAGCCCAGTGTTAGTAATGTGTCTGCACAACGGGTCAGCAGATATTAAAGCAAGCCCTGCTCCTCGGCCGACTGGAGTTCATGTCAAAGGTTAATGAGCTGCTCCTGCGAGATTACCCCGCTGAACTCATCTGTGACAGCGAGCGCTCAGGGAAATGAACTGGCTAATGAAATGAAAAGAGGGAGAGGATGTGACAAGTGATCAGCATTTAACAGTTGGCTGGATGTGGAAATGAGAATAGGGCGTCAGAGTTTTGGTTATAAAGGAAAGCAAGCTGTAATTTGAAACAAAACCATTGGACAGCATTCAAATGATAGTACAAATTTTGTTCCTCCCACTGACCTCTACACCAAAGCAAACACTTCACACATGTAAGCTGTCCGTTTCCATCAGTAATTCCTATTTTATTCATCTCCTCCACAAGATTGTAGACATAATGCCCCAAAAATGATTCCAAACATCACAAACCAGTTGACAGGAACCACAAACAACACATGCATGTTGCCCTTTGACCACTTTTTATACTGGTGTGAGTGTTATAAAGATGAGCAGGGGAGGTGGCTGTTTACAAGTAGCAACATGGAGCCTGGTAGATTGCTACAAGCAAGTCTAACTTTATTAATCCTTATAAGCAGCAGCTGTGGAGGACACATCAAATCAGGTGAGTTTACTAGATTCATTAGTGGTGAAAGTGGGTGTGATGTGTGATGTCCAGACAAACTGGATTAAATAATTTAAATTTTCAGTTCAGATTCCACTGACGAACAGTCGGCTTCTTGTGTCAATGTTTGGTCCTCGTAATTAAGGTTAAATTAGATTTTTTGTTTTTTTCTTTTATATATAATAATGAACATGTCAGGTAGTTTAAGGACTCAGTCAATAGTATTGAGTAAGTACAATGATCTTGCTGAACATAGTGATCTGATACACCCTTCTGCTATCTTATATTTATGATGTACATGAAGATTTGTGTACCAGTTGTAAATCAGTGCTGTTTTAAATCCATGCAGGACACGCTGTGAAAATGGATCAGGCTTTGTTATCGTTTCATAACCAGCTGCCCCATGAAGTGGAGGTCTTCTACACCTCAGACTATTGCTACAAGGTAAATAATATTCACTGTCTGTCCATGTTTTTCTACTTGTTGAGACATTAACATCATTGAAATCAGTTTAGTTTCCCAAAAACATAAATACCTGTAAGAATTTGTCAATTTGAACATTTTCATAGCAATGCACACAAAATATTAAGAATATAGCCTCACATAAAGTACAGTCAACAGTGTAAATTCATTGGAAAAGGTGTCATTCATGTTTCTCACCCAGATTCAGTCACTAAAAAGATTAATGGAGTTTTAGGATATAAGAGAGGACCAGCAAGTAAATTTTAGAGCATGACTAAATCTACTTTTCTTCTGCATTTTGTAAATCTGAAAGTCGGCTGCTTTGCTAAACTCTAGACCAGTCATTCTCTACCTTTTCGGCCTAAATTGTGAGCAGTTTGACCAAAAAAGTGATTTTTCCTCTTCAGATTGTTTCATTTGAAACGTTTAGATGCCAAAAAATGTATCATATCCAGTAAAAAATAGAGAAAAAATGAGAAAAAAATAAACTTAATTTTATCTAACAGATCTTACATCTTTAATCATCTTGTTATCCCATCAGATTTGACTCCAGGCTGGGAAACCACAGCTCTAAACTAAAGACTTTCTGATGGTTTTACTTTTGAGTGCAATGTACATTTATTCAATGTTACACCTGTTTTCTTGCATTTCAGTGTGTGTACCAGCATTTGGTCAGTGTGAAAGGCAGCAACAACAATGCATCTGCAGTGATCAGCACCAAATTCACTTTGACCGTGCGAGTGGAATCACAAATGCACAATGCAACTCTTTGCAGGTAATAAGATCAATATTCGAACAGAGCAACAGTAAAATCAAACCAGCTTTCAATTTCCCTTGCAGTCCAGGGAGGTAAAACAGCTGATTTGTTTCCGGTTTACTCATATTAACTCTGCCTGTGGGAGTGTATTGCTCTTGTCTTTAAACATAATATAGTGTGGTGGCATCCGATGATTGCATCAGCAGTTTGCTAGATTATTTACAGGGCTGGGGGAGTAATCCTGACCTGCTTTCTAGACCTGAGTGATGCCCTCCCTTAAACTACCTCACTGGGTATCGATCAGGAGCCTTTTTGGGGTTAATAAGACCTGACATTCCAATATTGATGAAAAGGGCTCATTAAAGCTTCGAAGCTTACAAGTCCTGTGGAAACCTCACCGGGGATGTTAACTGGAGGAGACAGCTGCCATATTTATAAACAATCAGGACTGACAAGAAACTGGGGCAGAGCTTTCCATTTGGGGGGTCACCTGTAAACATGGTGCGAGGGACTCAGCTGCAGCATGACAAGCCTCTGGTGTTTTTTCTGGCCCTCTCAGAGGTCTGGTCTTGAGCTTCTTAGATCAATGCTGAGGTCTCTAACCAGACTGTGCTGCTATTGATTTCCTTTTCTCCTTTGAAAAACACTCCAAGTGATAGCTAGTATGTCATCCCAGCAGTGGATCAATATGAGTGTGTAATGCATGTTTTTGGGGTCTGAAACTGGAGATGGTCAGAGAGCAAAGAGGTGTACTTCTGGTCTATGGGCACTAGGTGGTGCTCTTGAGCTTCATAGGTGTTGGGAAGGAAGGAGATGGGAAGACCCTTTTTTCAGTCAGGTCAAGAGAAAAACAGCAGCAGTAGAAAGGGAAAAAGTAATTTAATGAATGCTTCTACGGAAATATAATTTCAGAGAGGATCAAATAATACAGTCTGTGGTTTTAGATGCTCTTAAGGAAAGTGTGTCTCAATATTTCTCTGTTTTGGATGCAGGTGGAGTCAGACATATGAGGAAGGTGGTCATTACTCAGTTTGGATCCAGATGTCAGATGCTGCCAGTAATCCCAGCTGCATTCACACTGTGGATAAAAGACCAAACAACGCATACCTGCGTAAGTGGACAACACTGTCACAGTCAACATGATTGTGTTGGTGAGGCACAGTGACAGTAAGGGAACCTTTGATCCACTCTCTACTTAATTGAGTCAGCAAAGAGGTGAATCACCGGGTTTGTCCGCATCTACTGAGCAGTAATTCTCATCCATCTCTTGAGACATGATGTGTATTGATCAGATACGACATGCTTTCTTGAAAAGGGATAAAAGAAAAGCTTTTCTGTTTGTTTTGAGGGCCTGGCTCTGCGCGTAGAGCATTGTGGGTAATACATTAGGGAGTGTGGAAGGATTAGGGCATAATGGGATTTTGAAAGCGTCTCTCTCCATAATGTACACTCTACTTAACAATATTGCAGATTATGTTGTAGATCAGACTTTTAAGGCCAAGTAGCCATTATCTGAGCAGATATATGGTCAGTGTGACGGCACCCCTCACAGTATGATGAGCTTCCATTAGCTTTGCAGACCGGTGATTATACAAACTCCCCATAGGACTTGCTCAGCTTAAGTAATGGTCTGGTCAGCAGCTAAAGACAGGTTAGAGTTGCCCTGCTAGGGAATTTCAAAGTTTACTTCAGTGTCTCAGATTGATTGGCTGCAGGGCTACATGAGGTCATTTGTTGTGTGTGGTATTCTTCAAGGATATGTTTCTGTGCAGCTGCTATCAGATCCACCCTTTAATCATGTTAGTACTGTATTCTGCATTGTACCACAAACCACAAGTCACCTACTGCGGCCTTAATTCTCACAAAGAAATCCAAGATATTGACTTCTATTAAGTGTTCAACTTTAGCAAACATATTGATGAACAGAGTAATCTAGTTCTTTTGAAAAGACTCATAGACTAATAGAACGATCATGCCTGCCAGCAGAGATTTAGTGTTGTTTCACTTCATGTGCTGAGAGCTTTATGGTGTTTTTATGAGTGAACATCATAGGATGTGGATGTCATAGTGTAGATGTCAGCTCGGGTTAAAATGGCTTCTTTTTGTTTGTTTTTCCACTGAAGACAAACACAGCTCATACTGCCTCCCTGTTTTCTTTGCTTTGACGCAAGACGACCATACTGATATCTCCTGATTCTGTGTGTTATAGTTTTATAATGTCTAACACAGCTGTAAAATGTACTGATAACAGAATACTGACGGTGCTCATGAAAGAACAATAATTTTTGCCTTTTTTTGTTTGCAGAAAACAATAAATATGAGATCAAGTTGTATTTGGCTTTATTTGTGGTGCACTAATTTTGCTATTAACTGCAATCTAAATTATGCAATGATGTACTGTAGTGGTTAACAGATGCAGGCATATAAGGAATTATAATTCCAAAAATGTGTTTCCCAGTGCCAAACTTTTAACCTGATCCTTGTTCTATGGTCCTTGTAAATGTCCTTATTTATTTATTTAGCAAATAAAAGACATCTAGGCTGCAGCATAACATCATCTTGACCCCACTCCTATCTATGATGCCGTCTAGCAGTCCAGCTCTTTCCCTCTGTCTTTGTTTCCTCGCCCTTCCAGCTCCAGTGTAGCCTTACATTTTCCTTTTTGGATGCCGGCAGGGTTAGATTACCTAGAGTGATTGCTCTGTGATGGATTGACCAAGAGTTTTCCATTAGGTTCTTGTTTGTCACTTGAGGGATCCCCTTTGACACTGGTTGACTGACAGAGAGCCACAGGGGAGCCTGAAGGCGAGTAAAGCAGACAGCTTGGACTGATAAAGACGCACAGTCAGACATTGACTTCCAGATAGAGAGGCTATGACGTAGGGTGATACAGTCTGATTACACAACACCAATTTGTAAACATCGTCTTTTTCCATTTTCTTATCCAGCTCTCCTGGTGGCAGCTCTCTTGCTGGCCATAATCACGCTCTTATTTGTTGTGGCTCCCTACATCTACAGGTATGTTCATTAAACCGTCCTCAATGAAAACACCATTCTTCACTGATTAGTCCTCCATCAGAACCAGGCAGCCCACACTTGTTGTCCCTTTCATAGGAGGTGCAGCACATCAAAATTTATTAAGACCATTTGCTGCCAAGGCCCTCAGTACTCAGTGGATAACGTAAGTAAAATGCATTCGCTTAATATCTTAATAAATGCAATGAGATGACACAAATGCACAATGTGATTGATGAGATTGAGATCATGAAACCAAGCAAATG
The DNA here is from genome assembly GCF_914725855.1 of Thunnus albacares. Classification (NCBI taxonomy): domain Eukaryota; kingdom Metazoa; phylum Chordata; class Actinopteri; order Scombriformes; family Scombridae; genus Thunnus; species Thunnus albacares. The sequence continues at coordinate 7,736,735 of NC_058119.1, forward strand.
ATTTCAATCAAGTTAGTACTCGAGTAGTAGTATCATCAGTATGAACTGTACAATCTTGAGATACTAAACACTTCAAGATGCAGCATTAATCCCACAGTTCATCAGTAATGTGTGAATGAGAAATAAGTTCTTACATTTTTATTTGAATATTTCATTCTTCTTTGTTTGGTTTATTTAATCCTGTAAATTCCTGTTCCTGTGTTTAAAGCATTCAGTTATTCCTTACTGCAAAAAAAATGATTGACTTTATGCTTTTCTGTTAATCAAAAGTTAACATTGCCTTGATCCAACAGTTACATTGCATTATTTTCATTGGCCAGCTACGCAGCCTGAGATGCATACCAAGATTGCTCTGAGACTCCAGTCATCAAGCCGTTTGGGAGACACTAATGGAATGATTGATACAAATGTTAGCAGAGCCAATTGTACAGCAGACTTACATGGAAGCATTTGTCTAATCATCTTGCTTGATGGCAAGAGCTGCTGTGTATTTTTGGTGAGCTTGAATAGCTCCTCTCATTCTTCCAAGCAAGATGTCTCTGTCCTCCATATGCTGTCTGGATGGCATGCAGATCCATCATGACATATTAGTGCTGGTGTCTTCCTGCTCTGGCTCTTTAAACTGCTGCATGGAGGCCAGTGAGTAAGGCTAATCCAACTGAGAGGGCAGCAGGCCAGAGTCATCTGAATACTGCCTTCACAGAGAGAAGGAAAAAGAGGCGCCGCCACACAGCACAGAGGATGACCCAGGACACAGAGATGCTCGACATCATTTTGAGGAGTTCTGACCCCATGTGGCAATTTAGATTTTCTGTTTGGTCAACATTTTTACATCTCAGAACAATTATAGTTATGTAAAATCTCGAGACGTTTGCATATATTATTTGTAATAGCAACAAGTCTATATTTGTGTTGTCATTTGATGTATTTCTAAATGTGCCCACTGTTTTCAACCTCTCTACTTTTTTTAATTTAAAAGTTAAATCACCAAGAGTACACAAACTAATGAACACTTTAATTATGAAGTATTGTAATTATAATTAACCACTGCTACTGGAGAGGGTCATTTTAGACTTAATTAGCATAACTTTTCAACTATTAAAAGAGATCTGGCAATCAGTAATTTGTAAGTTTCAAAGCAACATGAGGCAATTAAGAGAGCTCCAAAGAGGCTCAATCAAGCTGTACTAGAATCACAGATGCATCAGTTAAAAAAAGCCAATTATTTAAAGCTGCATCAATCAATGTTTTTATATCAGCAATGTGTCAAATGACTAACACAGCTTTTACAGAATGCAACTTTACTGCTTCAAATTATCCACAAAATTAGCTCTGACAAACTATTCTATGCTGTCTGCCAGGACCGAATGGTGGATAGACAAAGTTAGCAACTGGCTAGTAAACTTCATGGAGCATTCAAATTATTCACAAAATTAGCTCTGATAAATTACTCCACACTGTCTGCCAGGACCAAATGGCATATAGACAAAGTTAGCAACTGGCTAGTAAACTTCATGGAGCATTCAGCAGCTAAAATGGCAGAAATTGGCAGAGCAAAACAGAGCTGAAAGCAGAGTGAACATTGGACTTAAATTAATCAGGTGGCCACAAACATGAATGCTAAAATGAATGCTAATGCTGCTGCGTTTCTGCAGTTTATCAACTTTACAAGGTGACAGTATGATATGTTGTGTTTACAGGTTGTTCCACTTCCCTCAAGTGGCCAACAAATCAATTAATACAGCTTTAAAATGTTCAGTTGAACAGAAAAAGCCAACATTATGCCAACACAGATTAACTTAAGAGAAACAGCAGTCACAAGTTTAGACAACATACAGCATACAGAAGGCATATAGTGTATGTTGAGAAGACCAATGCTTGTTACTTGTAATACTAGATACTGAAAAGCCGAAATGTTGACATTATTTTGTCTTATAACTGTTTCTACAGGACGGAGCACATGCTTGTGAAGCTGAGCACGATGCCACTAAACCGAAACCAACACGTCTGCGCTCACTGGACACTTTCCGAGGGTATGTATGCCATCAACAACCATCCTGTTTATCAGTCTATCACCACATGCGGCTCGTTCACATGCTAATTCCTTTTCGAGCCGTCTGAGGCATGATGAAGATGTACAGGCCCAGCATAATGAATAATTACAGGGGTCACAGTCTGGCCACATGCTCCCCCAAGCTTTTGTTATCAGGCGGTATAGCTTTGGGCATGATTTCTGATATCAGTGCGTCTCGGGTTTGGAACAGAGTGTTTCTGTTGGACAGGAGTGATGCATGTGATTGAATCTGGGCTCCCTGCTAGCCTTAATTGTGGCCTGGGGGTAGACACAAAGCACGCCTCTCTGGAAACAGGATGCTGGTGTGGCTTTGACCTCCCCCTTGCCAAATAATTGATGTAATAATACCGTCAACATATCAGCACACATCCACACGGCCATAGATCTCCTGCCAAAATGGAGAGCAAAAGGAAATCCAGCAGCACAGAGGCAGCATCCAGCAGACGTCTGACATCTTCTCCATCTGTGGCTTCCTTTTGGATGAATTTGCAAAAGTTCAAGGAGAGGATAAATGGAATTCTTTTTTTAAAATTTAACCTCCCTTCATTTACAGTTCTAGCCACAGTCCTTCAATCTTATTAGCTGAAATGTCACTCTAGGGTTACAGATACTTGTCGCATATTGACATCCTGATTGGTAATACTGGAAATTCTCATACCTGACAACACACTTAATCAAACTGTGACTCAGCTCTCAAGATTAACGCTGCGTGTGCCTCCTCAGCCCTGTGACTTATGATCCATACCCCTGATAAGTAACAACTTTCTACAGAGAACAGACACATCAGTCATCTGCAATAAATGCTGAGACGTTTCTGAAGGCAAAAGGCTTTTCTTGGGGGCTGAAAGGTTTTTCTGATCATTGCTCAGGCTCCACTGACGTGATATACAGAGAACTGTGGAGTAACAGTTGCACGTTAATTTTTCTAAAAGGATTTGGATTTTAATCTTGTGGCGCACTGCTAAAAGCCTGTCGCCGGTTTTCCCTTGCTGCTGAAAATCGCACCGTCAGTAGTTAGTGATGCTGTATAACAGAAGGAACAACTATTACGGCAAAACAATGGATGGTCAGTTGCATTTGACACCAGGTGGCTGACTCATTCTGTGCCTTATTTTGACTAAGCTCCAAGTTTTCCCTCTGATTGGGTTTCAGATATGCTCTGATGTTTGGCCACAGAGAAATAACCTTGGCATTTGCACTCAAGTACTAGTAATTTATTATGACTATGGGTATAAATGTGCTTGATATGGTCAGAAGGTAACTCAATACTCTGCAGTGATAGAGTGTGGCTATCCATTTGCAACGGAGAAATGTACTAAGCTGATACTCTAATTGGTAATGCATGTACAGTGACTCAACTCAAAGAGGTCCATAAGCGTCTATCAGTGAGTCATAACCAGTTGTCACTGCTGTTAGAAAGACCCGTCTATCTGTAATCTGTTAACTATAAATCATGAATACTGAATCCCAGACATGAATTAAGTCTATTACTAAGATGACAAATGTTCAATGGAAGGCTTATGAGGGATATTTACAACTTTAACCTGATTAGGAAACAAGCCTGTGGTGCCTCAACCTGAAAATAATCTGTTTTTCTATTAACATTGATGCAACATAAAACAAAGACACCTCAGTACACATCATATTAATTAGGCATTTAGAGTTTCCCTTAATCATAATTAGTAGCCACTAGTGTCACATGTGCGGCATTTGTAATGTAATCTGCCTAAAATGGAGTGTTTTAATTAAAAAGATGGCCAGTAAGCCCTGATGTTGCAGTGATTTTCACGCGGTCTCATCTGGCTAGTGATTTAACCTTTGTCTTTGTCACTATGGCGACTAATGGATATGTTTGTCAAAATTTAAATGACAGCCAGTGTACATATCTGTGTGTTTGAGAGAGAGAAAGAGTACATGAACACATGAAGCAGGGTTTTCTCTACTTTAATAGCCCTTTTTGAGATGATAGTGGCAGATTAAAATCTTGTATCAGCAGGTTGGGGCTAAAAGAGGAGTAATGGCTTGGTGTACCTCTTAATTGAATCTCGGCAGAAAAACAAGAGGAGGCAGAGGTAGATACAGTGCACCTTATCAGACAGTCACAGTCTTAGAGGTTGTCCTAATCTCGTTATGGCTCTTAAAGACCCCCTTATGATTTTTTTTTTCTTTTTGATTGAATAACGCATGAATCAGAACCATAAATTAGGTATTCAGGATGGTGAAAGGATTGAAACCACCTCGAAGCAAACCTCCGCTACAGCTCTACCATGCAATCATTTACATTCCTCTGCCAGTTTGTGTTGTGTAATGGCACCCACCCACTTTCTGACATGCAATACAAACACCTTTTTTCCTCCAGTGTCTGATTCAGTGAAGCACTCCATCACGTGCTGTGTTTCAGCAGCCTTGGCCAGTGCTAAAGTATAAAGTGTATCATATATTAGACGCAAAGTCTTTAGTCAGCACTCCTGCTTGAGGAGATCCAGAGGACAAGTGTTCATTTCCTGAGTGATTCATAATGCTTAGATTGCATTATCTTGCATTTGGAGTGTGACAGAATAAAAAGCCCCTCCCAAGGCCTCTTTAACTTTAATTTGAAAGTTAATATTTCATCAGAATCAAAGTATTGGTGTGATGATAAGAAAACAGTTTGATATATATGTTTTATTCAGTGTTTCATGTGTTTATGATGTTTTAAAAATGGGGGACAGTTTTTAATTTTCACACACATTTCCATTATTTACTCTTCCTTTACTATTTACTATTTACTAAATAGTGTATTATAGTGCTTACTGATTGTGCTGTCTTTGTAGGTTTGCCCTCACAGTGATGGTTTTTGTGAACTACGGCGGAGGAGGCTACTGGTTCTTCCAACATGCACCGTGGAATGGTTAAGTAAAGTGCAAGACATGCACGAAATTATGACATAAAACTAAAATAAGAGCTTGTACAGTTCAACTGCTCCCTGCATGTTGCAACAATTTGAGTTTGTTTCCTGCCTTCTGTCTAATTTTGCCAATCAAGTAGATTTAATAGCTAAAAGGACCAAGAGCTCATAGTCTGTTTCAAGGAAGAAACCAGTACTTTTAATATTAATGTATTAATAATCTCTAACACAGAGCCTGGTCTGCACTGATTATTTAATGGCAGCATTGTCCTCAACATGTCTGCAGCACTTACTGACCTGTTGTCACTAATTATGATAAATGCAGTCCCAAACCAAACACACAGGATGCCATTCCTCATGCAGGCCAAATAAAAGGCGAGATCCATAGATGTTTATTGTTATTAACAACCAAGGAGGAGACGAGGAGGAGGAGGGATGTGTTTAAATGGCAGCTGGGACAGTATGGGAGGGAGAAGTGAATGAGTAATAATGACCAGTCTCGAGGTGCTCTTGAGTAACCAGTGACCAGGGGTTGTTCAAACATTAAACTATGCTGGGTCCATTTTCTCTAATGAATAAAAGCTGTCTAAAAAATGGTATGAAAACTTTAATAATATACAATCTGTTTTTTGGAGATGTGTTCAATTTAAATTTTATAATAGCCTCTTTGCCACATCTACAAGTGTATTGATTTCAGAGGTGGTTTGATTAATCTTTTCTCTGCTGCAGGGCCGCTACTGTCACAGGAGTGCAGATGTTTATTAATCATACTTTTTCAAAATGGAACATTAATGACAGGCAGCACTTTAAGGACGTAACATTGGTCTTCATTCACGTTGTGGTCTTTTTGGATTGCTGAGATTAGAGGAGGGAAAGAACTGTGAACTCTGTATAATGACGTCAAAATCAAGTATCTTTGTTTCTATTGATATTAATTCATGTCTCCGATTTTTATGCAGGTCTAACTGTGGCAGATCTTGTGATGCCATGGTACATTTTTTTACAAGTGCATACATGTTGAGTCCCATACTCATTTAGTATAAAATATACATGAATATGCACATTTTTGTTCTTATATACATATTTTTAACTACATAATTCTGTTATTTCTTAAAGGTTTGTGTTTATTATTGGGACCTCAGTGGTGTTGGCTTTTAGATCCATGCAGAGGAGAGGAGTCAGCCGCCTGCAGCTGCTGCGCAAAATCACCTGGAGAACAGTCGTCCTCCTGATGCTCGGCTTCTGCTTCCTCAACTATTCTCCAAGAGACGGACCATGTAGGTTCAAAATATGTAGCATGTTGTTGTTAATGGAACAAATACATCCTCCATTTGGACGTGTTTGTTCTGATCTTCTGTTCTGTACTGGCATCATCAGTAGAGCGTGTGTAACAACAAGCTGAATTTGCTGTTATATTACATTACATCAAACAATTTGAACACTGATTCTGTGACAAGGTATTTTCAATCATTTATATCATGCAACACACAAAAAAGCATTGTTTTTATGAACTGCAGTTAGTCAAGTAACAAAGACAAAGATGTTATATGGGTTGAGCTCCAGATTTGTGATAAAAGCTGCAGGGCTGTGTCAGGGTTAGAGGAGGGGAAGCAAGCTGAAAATCCTCATTTCATCGTCCACCTGGGGATGCACAGGACGCCCTTCACACATTAGCCATCCCCGGTGCTAATGGACTTTCCTGTGTGGATGTCTGTGTAACTGGGTTAACAAAAATATCGTTATTGTGTGTGCTGTCTCAAAATCCAGCACCAGGGGACGTTTAACAGAGGCAGATTGAGCAAAAACAAACCGTTGCGGTAATGGACAATTACAAACAGATAGTGTTACACCCTTCAGCCCCATGCAGCTGCTGTTAGAGCCGCTGTTGGAGCTGCTCATAACAGCGCAGTGACTTTTACCATAAACTGCAGCTTTGCCCTCTGTCTCCAAGGACGTCCTCTGCAGTTCAGTCGCAGAGTTTGATCTAATAAGAGAATGGAGTCATATCAGCTCAATATGTTAAACTGTTTCAATGTCAGACGAGCTAGAATAAGGTGTTAACCTTTGACATCAACTATGAGTCATTTCAAATAAACGTTACTATGGTTATATATCTGCAGTAAATCATGGTCAACCAGCGCTGAAGACCTTGAAACTACAATTTTGATGATTTCCCTTTCTTTTTATACTTCAATTAAGATTTTAAATGCTGTGATACAGGTTTAAAATTATAAAGTGCTCATATAATATTTTAGTCTGTTGGATAACCTGAAAAACACATGGTGGTTCAACATGACGGTGTTTTTTTGATTCCTTTGAACATTGACATATTTGTATAGTTTTGCTTTAGCAAAATTTAACAATGTGTTTTGGAAGTGTAATTTTTGACTATTTGACAGTTTTTCTTCTTTGTTGGATTGTGATCAGTTACAAATCAGTCAGATTAAGATGGGGTCAGAAAGTCAGATTCGAAATCCTACTGTTGAGTAGCCTTCAGAGGACGTTTGAATACAAAAAGTTTCTAACTAATCTGTTTGCTGTACTTTCTGATGGCTTTAAACAGCTCTGTTCTGTACTGTGAGATACTTTTTTATTCAGTCTCTTACTGAAAGGCCTCAGAGATGGGAAGTAGACAGCAGAGCTTTCACATCTTAAAAGATATTGACCGTCAAAAGGATCCTAATTTCACACAAAAACCTACATCAATTGATCAGATAGTGAAACTAAATGTGTTACAGTTTCCAGCAGAATATAGAAACAGTAAAAATTACCTTTGGGGATGTAACCTGCAGATTTAACAAATGTGTCATTAGTAAGAGCTTTCTCTTTTCCTGTGAAAGGGGAGATTTCCGCCTCTTATCTGATTCGTCCTGATCAATGATTGGGATTACATAGTTTTTACAGCACTTTGTGCGGCAAAGAGGTTTTCAATTAACTAATGTGTAGATTACCATCAATCTCTCAAACAGGAGCCAATCCTATCCTCCCCAATTTGTCGAGACCAAGAGATAACTGGGAATCTTTGATTAGCTTCCCACATTCTTGACATGTCCATACCGGAAGGCTGACACCATTTCCCATTGCCTCGCGCTGTCCATCATCATTCTTCAGGAAGTAGTAGTACTGTAGTAGTAGTAGTAGGATGATTGAAAATATGATATCACCAATATTATCAGTTTCCTGATTTATAATTTGCTCAAATCAGCAGGAATAGCTTTACACCAGTGAGTTATATCTATACCTTGCCTGAGTTGTACGTTCATATATTCATCATTGGGTATGGAGGCACAGATGAGGGTTTATGCTGTGTGTTTTTGAATGTGTTGCAGTGTCCTGGTCCTGGCTGAGGATCCCTGGAGTGCTGCAGCGTCTGGCCTTCACCTACTTTGTTCTGTCTCTCCTGCAGACTTTCTGGGGCCAGAAAGAAATCCCACTGAGAGCGGTGAGCAGCTCTGTCAAGTTCACTTTCATCAGTCATTACACACCAGGGAAACAACATTAAAGAAGTCTAATCTGAAGTGTGCACGTTGCCTTTCTGGGACCAGTTTTGTCATTTGGTGTTGTTCTTGTTCCTGTTGATAACTGAGCAAACATACAGCCACCTACAGTCATGCTAGTGGCTCTTTGAGACTATACTTAGGCACAATAGTGCTTTGAGCTTAATGCTAATACCACGTCAGCTTAGCTCAGCAGTTAACATGCTGATGTTTAGCACTTATGTTTGCCATGTTGCTATCTTAGTTTAACACACTATTGTTTGCTAATTAGCACTAAAAACAAAGTACATTTGAGGCTGAGGGGAATGTCATTAGTTTTCCTGGTAGGCTACTACATGAGTTACATTTTTGACCTGATGATAGCACTAGATGAAGTTAGCCTAACAGGCCTTTTTCACCGCAGACATTTGACTTGTCATGTAAGGAAAAGCATAGTTGTTGCTGATAACATTAACAATGGCTCTGTCCTGTTCAAGTGTACCAATATAAGACATCTCAGGGTGACAGTGAGCCAGCATGCACAACACTAGGATACTTAAACTGAAGCAGCAAAATGGAGTTCAGCCATCTTTAATTTAATTATTCAGTCACTACTTTAGTCAGTAGGTTTCATCCTCTTGGGACCATGATTATCTGTAGGCCTACTCAGTTTCATGGCAATCCATTGAGATATTTCAATCTGTAGCACAAGTGATGGACAGACTGGCCAACAGGCTAAACAATTGTCAAGTGTCCAAAATTATAAAATGTCCAAAAGATGAACTGTTTTATTCCCCCTTAAAACTATTTAACATTATTTTTGATTTATTTATGATGCAGTATCACTGGTGGAACCCCTTCCAGGATGTGGTCTTGTATTGGCCCCAGTGGCTGATTATCATTTTCCTGGAGACTCTGTGGCTGTTCATCACCTTCCTCCTGCCTGTACCCAACTGCCCCACGTACGTCCAAGCAAGGCTCTCAGTGTCATGCAACTGACTTAATCTACTCAATAATCCACTGCACACGTATGCTAACAGTGTAAATTTCATCCATCTCTGCATGCTGGGATGATCTCCAGTTTTAGGCTGTTGCAGCAGTGGTGTTACTGTGCACCTTGTGTTGCTGGTGTTATGAACCGCTGTGATTTATGGGCTTGTGGTGGATGCTTCAGAGGGCATAATTAGCCAATCTCAGTCTGTCATGTGCAATAAGAGGAGCGGAGGCAGAGGATCCATCTTCCTCGCTCTGTGTCTTCTGCTCAGTGCAGCTTTTTGTGTGTTTTTTCCCCATCTCTGTGACCCTGCATGGCATCTGTGTGAAAATACTGTGTTGGTACGAATAGTAACGATCCTTTCCAGAGCTCTTTTCCTGAAATGTGAGTACTTAACTTTATAACTTTAGTAAGTGCTGTACAGTTTCTTATTCCATAATGATTATGTGCTTTAATGCTATCAGAGGGTATTTGGGAGCTGGTGGAATTGGTGATAATGGTCTTTACCCAAACTGCACTGGGGGTGCGGCAGGATACGTCGATAGATGGATGTTTGGTGATAACATATACAGGTACCCCACATGCAAAGTAAGACCTTTTTCATATAGCATATGTTATTTAATCTATCTATCACAAGACATGTGCAGTTAGCGGATTTAAAGCTTTTCTGGGTCTTTTCATCTTGCCTTCTCCAGGAAATGTATCACACCACACAGCCCTTTGACCCAGAGGGGGTTCTGGGTACAATCAACTCCATTGTCATGGGATTTCTGGGGATGCAGGTAAGACAGATCACGTACAGTATTTCATCTGTACGATTCAACAAGTGGAAAAATATTATTCTTTTATCTTGTCAGGACTTTTTATAAGGGTCCATATTATTCTGCAATGTTTTTCATGGTACCGATATTGCATTTGCACATATATAGTTAAGTTTAGTCAGTAGGTTGTCTATGGAATAATTAATTATTGATTATTGAATTAATTAAAGGGTCAGGTCACCCAAATCACCCAGAACCCCCCCCACCCCCACCCCCACCCCCACCCAAAAAAAACATGTGTTACTACTTTACCCCAGTGGCATTTAGCCATGCAGATGGTTGGGCCTGATTGGCTGACAGCAGCAGCTTCTTTCATTGAAATGGAACCAAACTTGCTCAGGAGAAGCTATCTGGTAAAATGTAGAAAATGGATTTAAAAGATTATATAAATTGTGTTGCAGTGTTCCTAATCTTAATTTCTTACAACAACTCAATTTAACATTCATGTTTGTAATTAAACAAAAAGAAATGTAATTGTTATAATAGAGTTTCTTTGCATAGAGGATAAGTAATCCTAATATGTTGATAAAAACATTGTTAACTCTGTACTTAAATGAAGGTCATATGACAGACTTTTTCCTGTGTGCGTGTAAGTGCACAGCTGCCCTCCTTTATTGACAAAATGTTGTCAGAGAGCAAGGAGAGAGCTTTTGGTCTTTAGACCGGAGTCTCCAAGGCAGCTCACGCACTCTGATGGCAACAGTGTCACTTATAACCATTTGTGTTGTGGGAAGTTGCCATTCGAAAGCAGCCACATTGCTCAATTCCCGGTGGGCGGTTAGCACTGAGCCCTTCAGTCAGCGAGTCTTAGACGACACGCCAGGTGTCCGTTGCCCTCCCCTGTGTTCACCCATACTAATGTCCTCAGCTGAAACATATTCATCATCACCAAATTAATCAGAGGTTGCAGATGACTTACACCCCACATCTGGCTCAACAGGATAGGAGAAATGTGACCGCCACGTCAGGGACGCAGCATTGACACCCACATCCCAGGCCTGTTTGGTTACCCAAGGGCAAATAAATGGACAAGCCAGTTGTTGTTGTTTACATGGTATTTCCAGTTAAATGTATGATTGAATGAGTTGTGGTGTTGTGCTTATCTCTGCCCCCTTCTCCACAGGCGGGGAAAATTATCATCTTCTACAAGGGGATAAACGTCCACATCCTCTGCCGATTCCTAGTGTGGGCTGTCATCCTGGTAAGTTTCATCATGTGGAAATTTTAAAACACAGCTGGTAAAGTAACTCACTATAAAAGCCGATCGATAATTTAAAAGCAAGACAAGAAATCACTTAAATCACCTTACTGCTTGTATGACTCACACAAATCCTTGCCCTGTCTTGCTGCTTTACTTTGCGTTGCAGGTAAAGTCTGCTGTGTGTTTTCCAGACACTCAGGTATTAGTCATAGCTGCTGAAACCATTCATTAGCAGGACTTAGTAGAGGACATGTGTGTGATCTGAGTACAATTAAACAACAACCATGTGTGGCTGTGTTTCCGGGCAGACATGGGTATCCAGTGCCTCAGGGGGATACACACTGTCTCTCATTGCCTGTGTGTGTCTCACATGTGGTTTTAGATTATAAGAGTTGTGCATATTACTTACACTCTTTGGCGCACAGTATACTAGCATCTGATGAAGAGCATGATCAATTCATACACCTGCAGGCTAAATCTCAGCAAACATTTACAGATGAAACACATGACAGTATTGATAAAGTGTTATAACAGAAATAGATGAAAGTCCTTCCAAATCCAGGAAAAAAAAGTTACATTTCATCATAAATCTACTCGGATAGCACGGAGGTTATATTTGTTTTGGCTCTGTGTTCATGCTGGGTGGTCTTAAAACACAAAGAGCCAAGCTGGCCTCTATTTCATTTAGAGGGGGAATATGTCCCATTGGGAGAAGCCAAGTGTTATACGAGATGGCCCGTTTTGCATTTCCAAACCTGTGACAGGAGGCTGTGAGTCTGCTTTAACGAGACTGACAGATATCCATGTAGAAAGGCCAGGCTTTGATGAACTGTGCTTGGCCACTATTTTATAAGTACAGGGAGATGCTGCAGAGATGGAGCTCGTTTGTAAAACGGGGTTAGTGGGAGCCTGCATGCTGTGGAGGCAGACATCCTGAACTGGCAGTCCTGTGACCTGGAGCGATGATGGAGCTGGAAGAGCTGGCTGCACCACTCAGCCTTTGAAATCAAACTGTGCAGGATGAAAAGAAGGGGCCAGTAGAGTCAGCCGGGGAAAACACACAGAAACAGTAATAGATACCATTAGTTTCAAGTTATGTTGTTGTTGCACATGACTTTTCTGCTACATTAGACATCAAGTTCCTTCAGACGGGTATGTGTAATTGTATGGGGTTTATTTATTTGACCCATGTGATTAAACTACATTGAAGGTCCTTAAATTAAGGAAACAATTTCATTTGTTAATTTGGTCTCATTAGTTCTACATCTGTCATGTAGTCAGGCTTATTGAGTCAAGTCAACTGAAGTTTATTTGTGTAGCCCAATGTCACATGCAATATCTCAATGAGGTTTACAGGCCCATATAAACAATGGATCCTTGTCCAGCCCATACTTCTCTAAAAAGATAAGAAAAAAATCCTAAAAAACCTCAGAATGCAAGAAAACAAAATCAAGCGTCTATAGCCATGTTAACAGCTCTGTGAGGCTGTACTTCAGCTAAGTGCTAACATCAGCATGCTAACATGCTCTCATTGACAATGCCAACATGCCAACATGATGTTTAGCAGATAACCTTGTTAACCATGTTAGCATGCTAACATTTGCTAATGAGCACTAAACACAAAGTTCAACTGAGGCTGATGGGACTGCCATTAATTTTTAAGGGATTTAGTCAAGTAGGGATCAGCAATGTCAATGAGGATCATGAATGTCTGTACAAAATTTTGTGGCAATCTATCTAATGGTTGTTGAGATATTTCAGTCTGGACCAAAGGGGTCAACCAACTGACAAATCGACATTAACATCCTTGGAAGAAACCACAGGAAATGTTATTGAGAGAGATCTCCACTGTGAGAGCTCAGTAGAGCAGTAGGTGGGAAAATGGCAATTACAAAAACAAGCTTAAAGTTTGTTAAAATACACAAGACAACAACAGCATTATAATCCAACAAAAAGATTATAATAGGTCCAATACAAACATAATAAATCCAATATTAGAGGTCCAGAAGTCAAAGAAATGGTTCTTTTGTGTTTGTGAATCAGGACAAATCCTGTTTATATATGTGAGAATCAATTGAAATTCTGTTGTGAGAATTTAACATCATTAACCTCTATTCTTAAATGACAAATTTCCCCATTTTGTCTCCTGGTGTTGAATCTTATTGACTATCATTGTGGAGCGAGTGGCTGGAGGGAGGTGAAATAAATTAGATCCATTTGGCTTCTCCCAGAGGCACCAAGTGATAAAGTAACACATGATGAAATAAATAAACATTAGGCTTTTATGTTTTTCCACTGTATCTCATGGTTCACCAGTTAATGATATATAGATGGTGTGGATACTCAAGATTATGATGTTAGAGATGTTATATTCAAGATCATACCATGTTTAGTGACGAATCAATACAGGGACTTAAAATCCTGGTTGACTGAAATAAAGGATAACGATAAAATAGATTTTCTCTCATTGCAGTGGCTCAACAACAAGAGCAGGACATTTTTTCATTGATTTTGGGAGCAGATACAAACCATGTGTAAAGCATGAATACATAATCATCCCACATGCTCTACTTATGTATATTTGCTTTGGTTTCTTATTTAATCTCAGTAGCTAAATCTATTTATAGTCCTACAAACTGTTTTCACCAACACAAAAAAGCAAAATTAGTTTTAGTGATTGGCCTGCTCTTGATATTGACTTTTCTAATACAATTTCAGCTCAGAGGGGAGGCAGGAAGCAGAGCTGAACTGCCTCTTGTTTCAGACATGTGCTCTTGACATTAGCAAGTCTCCTCAGTGGTGGAGGGAGCTCATTTCTGCAGGCACCCAACCACAGGATTGATATTATGCACAGGAGGTTCAAAAAGAACCAGAAAGTGTTGATACAATAAACACAAGCCAGTTTTTACACCACAGCTCACTGTAGTGTGATTTCTGTGGTGGATTGATATTCAGGGTCGGCCATGCATCTTCTCCCTAATAAACAACAGCCCATGTTAATTAAAGTCCAACGATCAGGCTCCAGAAGTGAGAGATTGAAATTGAGCGATTGCCCCACATACCAGCCCCATCCCACATCCTGCTGCCTGGATAGCCTGGAGACTCAATCCAGCCCCGGCTAGGCTATTTCCACACCATCGATTCTGTCATCTATACACATGATGGATATCCACCTAACAAGCATGTTTGGATTCTTATCCACTGCCCTGGGTTTCTCTCTGGAGAACAAAATGGTTCTTCAAGCATCTAAATCATATGTAAAGGTAAATAGATGAGACAATAAAAGCTTTTATTGATGTACAGTTCATCAGATTGTATGGTTCTTGTGTATCATTGTTATTAAGGCAGCGGAGTCAACTTGGCCTTCAATGGATTCTCCGCTATCTGCCGGAGTCTGACACTCTTTGAAGAGAGCAACATTCCAGCGTGGTGGTCAAATTGGCGTGTTTGCAGTCCGATATTGTGTGTGTGTAACTTGATGAACCTTATTCATCTGACTCCCAGATAATCGGTTAATCCGCCGGACTCGCTTGATTCTGTTGCCTTACGTTTTAGCAGCCCAGTACAGATTGCTTTATCGCCCTCCATCGATTTGAAATCTGTTTCATTTCCACCCTCAGGGAATCTCTGCAGCCATCCTTTCTAAGTGCACACGAGACGGAGGATTTATACCTGTCAATAAAAACCTTTGGTAAGTGCTTCCTGACCCTCTAAATCCAGCCACTTTTCTCACAAAAGAAAGGATGGGTTTCCAACAGACACAAATCAAGGCTGCTAAAACACGCGTTTACTTACCTCTAATGACAGCTACGACTGTAAATAATCACCCGGACTGTCAGGAGTGTGAGGTGGAGCCGTTATACATCCTCCCAACATGATCACTCCTTACAGCCAGAAAAATGAGGGATGCTTTATGATCTCTACCCCACCAGTCGTCCTGGCAGAAGCACTCAGTACACATTTTACCAGCTATGTGTGATGGAATAGGATCCGGCTCTGGGAAAAGCATCTATGTAACCACAATGCAGTCTCCCAAACTATCATATGCCTTTTTGGAAAAACAAGGCACAGTGTCTTTATAAATGTTTATGGTGATTTTGCATGAAATACAGCCCAATTACTGCCTCAGATGGAAATTATTTTATGACCTGTGCATTTGTTCCACTCCCACATTCCCCTTAATATAATGTGAATCATTTTAATGTTGCAGCAGGAAGAATACCATTTCATCTGTGATGTGTAAGCAAATTCTTCATGATGTTCCACAGGGGCCCCCGCTAAAGCTGCATTCATCCCTCGCCATTACCTGCCTGGCTTTTATAGGCAGTTCATCATGCACAGGTTATTGAGCTCTTGAGTACAAGTCCCAGCCTGGATGTCTAGAAGTAATTAACTCCCAGCTAAGAGTCCTTTTTGGCCCCACTTCAGCTGAGATAAAAAATAAAAAAGCCCACTGCAAGGAGGCTCCGGGAGGCAGCCATTTTACATTAGATGATATTACATCAAGCATTCTTGCACTTAGGAACAGACAGGGACATGGCTGGCTGGCACGGCTCCACAGGGCACGTGCCAAGGATCCACTGCTGATGCTTTACACCAATCCAGCAAACTGTCCCGCAGCTTGAGACTCCTGGGTGTTATTTATGTGCAGTAGAGGATTGATAGCCTCAGTGTTTTTACACCCTTGTTCACACCGTTCACATTTTAGTGATGCCCAAATGTACACAGTGAAATGTTGTTGTTGTAAGTGTAAGTGTTGTTGATGGTCTGTTTTGTTCAGGTCAGTGTCCTATGTGATGTGTATGGGCTGTTTCTCCTTCCTGCTGCTGGGAGGCATGTACTTTGTCACTGATATCAAGGGCTGGTGGGGCGGACAGCCATTCATATATCCAGGTACTGTGGTCATGGACCAAAGGGCTCAGTGTATATACTGGTGTATATGCTTTGGTTGGAATAAAAACCTCAGACAATTGATTGGCACATGAAACACCCACATTGAATAATACATTTAATTAAATAAACCGGCTATAATCAGTATTTTTGTATTAACAGACCACATGTATGTGGACTCTGTAGTCAGTCTGCAGTTGTATGGAGCGTTTTAGCATCTTTTAGCTCATTGTTTTGGTTTTTTGGTCTGTAACTTAACTGTTCTGGTTGACTCTCATCAGCGTTGTTCCCAGAAGCAAGCAGCTGTTTTCAGCTCTAGAAACCCCACATAAGCAACCTGTCCAGTGCCAAACTGCAGAAATGTTAGCGACTAGCTGTTGAATACAGAGGAGCATTTTGCAGCTAAGCACCAGATATTTCCCTCTCAAGTTGGAGAGCAAAACAGAGCTAAAAGGAGAGTGAAACATTGAAATGACTCCAATGACTCCAATGACTCCAATGACTCCATATCTGCAGTAGCCTAACAAGCTCATCATATCTACTTAAACAATGATAATGTGCCAGGGTTGTGTCTCCAAGTGGCCAAAAAATCAGTAAAAGCAGGTTTAAAGAAATATTCTGGTACTTTTAAACTTAGTCTTATTCTCTAATTTTGACATGGGTCATGCTAACATTGCACTCTCTACTTCAACTGTAGAGAATTGGGAAACCCAAACTCCAGCAAAACAAAGATATCAGGGCTACCCGGGGTGAGCCTCCTAAAGCTTTCCAAATAATACATTTTATATAAATAATTTCAAGCACTTCATTCTGAGTTAAAAGTAAACACAGAAATTGGATCAGCTACTCTTACTACACTGCTAACTACATAAGGATCTACTTCTTGGGGCAACTTAGCAGCCAACAAATCTAGCTGTCTATTCGTCTGCTGAATAACAAACACTAGTGACTTATCATTTTATTATTGTATTATTCTACTGCGACAGGAGTTACTATTGAAAAAGTGTTCTTAAAGGGCTTGATTGCCTTTAGGGGTTGTAATCTTTGTAATCGCTGTTGCTTATCATACAGAGATCTGAGTTTTTCCATATCCAAATTGAAGGTTGAGACTTGACATGACCATTTCCAGCTCACTCTACCTCGCGCTTTTCTTCCATTTATTAGTTTATTCTTAGTCTGACTCGGAGACAAGTGTTTAAAATGAGTAATGTAAAATTTATGTTTCTTTGGAGAGCTTTAGGAGGTTTACACTGCTTGCCCCAATATACTTGCTTTGTTGGAATATGTGTTTCCCTAATCTCTACAGCAGAGGAGGTGAGTGCCAAGATTATTATGACACCAGAAGATAACATTTTCCTTTAAAACAGAGAAGTCCTGTTCAATAACACCTTGTATTTGTCTCCTCCTCAGGGATGAACTCCATTTTTGTGTATGTTGGCCACTCTCTCCTGGGTTTCTACTTCCCGTTCAGCTGGGAGATGCGCTTCCAGGAGAGTCATTGGGAGTGGCTCTTCCAAAGCCTGTGGGGAACTGCACTGTGGGTGCTCATCGCCTACCTGCTGTACAGGAAGAAATTCTTCCTCAAAATATAAAACAGGATGATTATCTTTCCCTCTCTCTCTCTCTGTAGATACAATTACCATACCTCATAGTTCTTGGCCTAATCAGTTTAGTTTACTTCTCATTGATGTACAGCCTGCCCACATGCATCTGCATGAATTGCACTATTACACTAATATCCCACTCATCTGATAAAACAAACAGCTCAGACTGAAAAGAGGATTAAAGTTTTTGTCAAACACAAGCAGATCAAGATCTACTACAAGAAAAAGGTTAGAAAATGTTCATGTGTGGAGCCACCCAATTTTGAAAAAAGATGTCTGATCCATCGGTGTTGTTGGGCAGCTGAGGATTTATTTGATGCCACTTGTTTTGTACACTGAATAGACTGATTAAATCAAATATACTGAGGTGGTACTTAACAAATTAGGCCGAGTGATTCCACTACACACCAGGCCAGCCATTATGAGTCTGTTGCCATGGCCACTCCTCCTCTTTCTATGTGTGTGTGTGTGTGTGTGCGGGTACCATCTGCTGTCCGAGTGACAGTACTTAATAGGGGTCAAGATGCACAGCTCACAAAGGAGTGTCATTAATGGGACCGACACCTCTAGCACTCATTCTATTAGAAAATCAGGGAAATTACATGAATCCAATTCATCAGAGGACAACGACAAGCCCCCTGAAAGAGCCTGAGCCCTTGTTACATGTTTAAAATTTTCATTTTTTATACACAAGCTATATACATACTGAAGCAGGGTTCATTTTCAGACTCAGATTATAATATTTCTACATGATTGACAATGTGGTTGGGTGATTTATACATGTTTTTTGTAGAATGAATGAGAGTGTTGAGCAGGTACAGATCAGTGTGGCCTTTGCATCAGGTCAGGTGAGTGTACATCATGAAATGACCATCTAGTTAATGAAATGAAACAGCATCATGCTCTTCTTCCAGAGGAAATCATATTACACACTCCTCAGAAGCCATAACAACATTGTGTAATATGGTGTAGTGGTTTTGGTAATTGTCTTATAAACAGAGGTTGTTGTTTGAATCCCAGTAGGTGCATCCTGCCCTCTTGAACAAGATGCAAGTCCATAATTGCTTTCCCAAACTAGTGCCAGCAATGGAAATGCATTGCTGCTTTTTCATGAGATGAAAATGAAATCAATACAGACTCACCACAGAGGGCTAAAGATATGTTTTGTGTCTTCTGCATTTATTTAAATTCAAGCATTTAGCTGACTCATTCAGAGAGATTTATAGTGTCTGCAGCATGATGAGGTCAGAACTGAATAAACATCACTAATAATAAAGACTGTAAGGATCAAAATAAAAATATCCAGACTGTGGAGGTGACAAATACTGTGCATATATTTCAGTTTGAATTTCTGATAAACTCATCCTGCACTACTCTAAACTTGGTGTCATTCTAGCGCTTTCAAAAAATGTTTTTAAGAAACCATTGTGGTTTGACATACCATGTCTACACCACCACATTTCCTTGTCCTTATTGATTATTTTTGAGCATATGTCTCAGGATACCTATAGTCTGTCATATGGAAACTTTATCCCAGATACAATGTTCTCATGCAGACTGTTCAGCATCTTATATCACATAATGATCCCCATTATCTCCCTTGATAGAGCAAACAGGAATACATTTATCTTCCTATACAGTGTAAGTGAAAACCTTAATACAGTATCTGCTGAAACAGTAACAGATAATTTATTATAAACATACAAACACCCATTTCAGACATTAAGATAAGATGATATTTTGAGTAAATTGACAACTGTAAGACCAATTCTTGTAAGATTTTAGGCAATAACTTTGTGTTGTGCTTTTTTGAGTTTCTTTTAGTCATTTCACCTTTTCACTAAAGGACACAATTATTTTGATGATGATACAAATGAGATAAATTGATAAAACTGAAAAGGAGAGGTGAAAATATAAGAACAGTGGTGGTAATATGTTTTTCCCCACCCAGTGAAAGTTACCGGAGCTCCTGAGAAGCCCTGCCATCCCCCTCTGCAGCCCAGTGAGCTCCAGTGTTTTTTTGCTACATGCAGAGACATTGATTGGAGAGCGATTGCTGTGTGAGTGACTGGTGTCCTGCCCCGAGGCTGCAGCAATGCATCACTCCACACTATCCAGTCACACAGAGATCCCACACTTTAACACAGCCTTCAGCCTCCGACACACTCTCCTGAGCGGGAAGAGGCACAGCTGACAGTACAGATGGTCTTTTACAGTAGTTTGCTGGTTTCGTTCTGGCATTTATGAGCAGATAGACACACTGTTGTCAGTTGTGAATTGTTATTAATCCAAATGGTGTTTTGGGGGTGCAGCTCAGCAGTAAAATGGCTCATCATTCAGCTAAAACCCCACTGCTATACCTCCCAGGAGTTAATTTGATGCTGTTCCACATGCACACTTGTTCTAAAATAACACTTTAAAAAAAGTTTAAATCCACTGGTGTGAATAAATTCATGTCACTGATGCTAGATGTGAGAAAATGCATAAATACAATGATTACAAGCCAGTTATAATAAAGCAGTGATTAGAATAAACACACCTGATACCCCTTTTTAAAAAAAAAAAAAAAAAAAAAAACTGCGCCTGCACCTTTAAAATGAACCATTACACGTTTAATGATAATTGTTAATAATTTTTCTCCCGCAGAGTGTTAATGAGATGACTGACCTGCTGTTAAATTATGCTCTTAAATTTCCTGTAGATGCTGTGCTGCCTGCTGCTGCGGAAGCAGCGGGGCAGCGAGTAGTGAAGCAGTGACCCCCCTCCACCCACCGCCTCCCTCCCCCCTCCCCCTCCTCCCCCTCCGGCCAGCCAGCCAACCAGTCAGCCCATCAGCAGCCACTGGAGCCGCGCACAGCAGCCTGTCTATGGGACACTGAGGACTTCATCTGGCCGCCCGCAGGACACGCACTGGTTTACTCACCGCCTGCATTTCATTTATCGCTTTGATTTTTGACATTTTTTTTTCGTTCAAGGGAACTTTTTTGAATCGCGCTTGCATTCAGAAACTTTCACTTATGGTTCGCGAATATGGGGTCAAGTTGTGGTTTCTCTCGGGGAAACATCACGGTGCTGCTGCTGCTGCTGGTGCTGCTGCTGGAAGGTAAGCTTCATCATCAGCTTTACTGTTACACTCAGTGGAAAGGTTGAGTTTTAAAGCTTTGTCGCACGTTTTCGAATGTTTTGTGGCTTACTTGAAAAAGAAGGGGATAACCTATTTACATAAAATTTTAAAAAGGAGTCTAGTGTGTTAAATCAGATGAGAAATTTATAATTAGTGTTTTCTTTGCATCTCTAATGCTCTCTTCTGTTTGATATATTATCTGTCAATCTGAGCGCATCAGTTATTATTTAGCACCTTCTTCCTCTCCTTGTCAATCAGAAATAATTTATTATGTGAGCAGCACAGCACAGTAGGAAATAAAATATGTTTGGTTTGGGATGCACTTTAAATTCATAAAATTTATGATTCTCTGTAAAACTGCGATCACGGGGGGAAAAAGATGAAGACAGGAGAAAATGAAGAGAAACGCAGAGAGGAAAGATTTCCGCGCTGCTTCAAACAGAGCCAATGACCTGAAGTCTAGATGGCAACTGTTAAAAACGCACTTTGTCTGCTAATGTTAAAGCTAAATTGCAACATTTTGGAAGCAGAAAAGTGTCCAAGAAGTGTCCCGAAATGGCACGAACACAATGCGAGCACTGTTTGAGGCTGCAGAAAGTGATACTTGCATTGTGTGCTGGTTGTTATGCGTGGTATGGCACATTGGAACCTAGAGTCAAATGAATACAGCCATATATCATAATATTATAATCCCATTCACAATCCCACAGCCCAACTGTACCAACACTGTCCTCCCATGCAGTCTATATTTAAAGTGTCTCTCATAGCTCAGGAGTGTGCAAATCTCAGTGTGCAGCAAGCATGTCAGATGTGACGCTTGGACAAATATAGGCCATTGTGTGGAATTCCTGAATTTGTTATGGGACTTTAAAGTGGTCTTAACAGAGGCTCCTATCAATGCTTTCATTGGGGGCGTAGAGTGTAAAAGTATCATCACAGTCTTCAAGTGGAATTCAGATGTGAAGAAGGAGTGAATTTTCATGTGAAGGGGTCAATGCTATTTCATGTCTGCAAAAGTGGAGTTACCAATGAACTACAGGCCGACGTAATCGCCCAAGGGAGCTGTTTCCTGCAGTGTTGTTAAAATGATTAATGAAAATTTTAAGGTGTTACAGCTGTATGTAATGTCCTCTGATTATTTTTCATCGTGACAGCAGCTTTGTGCAGTTTTCAGCGCACAAGAGCTTAGTGATGTAGATTCACATAATACAGTATATGATGCTCAGTCGTATCCCACACTGAGCTCTGCTTTGCTCTACATGTATTGTCAGTGAAGCAGGCATTTCTCCTGATATTTATAGATGTGCACAGTTGGTCTAGTTCGATTTCGAATGTCAAGGACGTGATGGTAATTAAATGGGTGCTGAAATCTACACCCTACGTAAATGCGGGCGTCCCTCACCTGCCTGTTTGTTGCAACAAAAGACCTACACTTGTTCAGAGAGGAGAAGAAGCGAGCCGCAGGCAGGTGTGCAGCAGCTGCTCCTATCTCTGGGCAAACACTGGCTGTTTGTTTTCTTTAGGAAAATATCACCTGTTATACAAGTGCACACACCGTTTAGATTACAGCTTGGACATTAAACTGCCCTCAAAGTGACACATCAGATTGATTTTACTGCATATGTTCAAGTTGATGATTTTTTCGGAGGATGCTCCAACTGCTGACATCATTAACAACATAGCCATTTCCAGAATCTGTTGGTGAAAAACATCACAAAATAGCCTTATATGCCAACGATATCTTATTGTTTATAACTAAGCCAAAGACATCTATACCAACTGTTTTGGAGTTAATAAATCAATTTGGTGAATTTTCAGGGTATAAGATTATTTTTTTAAAGTCTGAAGTCATTCCATTAGGCAATCCTTATCACCTCATCCCATCTCCATTTAAATGGTCACCCAAAGGTTTTACTTACCTGGGGATTTCAATCACTCCATCAATAGAAGAGATGTGCAAGGCCAATTTTGAGCCTCTTCTAAAAACATATTAGTGACGACTTAGACAGATAGATATCTCTTCCACTGTGTATGTTGGGTAGGATCGCCTTATTTAAAATGAATATCCTACCGAGACCTCTTTATCATTTTTAAATGGTCCCTACCCTGCTTAATAATTAAAAGGGTAAACGGCTGGTTCATTTGGAACAGAAGGAAACCATGATTAAAAATGGCTAAGTTACAGATGTCTGTGGAGAAGGGAGGTGTAGCTGTCCCAAATGTTACACTCTATCAGTTGGCTGCACAGCTTCGTTACATAGCTGAGTGGATTAATAATGACCTAGAATCAGCATGGCTATCTGGAATCATTTAACACAGGTAACATATAATCAGGTTTTTTATTTACCCTAGACTTAAGGAGAATCAGGAGTGTTGTGGATAATAACATTATAATTCGAACAAATCTGTAAGCCTGGCAAGCAATAAGAAAGTTAGAGAGTCATTCAAAAACACTGTCCTCTCTGGCTCCCATACAATGTAACATTGATTTTGCTCCAGTCTGTTCAGATGGAGGATTTAACATCTGGAGAGATAGAGGAATTTTAACTTTATTTGATAAAGGAGTGATTTGAACAAATCCAACAGAAATATGGTCTCCCCAGAATCACTTCTTCAAATATTTACAAATTTGGAACTCTATTCAGAATCAAAACAGTTATCTCTTTGACTTGTTGAGGGCTGGTGCTATTCTGTCTGTTCTGGTCCTTGCGTGTTCTTTTAATGAAGCGATAGGCGAAGACATTGTTAGGCTCAAAATCAGCTTTATTCAAATACCAGTAGAATATGCAATATTACAGAGCTCTGGGTCTGACTATAGTCTCCCTGACAAGCAACAGAGTGTCTGTCAGTTCACAAAGTCTGACACACTATCTCTCCCTGACCCAGTTTTTTTATAATGCATAGATCAAAAAATGTGCAACCAGGGTGTTGTTGTCTTCTCATTGGTTGACGGCGTCCTGCCTCTCCTTTTCGTGGTATCTGACTCCCTACCTTCGGCCACGCCTCTGGGTGATCTGAAACTTCAAACATCAAACATCCTGCTTTGCACAACCTATGGATCAACATCACCTGTCTCTTACAGTGCACAGCTTAAGACCTTGAGGCTATATGTGGCATTGTTTTTCACAGTTGAATGGTCGCATCCCACTCTCATGCTTCCTGTTTTGTTAGCTGAAAGCAGAAGTTGAGGTTAAACTCACCTATTACTAAATCCTGGGAATATGTGAATTTGTAAGTTTCTCTCACACAGTATAAAAAATGAATGTAATATCTAAAACACCTCTATTAAAAATAAGCTTATAAAATCTCTTTGCTAAAAAGCAAATCAATGACTTTATTTGTTGCAATTATGTTTTAGCAAAAGCATCAATCATAACAAGAAAATATCCTTCAGACTGTCAGACTTCACAGATTGAACATTTACTCCTTAGCAGAGGCAAGACATCAGCTCTCAGTCAGGGGTATGCTGAACTTAAACTTACTAATAACATGACTTCAGAATATTTACGACACATGTGGAGCAATGACTTCAATCTCATAATAGATGAAACAACATGGGTGGAAATATGGCAATTTGTGAAAGAAATCTCCATATATAATAGAACCAGAAAGACACAGTTTAGGATATTGCATCATTTACAGTTTACCCCCCAGTTTAGACACAGGATGAATCCAAGTTTGACAGAAATGTGCTCAAAATGTCAAGTGGAGGTTGGAAGTTATAGGCACTGTATGCAGTCATGTATCCATACTGAGGAGTACTGGGGTAAAATTGTTGGTAAACTTAACTTGTTTTTTAATGTCCACCTTGACACTGAACCTCAGGTTTACTCCTCAGTTTAACTAGTCCTCATATTAAAGTCAGATCCTTCTTTAAATATGCTGGTAAAAGACTAACAAATATTGTATTTAAGGACCAGTGTTTGATTTGTTCGTTCTGGGCTACTGTAGAAACATGGCGGTGCAACATGGCAGGCTCCAAGGAAGAGGACCCGCTCCCTATGTAGATATAAAGGGCTCATTCTAAAGTAATTAAAACACAATATTTCTTAGTTTCATGGGATTGTACAGTAATAAAAACATACTTATGAATATTATATTCAATTTCTGCCAGTATGTCCCACTAAATCTTACACAGTGGTCCCTTAAAGGGAATCATAGATTGCATTGCTGAAAATTGGCAAAGTGACATTTTTGGGTCATAAGGTGGGATATTTCTTTGTTGAATGATTTTTATTTATTTATTTTTGTGTTTTGATTGCTGAGTTTTCTTAAAAATCTTAAATATATTTAATTTATTTATTTTATTTATTCATTTTGGCCTTTTTTTCTCTCTATGGGCCAGATGCATAAAACTCTGTGTAGATTCATGACTAAAACTGTGAGGACGCACAAAGCCAGGAATATGCATCCAGATTCTTTTCATCAGATTTATAAAGCTGTGGGTACACATGCTTCTGTTATATAAATCTCAGTCTTTGAGGAACTGGGCGCACGTGCACGAGCCTCATTTCCACTCCCACAATTATCCATAAATGGACACGCCCTTAAACAGCCATTTTCATATCAGATCGCTGCTCCACCGGTCTGTACACCTGTCCATGAAACAAACGCGAGAGAAGTGCCGTATCACTGATTGTGTTGCACCGATGAGGCTCTCCAACAGCAGAACAGCTGTCATTACGCGCGACCATTACGCACGGCTGTGCGGCTCTTTATACCGTCCATATCATTAATTCATCACATGGACTGTAAACCATCGTCGGTAGTGATATCTCACAATGTAATCAATGATCAGTATGTAGCGCTTTACAAGGTGACACAACTAAGGATAAAGTAAAAAGAATATTAACAGCAAAATAAAATGTGGACTCCTGTGTAAATCAAAAGAATGATAAAAATTAATCACACAAAGATAATTAATTGTTACGTTTATAAATGTGCCTTTTTACAAATCTCCGTGTGAGCGCAAAAAAATAAATCACACAATCAGTGCACCTGGACATCAACCTAAACAATGTTTTACTATTTCATGTCCACCTCATCACATCAGCCTCAGATCACTTTAGAAAAACATGTGTGCGCCTGGTCTGAAGAATTCGTCAGGTGCGCACATTCTGTGTTTATAAATACCAGTTCATTTGCGGGAAATGGCGTATGCATGTTTTTTGTGCGTTCGCATCGTTTATGCATCTGGCCCCAGATGTTCAGTTGTTGCATCACTGTTGATTGTAATGGACTGAGTGTTTCCTTATACATATACATACATAGATACTATAACATTTTCCACAACATGTTTATGTGATTGTGTATATTAAGTGCTATGTATGTCATGTGTCAGATGTGTAGTTCTTGTGGCCACTGTGTATAGTTGGATTTGTGTTTGTGTTTAAAAGCATAATAAAAATATTGTTTGATATTGTTAAATAAAAATATTTAATAGCCATTTCCTGCAATACACTTCTTTAGAAGTTATCAAACTTACCAAATTATTATATAAATTCATCCATGCTAATTTTTAAGTAATTAAATTATGCTCTGATGTATAACCTCTGATATGAACCACATGAAGCATAATATGCATTCATCACCATCCAAATGTTTTCATTGTTAGACGCTAATGAATGGTGCAGTTTGTTTAGAATGTAAAAAAAACAAATAACGCAATAGTAAGTGGGGTAATTCACATTGTAACTGCTCCAGGTTACAGGTTACTGATTAGTTTACTGTTTCTTGCTGAAGTAATCAAACAAAGGAAATTGGCAATCAGTGCTCACTATAGGAGTGATCAGCATTTTTAAATGTGGCTAGCAGCAACGTGACGTCATCCTGCACTTAGAGGTAAAGTAGAAGAAGGAAGACAGTTCGAGACATAAATCAGAGTGAATTGGAGGCTGGAATGCTTCTTTGCCTCCTAAGTTAACGATTGAGGAGTATGGATGTAAAATGTTTTTTAGCAAGCATTTGGGAAAAGATCCAAGGCACTGAAATCTTTTGGTCAGTCATGGCTTTGTCAGGATTTGAATTTTTGATGTGAGAGGGAAGCTTTTGGTCATTGGTATGCATCTGGAGAGCTTGCTGAAACAACTTTTGATTTATTTGACTTTTTAAATGGAGGCTGCCTAATGACTCGACTAGTTAAAAGAACTGATGAAGGCCTTCAGTGTTGGTTGGCAGCTTTGCAGAGATAAACAAAATATTTAACGTTCAAACTTAATGGTACCTTTTGGGATTAAACTGCTTGACAAACCTGATGAAAGCCTTTATCAAAATTAACCAAATCCTTTTAACAGACACTCATGTGTAATCCATCACTTCCACGAGAAGAGCCACAGATGTTTTCACATAAAAGCATTGACCCGTTTATCTAACGCTGCGACCTTGCTACTGTATTTGTAACCCTGCTTTGCCCTCTGACCTTTGAAACCTTAACCAGGTGGTAATCTCCAGTGATGACTCTTCTGTCCCAGAGGAAGCCATGTTTGCAGTCTCTTTAGCTGTTCCTGCTTCTCCTCGCATTAGAGCGATCATTTTCATCAGCATCTTTTGCTTTTGAGAGGGACCAGACCAATAAATCTCATTTGATACATGCTGCTATTTGATTTAGCTCCTTATTACATTATATGATTTAGTGAAGCTTCTGTCTTGTGTTGCCTATGGAAGCATTATAAATCTTGTCAATTTTCCACTATTGCTGTCACTACGTCTCTTTTAGTATAATTGGAAAACATCATGATGCAAGTTATTTGCTCAAGAGTTTGTCTTTTATATTATATTACGTAAACAGCATTACATCTCTTTGTTTCTTAGAGAGAAAAAAATATTGATCTATAGCTGTAAATCAAAGTTGTTACTAATTATAATCTGCCTTTTTATGGTTCTGATTTTATTTTGCATTTTTGGTTATTTTTTCAAGTGTATTACTTTTTAAACAGGCCTCACCATGTGATCTAAAACCACAGAATCGTCTTCCCACGTCAACCATCTGGCCTTAGCTTCCCTCCACCCAACTCACCCCAACTTTCCTGGCCCCTGAATGGATAATAAGCTACAACTGCTACAACTCAGAAAAAATGCCAAGACAAAAAAAAGGAAAAGAAAGTCAGGCTTTGAACATTTTCTTAAGGAAAATCAAAAGAAGTAAAAGGCACAAGTACAGACACACACCATAGAACTACTGTAAACACGATGCTGGCACCTCTTGGGACCATCAGTAAAACTGTGCATCATCTTTTTCCAAGTTTTATCTGAATCAGAGCCGTGATACAGCAGTTTCAGCCTTTCAAAGTTTGAGAGTTTGACCTTCAATTATAGCTCCTTCTGTTGCCAAATGTTGCTTTATATAAACAACAACATATTGGCAAAAATGTACCAACCTGTAAAGTTTTTGACCAAACAGCACCAAAGTTTTTTTTAAATGTCATATCTGATTGAGGGACACCGCCCTGTTCATTATTACTGCTGTTGCTGAAAGTCTTAGTGCCAACCTCTAATTGTGTTGCCGCTGCTGCTGCATGGATGCTGCTCATACCTGTCAAAGCTCTCTGCTTGATCCTCTAGTCAGTTCAGGGTCACACTTCTTCCTCATGCATGGTTAGAATCTAATTTGCTATGGTGAAAGGACAAGGAGACATTGATTGAAATTTTGGCCTCGAGGCATTTAGTCCTCTCGTTTCACATGGGTCTTGACAAGTTATTTTCCAGTTGCCTAGCGGTGCACGCTGTGTTCGACCCATCATTTACTGCAATGAACAAAACAAAGAGCTCATTTGAATCCACATGGTGCGTGTGACACTGCAGATGTGGTTGTGAGTGAACTTAGTATTTTGCAGTTTAAAAGTTTGAAGTGTACCTTATCATGAATAACTAATTTGTAAAGTAATTACTGTTAACAAACCAGACCGAAAATTAATACTTAATTTCCCATGAAGACAATGTTCCCCCTCATCCGCCATTCCCACCCTGGCATCACTCTGTGTCCATTTGTTTGATCCCTCACTTAACTGAAGTGGGTAAACATGCTGGAAATTATTTTTCCACCAGCCTTTCACTGCTTCCTCCACCTGCCAGTGCCAGAAACTCGGCGCCCTCTATCCTCTGCCATAAAGCAGCATCCCTCCCTTTGTTCCATAATGTAATCCATCAGATCCACTGTGAAACCTGATGCTGTGACACACAACGTAACAAGCAGTGCAGAGACTAGTAGCACAAGAAGTTACAGCTCATCTCACAAGTTCTGTTTTTTGTTTAGATATGTCAGAATTAATGTAAAGATTTAATGATGGTAAAATGCTACACATACTAAAGCACTGTTTAAGTGCAAACTGGAAAAAGAGTCCCACAATTCTATTTAATTTATTGGAATTATTTTTCATGTTTGTTTTATTAGCATGACAGACCTCTTGATACAATGACAGTAATATTTAATATGCAGTTTGTGTCAGGTAACCTATACATAGACATGTCTGCTCTTAGCCATGCTAGTAGCATGGAAATGTCAAAGTCATTTGGTGAGTCCACCACTTTGGTCCAAACTAAAATATCTCACCAACTATTGCCATGAAATTTTGTACCAACGTTCATGGTCCCCAGAGGTTGAATCCTGATGATTTTGTGATGAGGTCAACACTTTAATTTGTCCAATACTTTATGACCAAATACCTGCAAAACTAATGAAATTCCCATCAGCATAAACTGTAATTTGTGATTTTTAGCAAATGTTAGCATGCTAACATGCTAAACTAAGATGGTGGACATTGTAAACATTATACCTGCTATATACAAGTATATAAGCACTGTCTTTGTGAATACTGTCAGCATGCTGCATTTCATACAAAGTACCGCTGTGTCTAATTACATCCTCACAGAGCTGTAAGCATGGCTGTAGACTCTTTAGTCTTGTTAAACTGTGGAGGGTCTGTTTCTCTTGATAATGGTTGTAGAGATGTGTTCTTTATTTGGTTGCTGTGAGGGGTAATATAAAAGTAAGAAGTAAAGAAGGGGAACACTGGTCAGTATCTAGTAAGCTGAAACCTTCATTTATGTAAACTACAAATCACAGTATTGTATCTTGCTGCAGGCTCTAATGTCTCCTGCCTGCTTCTGTGAGTGAATCTGATGGCTTTTTACTACTGCTCTGATGAGGATAGAGATGTTTTATCAAAGCAGTCTAATGACTCTTGCGTCAAACTCAGTCTGGAGCTATATGATGTACCACATGTTCAATTTTTGATGCCACTGTCATTCCCACAGGAATTCTTAAACTGAATTTGTACTTGAACGAAACCCCTGAGGAGATGTTATATTAGATTTTTTGATGACTGATGAACATGGTTCATTGGATCTCAGCTCTTGTATTCTCTGAGGGCTAATTGGATTACATTATAGGGTAATTGATTATTGTGTTACGGTATGCACCACAGTAAACTGAGTAAACTACCTGGAGCCTGACTACATCCTCCAAACTGAGTCACACAACGATCAGATAACGCACTATTCTGATGAAAAGTTTGATGACTGTCATCGTGACAGGAAATGACTTTCTTCCCTTATTACACCTCATTGTTTTGAGATTGAAAGCATCACAGTCAAGGCTATATTAAATCTAGCTCCCAGATCCCGTGTGATACTGTATGACCAAGCATTCGTGCATACTGGCACTGGAAACCAAGAGGGAGAGATTTCAAAACATTATGATCAATAATAGCTTTCATAAGTGGAATTATGGCTCAATGTGCAGCTTTTTAGTTAATTGGATCCTTGAAGAGAATGATTCCCATAACTGTTACATCTTTGAGAGCAGAGTAATCATGATAGGTTTCAGAGTGATGATGATATTTATTGTATTTATATCACCATGATATAACTGGGTGAAATGTGCCTTAATGCTGCTGGCTGCAGCTACTTTGTAATAGATGATGGGTTATTTGGAAGTGTGGATATTGATGGACCAAATTGTTGTGTTGGCTGTGAAATTAAACCCATACATTAGATGTAATACTTCTGCAGCTGTGCACGTAGACAGCAGCAACATCTACAAGAGTGGGTCCTTATTATGTGCAACAGAGATGATTGTACACATGCAGCCATCGGCCTTTCTCCCAGTCTGTCTCATCAGTGGAAAACAATCAGCATCACTGTTGATTAGTACGGTTATTGATTGGTCTGCTGCCAGATACACAGCCTTTCCAATGGGTCGTTACCAGGGGCAGATGCAGCGCACGTTGACCTTGGGAGACAGAGGGCATTGGATGGGCTAAGCCCTTGCTACAGGAGCTCCAGTCTGCGAACAAGATTAGCGAGGGAATGAATCATACAGCAGATACAACAACCACTTTTCCTGATCTGCCATCCTGTTGACAAGGATGTTCAGTGAGGACGTCTGGGTGGGAGATGTGGATTTGTTTAATAAAGACTTACACAGAGGTAGATTAGTAAGCCAGTGGGTTATTCCAGCACATGAGCTCATAGCTGGTAAATCTATCAGCCGAAGCACGCATTGAGCTAATTGAGTTCCTGTCTTTGTCTGGGACAACGGAGAGGGCGTCCCACCCTATCAGTTCAGACCAGTCCGAGACACACTGTGGTTTGTGGCTGGCTGAGCCCACGGTTTCAGATTTTTAGATGAGCTTCTGTCCTTTTTGTCCTTCCACATTTAAAATATGAGGCACAGGCCATAATTAACTCATGGAAACTGCACTCATCAAGGACAACCAGGAAGAGGATAGCTTGTTCTATTATTGTGGGTTTTTCTTCACTTGTTTCAGTATTGTTCAATGTCACTATCCACTCAGCAGTAAATGATATCTATTGTAAACATGGATTGCTACAAGAGTCCTCCTGTTCAAACATTGCCTTTGTTTGCAAAATTACTTACTCATGCTTTTGAAGAAATGACACTGTATGTGGCAGCCTAGCACCAGTTTTATAGGTGTTTGAGGGTTGTAAAAAGTCTGCTTATGATGATAATGTTTGCACACATTGAGTTATGTTAGGTCATAGCTGTTCCAAACAACAGCTTATTGTTCATCTACATGTCAAAGTCTCAAAAGAGGATTTCCGCAGCAGTCCCGATACAGAGAAGTGAAATTAAACAAGCAGTGCATCCTATAATGTTTTCCAGTCATTATCCCTGCATGGTCAGGAGAGGTGAAACATCATTACTATATCTATTTCTGCCATTCTTGTGCATCATTTAGGGAAGGTAATGAGTCATGCTTTTGGAAATGGTCATCATGGCATCACAGACCAAAGATGCCATTTGCTCAGAGAGGCCTGCTTGATCCATTCAATTAATTAGTTTTGATATAAACTGCTTGCTTTCTGTTGGCTTCAGTCCTGGAAAGAAATTGAATTTTGAATGATATAAACGAATTGTGTTGCATGGGGTTCAGCCATTGTGGCTTCAAGCCAAGGTTAGCATTCATAAATGCATTCAGCTCCCACTGGTTAACACGTTGGACCCTCTAGTTTTATTTGTAGAGCTGCTGTCATCTGGTCTGTTTGATTCATGACGGTGTCATGTGTAAGATTTCTGTAGATAAAAAACATTTTCATTTATCAATCTTAGGGATGAGGAAAAGAAATGGATTTTTCTAGCTTGCTAAAAAATATATATGAACCCAGGATGTTTAGCATTTTTTTTAAATTAGAACATCAGTTTAACAATATATTATGATAATGATTAAGCTGCAGTTTTCCACTCTGACACGTTCGGGACTCACACAGAAAGATAATGGCTCCCTCTAATGGCCATAATAGGTATAAATGGAGACCTACGCTAAGATTAGATGAATGCCTTTCACTCTATTTCCTATATTTTCTCTCATAAAACCATCATTACCTCCAGCAAATTCAGTATATGCTGTGTATTTGTTGCTGAGCATCACATTTAAACACATCATTTAATAGGTTCTATACCATGTTGTATTACTTCAATGAGTAATAAGTCCCACCATCCATATTGGACCATTTTGTTTTCCATCATGACTTGTCCAGTAGGTTTAAAAGTGAGGGAGACAAACTTCACAAATAATGACAGTATTTATCCACTCAAAAAAAAAACAAAAAAACAAAAAAAAAAAGATTTAACCACTCCTTGCACTTTTAGTCAAACTGAAGAGGAAACTTTAGATCTTTTTTTCATGGTCCCAAAGTCTGACATCTACAGCTGGATCTCTGAAGTTTGGTAATGTTGTAAAATTCACTCTGAATGACATCCTGTATCCAGCCCAGGCAGAAACTAACATTTCCATTTAACTAACCTCATTTTAATCATTGCTAAATACCACATCCATTGCTCCATGGAAGGATGCATGCCTCTCAATCTGTTTTCTTGTATGAATTTTCAAAACCAAAAAGTCTGAACTACCTCAGAAATAATATTTAAGGAAACATAAAATTGATTAATGACCAATACCAGTTGCTGCTTTTTTGAAAGTGTCCACTCTACGACTACAACATTTAAAAATGTAAATGAGAATTATTATAATATTTTTATGTCTTTTAAAACCTTTCCAGTCACTCTTTTGCCTCTATGTTGTCTTTCTGAGTATAGATTACCAGTGAGCAGTTTTTCTTTCAGCAACACAATCACAAAACCATTTTTGGTGGCATCTGACAGATCTAAACACCTAAATGTGCTCCAAACAAGGATAGTTAGATAACGTCTTTATTGTGCCGCAGGAAATTTGTTATCATAGCCTGTATGTACTCCACACAGAAACATATAGATAGCCACACTGCAAACATATTGATATACATAAACACATAAAATTCATTCCCCTGCCTGTATCCCTACACATATACTGTACATGTATCTGCACACACACCCCTAGATGATTCATACGACACAAACTGAAGAGAAAAGAAACAATTTATCTGCTCTATCACAAAGCTGAGACAAATAGGGTCTCAATCAGGAAACATTTTTCAAGCATGAACATGAATGTGTCTGATTTCTCTGCGATAGATTTAGGAAATCGATAATCATCCCCAAGATCTAAAC
This sequence comes from Thunnus albacares, assembly GCF_914725855.1. NCBI lineage: Eukaryota > Metazoa > Chordata > Actinopteri > Scombriformes > Scombridae > Thunnus > Thunnus albacares. Next base: position 7,770,812 of record NC_058119.1, read on the forward strand.
AGTCATGAAACTGACTCCCATCATCCCAGCAGGCTTAACAAACAAGTGGCCCGCTGTTTGTTTTTGTCTCAGGAACACGTTTAATAAAAAGCATGGCAGCCTCCCTGAGTGTATCTCCATCCTTCAGGAAGGAAGGCCACATTTTATCCATCAGTTCAGCCTCCTGTCATCCAAGCCCCGCAAAATTAAATCAATGTCTGAAACCAGAGCCGAGGCCTCAACTGCACCAACAGAAATAGAAAATCTAGTTTTGCTGTCTGCTAATGACATTAGTGCGCTCCCTAAATGGTCGCCTACCGTCGTCAAAGAGGAACATAACAGGGATATAATTACAGGAGGAACACTCACATCGCCATTTTCCTGTAAAACACACAGCCTGCTTTAGCTCTTTATGGATTTCCCAACACACACACACCCTCTGGCAGGTAATGATTAATTTCTCTTCCATATCATGTTATCCCCTGTAATTAAACTTCTCAAGGTGAACACAAGGAGAATCGGAAACCACATATTATTGACCACATGAGAAATTCATTAAAAGAGCTGCATAAGTGTCATTTGAGCCCTCCTTTCAATTTCCACTAACAGGAGAGATGAAAGATCAGATAAGGGGGGAAAAAATGAACCTGTCATATTCAATGTATGTGTTAATTTTCATTCAGTGTCCAGACAGCTTTGTTAGTGGGGATTGTTGCCACAGTTAAATATCCTGAAAGAGATGTCTGATAACTGCTGTTACCCTCCTCTGTAATAAGACGGGGTGTCAGCAGTAGTGCCAGGCCTTGTTTTTCAGTTATTACAGTAACATAACCAGATTCCCCTGTCATTCACCTGGCTGCCTGTTTTTAAACATCTGGTGATTTCATGTCTTCTTCTTTCTGCAGGAGCTACAGCGCTGTACTTCCCTCAGAAGGAATACATTGAGACGGTTTATGTTGGCCAGCTGGCAGGGACGCCGATCCTCCAGGTCCATGCCTTGCAGGACAGTGACTCTGAGCAGCCACATTTCTACCTGTGCGGGAAGAGCTCTCTCAGACGACAGTCCTTCAGCTCCTGGTTTAACCTGGACGTCAACACTGGGATACTGTCTTTGAACAAAACCTTGGAAGAGAGTGACTTTGCCTTGCTAAGTGAGTTGGATATAAGCCTTTTAATGATAATATATGGTCCAGTTTTAGTGATACGATGCCAGGTATCCTCTACACACGAGAGTAAATTAGTTTCTTGACGTTTACGCTCTTTGCATACTAATAATGCTTTGGCTCCGTGTTCAGGTTTCTGCCTTCAGGCTGATAATGTACGAGCAAAAAGAGCTCAGTCATCAGGAGCACTGCCTGAGATTAAAATGCCTCTTGTTTCTGTTTTTGCTGTGTGTCTCATCAGATCAAAAGTCATGGTCTGTGAAGAAGTTGTTCCTGCATGCCACGGTGTTACCTAACTTCACCAAAGAGTCCCTGTGCGTCAACGGAAAGCCTCGAATCATCTTGGACTTTGTCAACGCCACAATGCCACAGTGTGCTCAGACAGACATGAAGGAACTGTGCTTCCCTCACAGAGACACTGCCAACCCCCACATCATAGAGAACAGGTTCCCCGGGGCCTTGCGGCAACTCCGACGTCTCACCAGACTCAACATCTGCCCCAACTACACCATCTCTTACAACGTGGAATCAGGTTAGAGACATTAAATCACACCTATACCACTTCTTACACAGTATATTCCATATGTTTTATGGCTTTAGACACATACACACCTGCTTTTTGCATTTTCTCTCGGCTGCAGATACCCCAGCACCATTCGCTGTAAATGAGAACACCACAGAGCTGGTGGTGACAGCTCCTTTAGACCGAGAAGAAAGCGAATGTTACAGGCTCCTGTTGGTTTGCACAGTTCGGACAGACACGGTCATCACCAAGGTGGAAACTTCACTGGATGTTTATGTCGACGATGAGGATGATAATGCACCGTATGTGAACGGAACAGACACAGCAGATATTGTCATCAGCTTCAATCGGACAAAGGTGAGATGACTGGTACTGTCTATATACAAATGTTGTTATACACATTTATAGACTCGTGTATGTAAGGATTCAAATTGCTCTCTGTCCTGTCTTTCTCCAGGGTGGCTCCTTTGGCACCTTGTTCGTCTTTGACAGGGATTCAACCCCCATCTATTCCATAGACCAGAGTCACAATAAGTATGTGGGGACCTTACTCAACAGTGATGCATGGACAAAGGAAACATTTGACATAAAAGGCACCTTCAGTGAAAAGAAAGCTGCTTATGGAAGCATTCGAGAGACCGTCCATGACTACCGTAAGTGATCTATTCTAGTGGCTACTGAAACATATCCGTTTTTATGAAAACATTACTGTTAAGAAACATTTTCATATTTTTCCCTGGACTTTAGAGCTCGTCCTCAAGAGGAACTTGTATGTGAATGAGAATCGCACCCTGCAGCTGGACTACTTAGTCAATGACACCACCTACCCTGGGCTAGAAGGAACAGTGTTGCTGCACTTCAATGTCACCATCTTACCGGTCCACATCCGCTTCACCAACATCACGCACATGTTCACACTGACACGCAGAGCTTCTGTTTATGCACAGGTATTCATGACTATAAATCATACAAATTCATAATACCCTGTTTTTTAACCTCCTAGCCACACTTTGGCAGTGAGTATAAATGTAAAATACTACTACCAGAATAATGGAAAAATAATCTCAACTCAAGGCCCACTGACTAACTTTTTTCCTGAGCTTCCAACCTTCATAGAGCCAATAGAGTTTGCTCAGCACTTGAGCACTTTGAGGACTTTTCATCATCGTCACATCAAAATGGAAATTTTAAACACTTACAGTTCAATGACAATTTAACAATTTTAATCTGCTGATGAAGACCATGTGATATGGTCAGAAGCTCCAGAACAAGCAAGTGAGTGTCCCATGAGTTGAGCTTGTTTTTTCTAATGTTGTATCCAAAGGTCAAGAATCAACAGCCAAACTAGCAGAATAATGTTTCTCATTGAAGTACACTCATAGCAATATATCACATGACTAAGCAATGAAAATAACTTGACAACATAATTTCCCAATAATTTATCAAATGAAATGAATAATAATTTGTGTTTGGGCCTTTCAGTACACAGAGTAACCTACATCAAAGGCCTCTTGACCTGTAGGCATCACATCAACATGCTCAACAGGTTTCAACAGGTTAAGTCGGAGCAACTCTAACTTACTAAAACCAATCCTAATACACAATTTTAAAAGACGCTAAAGGTCAACAGAGGGTGAAAATGGATCCCTATCTGATGCAGCAGTGACTTCCTGCTGTAAAAAAGATGTCTTACAGGGTTAATGCTATAGACAATAGAGGAGCTGTAACCATTTTAATTGGTAAAAAAACAGGATTCACTCTTGAATATACTGAAAGACTGCCACCTGCTGGCTCAGCACCTGAAATTCACTAATCAGTAACTCTAAGATACCATAAAAGTGTTTTCTTTATGTAATCTTTTGACTTGAGTTACCTTCTGTCATTCAAATGATCAATTTTCAATCCCTCTCTCAGGTTGGTAGAGTCTGTGTGGAAAACTGCCTGCAGTTCGATGGCTTCAGGGTCACATACCGGCTTGAGGTGCCAGATAAGAACGTGTCTGCTGACGTGCAGTCCTGCTATGCAGCCATAAGCATCACTCAGGCCCCCGATGAGATGTGGGGGCTGCTCTATGTGAATGACTCAGAGGCGCTGCGCAGACCTGAGTGCAAGGACCTGAAGTACCTTGTTGTAGCCCAGGAGGAGCACACGCAACTTGAGGCCAGCACTCAGATCCACATCATACTAGATGGTGACGGTGAGATGCCTGCAATTACACTGTAACAGTCATAATAGTAAACCAGTGCAGTAGTAAGCCAGTGCAGGTTTGCACAGATGTATTCCTACATAATTCAACAGGCACACATCTGCTGACTCTTCTCAACAGTTTTCCCCTCTCCCAGATGCCTTTTGATAAATTGGTTATGTGTTTTTGGCACTGTTGCACACAGTAACCAAGGGCAGTCAGGAGAGCCAGCAGTTCCTGTCCTGTGCAGAATACAGACGGCGACTAGACTGTGAGTCTGTCCGAGGCCTGGGGGCGACAACAGGGAGATGCCAGTGGAGGCAAGGCACTGAGAAAGGTGCGTTTCTATTTCTAAACACACAGAAATTCAAAACTGTGCACCATATAACATTTTAACATCAATGAATGTTTTTTATTTAAATGATGAGACTGTAGTTTAATTGAACTAGAAACAAATGAGAACCTCACAGGGAACATATTTTCCTCAGTGGCATTGGCACAAATAAAAGGACTAGATCCAACATGTGTATCCTTTTCAGTAATGTCCTTTTTGCAACAGGAGGCAACAAGAGTCATGAAAATGTGGTCTTAATTTTGATAAAACACAAGCTCTAACAACGCCATATAGTGGCTGAAGTTAGCCACTACGTCGATTGTTGTTCAAACTGCTACATGCTACGTTTAATTCCAACATCAAGATAAGCTAACAAAACAGTGACAGTAAAACGTATGTTGTTTAGTTGTTAATCTGTGTGCATGTTGTTTGTCATCTGCTTCTGTTTTCCCACCTACAATTTTCTCTCCCTTGTGCTTATATCCCAGGAATATCTGAAAATTACTCGACCTGCTCCCCTGACCTGGGGACCTGTCCAGATAGCTTTTGTGATGCAGTTGAGAGCAAAGATATGTCAATATGCCCCCAAGACTGCACAAGTAAGAAATAAATGCATTGCTTGATGGGTTTCTGCAAATATTTAAAGATGGAAAAATGACTGTTGCATTCACTATGTTCACATTTTGTCTGTCTCTGAAGAGGAAACTGTAATCGGAGGTCATGAACGAGGCCTGAGGAACGGCATCCAGGCTGGCTATGGAACCTGCTACTGCTACGCTGAGAAATGCTTCTGTGAGAAGGAAGATGATGAAGGTGAGTCATCACAAAACTCTGTAAAAAACTGAAATGCTGCCTTCATGAGGTCCCACTTCAAGAATGAACCACAGATGGATTGCTGCTCTCTTGAAAAAATGACACTATTGTGCGACATCCTCTACTCTGTCCCCTCCAGAGGTCATATGTGACGATGTGTGTAAGACCATCATCGCCACGGCTCTGCTCCTCTCCTTCATCGTCTCCATCCTCCTGTCCTCATACTTCATCCACCGGTACCACAAGAACTCACCCAAGCCCCCAATAGCCTCCGCTGAGATGACTTTCCGCCGTCCAGCTCAGGCTTATCCCATCAGCTTCCCTGCTAACAATGTACGCAGAGGCTCGCAGGAATCCATCGAGACGGACACCTTCAAAATACCTGTAAGCTGCTCCTGTGACAGACTTTTTTTCAACAGTAGTTTGTTGGAAAAGTTGAGAAGTCAGTAATGACATTATGCTGTTTCAACAGGAGGATCCAAAGTGGGAATTTCCTCGTAAAAACCTGGTGCTTGGCAAGACTTTAGGAGAAGGAGAGTTTGGGAAAGTTGTCAAGGCGACGGCATTCAGGCTGAAAGGAAAAGCTGGTTACACCACTGTGGCTGTGAAAATGCTTAAAGGTAAGACGAGCCAAACAAAGAGCAGACAAGCTGGGAAGTAATGGTGATAAATGAGGAGTGACTATCTGAGATGAATGGTTTCATCATTTCAATCCCCTCTTTTCCTCCATAACAGAAAACGCCTCGCACAGTGAGCTGCGTGACCTGCTGTCAGAATTCACTTTACTGAAGCAAGTCAACCATCCGCATGTCATAAAGATGTATGGAGCGTGCAGCCAGGACGGTAAGACCTCAAGTCTTCCTGCAATCCTCTCTCAGGGCATGTGTGTTGCACACGGAGTCTAAGCTCTGTGTTTCTCTGAATAGGTCCATTGTATCTGATCGTGGAATATGCCAAGTATGGTTCACTCCGCAACTTCCTGCGTGAGAGCCGGAAAGTTGGCCCGAGCTACATGGGAAGGGACGCCAACCGAAACTCCAGCTACTTGGAGAACCCAGATGACAGGGCGCTCACCATGGGTGACCTGATTTCCTTTGCTTGGCAAATATCGAGAGGCATGCAATACTTGGCCGAAATGAAGGTATGCATCTTTTCAAATCACAGTATTTATTACAGTTTGTGAAGAAAAGGCATTTAAATTGAGTATTTTGGTCCAACAGCTTGTTCACAGGGACCTCGCAGCACGAAATGTCCTTGTAGCTGAAGGACGAAAGATGAAGATCTCGGACTTTGGCCTTTCCAGAGACGTGTATGAAGAGGACTCTTATGTTAAGAGGAGCAAGGTGAAGAGAAAAGAAAATTACTCATTATGATGTGTTGTCTACAAGCTTTCAAATTGAAATTTAACAACAAGGTGTCTCACTGTTTTCAAGGGCCGTATACCTGTAAAATGGATGGCAATAGAGTCCTTGTTTGATCACATTTACACAACACAAAGTGACGTGTGAGTACAGTCATCATTTAAAGGGAATAGTGTGACATTCTGGGAAATATGCTTCATTGTTTTGTTACTGAGAAATTAGATTGATATCACAAGAGGTATCAATCTTCTCTTCATCTAATTCTTGGCAAGAAAGCAAATAAGTGTATTTCCCAAAATGTTAAACTGTTCTCTTAAGCAATTACACAGATTATTCCATTCACTGTTTATTAAATTGATCTTATGATCTCTTGTGTTTTCTTCCAGCTGGTCCTTTGGTGTGCTGTTGTGGGAGATAGTGACACTGGGAGGTAATCCATACCCAGGCATTGCTCCTGAACGCCTCTTTAACCTCCTGAAGACCGGCTACAGGATGGAGAGACCAGAGAACTGCACGGAGGAAATGTGAGCTCTGCTCTGTGTTACTTTACAGCATCTCCTCATTTCTACTGAGTGCCATAACTCGCCTCCACCACATTTAGACAGCCAGTCATGGAAAATGACTCTGCCGGGAGAATTAAACGATACTTACTTCAGCCACTGTAAAACAAATTTTTCCTTCTGCAGGTATAACCTCATGCTACGATGTTGGAAACAAGAATCAGACAAGAGACCGACATTTTCAGACATCAGCAAAGAACTGGAAAAGATGATGGTGAAAAGTCGGGTATGGTGAAGCTATTCAATACATTATACTACATGATTCATATTCTTACACAGGAAAGAAGTGAGGGGAAGCAATTAAGATTCAGGATGTTGAAAAACAGTAAATAAATATATATGAAAAGACATAAAATATAGTAACAAAATATAAAGAGCATAGAAAGTCTGACAGATCTGACAGTCAGAAGTCAGAAGTTTGAGATTTTTGCTCTCCACTTTTCTTGGATTTGCAGTTGGCCCAAAATTGAGCACTGTATCATTTTTTCTGGACAACATGTACTGTTGTTGGCTTGCTGTTTAGAACTACACACACACTGCTTAAACTTTATAATCAGTTTCTCCTCCCAAACCCTTTAGATACCATAATTAGTGTCTAAAGAGCAATCCTAAAATGTGGCCTTACACAGTATAATCACAGAGCATACCAGTCAGGCTGTTGAAGTGAGGCTATATATAGAGCCTGTAAGGACAAGGGGAATGCAGACATCCCAAAATACAGCAGGCTAGTTTTATCAGAAAGAGGTAGCAGGCAGGTCACTGGATGTAAGTCAATAAGTAAAGACACAAATTTCTCACTGCATGTGTCTGACCTTTAGCATGAGCACACTTGACCTTAGCGTGCCTCGACTCCTCTCCTCCGTAATCAGCCTAATCACATCTTCATCTGCTCTTGACAGGATTACCTGGACCTGGCGGCGTCCACACCGGCCGACGCCCTGCTGTACGACGACGCCCTCTCTGAAGAGGACACACCACTAGTGGACTGTAATAACGCCCCTCTCCCTCGAACCCTCCCCTCCACATGGATTGAAAACAAGCTCTATGGTAGAATTTCCCATGCATTTACTAGATTTTAGAAACAGGACACACAAGCTCTCTTTTTTGGCAAGTTGTGATTGGCTTTCCGTAGTCAAGTGTGTGTGACTGTGATCTAGGCATGCCTTTCGCTGATTAATGCTGACATATCTCCCATTTCATCGTAAATGAGAGGCTCAGTGACAAAAAAAGATCTTGTGTCTTGCATTTTTTGTTTTTATTTGGACCTGCTTCTAATGTACATAAATGCTGACCAAAAATGCTACATTTGTAAATACTGAATATACCCTTCATCCTAATTTATACGGCTCAAACTCATGCTTCATTTTATTTGTACATAGTTAATTTTTCATTCCATCACATTTCCATGTCGTCACTTCATTATATTTGTTTGCATTGAGGGAAACAGTGTGTGACATTTGAAACAGGTCCTCGCTGAATCAATCACTCATTGTGGTTTGAATTCCAGATTGTCTTAAATTTCCTGACTTTCTAATGTATATAAGCTATTAATCTATACTGATTCCACAGTGCTGAACAGAGTAACAGTAAGGCTTTTGAATCCAACTCTTGGATGGCGTTGGTTAAAAGTAAAGAACATATCGGACTCTGATTTTTTGTCATTCTGCATTTTTGAGCAAATACAGCAAGGCAGCCATAGGTCAAATACACTGGCATGGGCAACATTATAGCCTTGATACATTACAAAAAAACAATAAATGATAACATGTATGATCTCTCACTTATATACAAAGCCGTAACTTTACACTTCAATGGGTCAAAACGGGTCTTTCTTCAGAGGTAGGCACTACAGAGTTTGATTTAAGAGCCTTACTGTCTGCACGCTGTTTGTCTTTCACTGAGTGCAGAAAAATGATATGTTCTCATTTTTAGGCATGTCATACCCGAACTGGCCTGAGAAGAGCCCGGTACCGCTCAACAGACATGATGCCACTAATCCAGTCTTTACAAGATATGCCAATGATAGTGTTTATGCAAACTGGATGGCTTTGCCTTCACCCGCTAAAGCTGTGGACAAGCTTGATAGCTAAAGACAAACCAACACTGTAGAAAAGATGACTAATTGGTAGATGTGTATATTTCTATGAGACTGTACATATACAATCTGATGCTAAAGTTGGTTCCCTTTTATTTCTGTTGCACGGGTATTCAGCTTTTAAAACTGGGGTCTTTCTGCTACAAAACCGGCTGGATCAACATAGACCAGGCTTCATTCAGCTCTTCAGTATGTTAATTATTACCTCACGGTCATGTTGACCAAGTTGTATCACTGCATGACTATTGTACCAGATTGTATGTCAGTGTCAATGTCTTTTAAGTGCCTGTGCCGCTTCTACAATAGCCTCCAATTATTAATGTGCGACTGTGAAGATCGTGTTCCAGCCCAGGAATTAAAGGGGACGTCTTTACCATCGTCTGTTGTAGACAGCTGGGATTAAGGGGACAAAAAGGAAATATGCTGAACTTGTTCTGAAAATGTAAAGTTTCTACTGTAGAGGATTGTGCTCCTCACAATGTCAAAGACCCATTTTGTGTTTCTCCCACAAGATGTTTCAAAACTGTTCTTACCAAAGAAAAGTAACGCAGACATGTTGAGTGAAAGGTGTTCTTGCTTTTGTTCTTGTTTTGTTTTTTTTTTTACATGAAAAATATCAACTAGTGAGTGCTATTCCAGTATAAGGACATGAGACCTGATGTAGATTGTGACCATGTCCCGTGTCAGACTACAGTTCACTTTTTCATTCACTGTAATGGCAATCTTTGTGGGAAAAATGTATGATTATGTAAACTAATGAGTGTTATCATTGTTATGTTGTTATTTGATTATGTTCCAATTAATAATAAACGGTAAAAATGTGCAGTATGTCTGTCCACCTCATGTCTCTTGTGAAGCCATGAAGATAGAAAGTGCTTACATGTTGATCATTTTTATTTTTACAATGTCCCAAATGCAACTTAACTTTAATTTAATGTTACTTTAATTTTAACTATAATTTTTCTATTATATTATGATATAATGGTTAGATTCAGTTCTTATCAGGACATGATCTGCTCATTATATACTCTAATCTTGAGCAGTATTTTTATATTATTACACATTGGCGATTTAATTTATATTTAAATCGCTAATGTGTATAAATTTATATTATTTATATAGAATAATGAAAATGATGTCATAACTGACATACAGCTACACTATGTGCCTTTTCTGTTTCCACTGAGTCTCCAATCTGTTCCACTCCTGGTTGTAAACAACAATCTAATTCATAAAAACTGATCTAACACTAAATTTAAAGGACTATGTCTGATTAAAGATGTCTTAAGGAGGTTGAAAACACCACTGGGATGATAGTGGTTTTGGTATAAAATATAAAATTAAAATATGTGTAATAAAAACTACATCCCTCATCCCTTTCTTCTTCTTCTCTTCCTATATCAGGACTTTGATCATGGTATAGTTTTGATAACAGTAGATAAACACCTTTCTATCTGCTGGTTGACTCCTTTGTCACTGAAACACTAAAAAACATCTGTCAAATAAAGAAAATCTGTTTAAAATATTGATTAAAATAGCTCTGTGATAGCCTGCTGACCTACGGTAGTGTCTCTGTGCTTTCCACATGCTGCTTGCTCCTGGATAGCCTCCAGACTCCTGCCAACCTTAATAGAAATTAATAAAGGAAATGAATAAAAGAATGACCAAAAATAGAACCTCGCGGGAACATTTCCTGGTTTACACAAGTCCACACAGTGACAACAGATCCCATGATTGAACATTAAACAAGCAATCTGAGTCATAGAGTCCACTAGTGTCAATTCAAAAGTTGTCAACCAGTGTATCGTTGCAGATAAGAGGGTTGTTTCAACAGAACCGAGAAACACAGAGCAGGACAAGAAAAGGTGATAAGAGGAAGAAAAGAAAAAAAAAATTTCATCTTAACTCTTATTATTAACTTTATTTTCTTTACGTTGTGAGTTCTATGTTGTTAATACTGTAGCACTTTAAGTTTAACTATGAATGAAAAGCGCGGTACAAATTAAATGTATTAATATATAATATTAAATTACTGTGAGTCATTAAAAGAATAAAGCTTCTTTTAAATGAAAAGTTGCTCTCAACAAAAGTTATTCTGTAATTAATATTTACAAGAAACAACAACAACAATAATTATGTAAATAATAATGTAATGTAATAATGATGTAAATAATGTTTCATTAAAAATAAAAATGTTATTATTATGAACACGGAGCTTCAGCGTGTTTGATGACGACACTCACTAGCAAAGCTCCTATTGGTTAGTTGTTGACCGGAAGTACATTGCGTCCCACTCTTTTCTCTTTGCTCCGTGGCATTTTGTAACACAGGCAGCCTGCTGCTGTTGGTTTCACACCAAACCCTCAGCCGTGAGGACAAGCAGAGATGGAGACAGACTGGCCGAGGTGAGTAGTTGGTTTTACAGTATGAAACCTGTTTAGTAGACTGTGTAAGGAGACATAAAATAAGCTGAAAGCGGAGCGGAGCTGCGAACATCGCTAAGCTAACTGCAGAACCGAGTCCACATCCGGTCAGATTGTTCAAAGTAAGTGAAGGACAGAAAAAGCTCAAGTTTGGACAGATGTCACACTTGATAGACCATTGTTATATTTCAGAAGAACTCTTATACACCAAACGTATTTTTTTCTTTTTAAGTTAAAGATTTTTATTGAATTTTATAATAAAATAATCCAACAACAGGAAACGAAAAAAGAAACAAAAATACGAAAAAAACAGGCAGGTAACCAGACAGACTGATATGAGAAAGGCAGTTATCTGGTTACAATAATACATGGCAACAGTTACAGATGTACTGTTCCAAACCATCAGAGTCAATGTTAGGCTGCTCCCTCCAGACATACACCCACTGAATCTGTCCCTTTGTTCTTTAACCAAATCATTTTTCCAGTTCAATCTTCCAAACATTTGTTCACATGCAACAGTTTCCATCATTTGTTCTCTCCACGTTTTCAGTTTAGGAGTTTGAGGCTCTTTCCAACATTTAAAAATCAACTGGGCACAGGTTATTAAGCCAGTTGTTAATACTGGCTTAATAACTTAATACTACTAAATGCACATTTACTCAACTGCGGTATTACAGTTTTGTCCCTAAGGAGACATTACTTTGGTGGTCCGGACAGTTCACACTAACCATTCACCCATATGTCCCAGAACATTGCTCTATAAAGTAGAAACCTGTTTGATATTTCCACCATAAACTTTCTTTAATTAGACCCATTTTATTGAGTCTTGTTTGGGTGTAATAATATCTACGAAGCATTTTATATTGAATTAATTTGCCTCTGGCTTCTCTGAAATATTCCCCATTGTTGGAAAAAATTGCATTCATCCAATGAAAACACACAACTAACTGGATGTGTCATTATTCCTTGTAAATTTATCTAGATGTGATGATGTATGTGTGAGATTATTTCATTTGTAGCAAGGTGAGGATGACGTCAGTGTGAAACCACAGTGTTAACCGTTACCATAGCTGTCAACCTGTCCTGTGTTACACTTTCTTTATTACAGTGCTTGGCAGCCAGAAAATAGAATGTGTTAAGATAGATATCGTACATTATTTTAAATAACTATCTATTATGTCTAAGTAGAGAGAGTATTTAATGTGACTAGCGGGAGTTTCATGTATGTTTGTCTTTGCATGTGAGGGCTGGTTGTATAAATATTCAAGCCATGTGAAGGCAGAGCTTCATGTTTAATGCCACTGATGTTAAAAAGCAGAAATCATCCTAACTAGTTCAGACCACTCAATCCACCAGTTACATGCTCTCTTTCTCACTGATTAGACTCTATGACCATGTTTGTGTCTCTGTACTTTTGGACCAATATACACACCATACAAAAAATATGACTTCCTTTTTGGAGCTGTGAAAGGGCCACTGTTGAATTCTGCACAGAGATAGTCCAGAAAGCAGCTCGTAAAGTACAGTTTCTGTTATTGGTTCCCCCTTTTCAAAGTGGTTAAAAACTTTGAGATCAGCAGAATTGGTCCTTGGTGAACATTTCTTATGCCAGCAGTTATCATTCAGAAAATGTCTCAAGTAATGTTCTGTTAGATTAAGTTATCATTAAACTGCAGGATTTCTGTGTGGCATCTGGCATTAAACTCTCATTTTCAACAGGGAAACACAACTTGGCACTTTGTGTGAAACAGTACTGTGTGCTTTGAAAAAGAAAAAGGAAGTGTTTAGGGGAAAAAAGTCAACACTCACTTTTGCTGTCAAGCTGCAAAGAACTGCAGTAGTTTGTTGAATTGGTTCCCGACTGTGGCCCTGTCGACTCAGGGCCCTGCTGGTTTTCATTATAGCCGTCTTGGGACTGATTTACACCTGGGAGGCCAGGTAAAGGCTGTGGCTTTCAGGATAGAAAAACAACGTCACTTTGTGTTGTAGCTTCGACTGCATGATCTTGAAGAAAGAACTGTGTGTGGTATGTAGTGGATAAGATTAGGTGTAGACTCTACACAAGGCTAAGACACACTTTTACACTTATTTGTTTACATATTACAGCTCTGTTGTGCAACCACTTGATTTAATTGTGTGCTTGTATTTTGCTGTTCTTGTGTTTTTCTTTTTATGTTTGCTATTGTGTTTTATGCAGTCTGTGGAAAACACTCGGCGCTCCCAGCTTGAAAGTGCTAAAAATAAAGACAAGATGATGCGGATTTCTAGCCTGGTAACAAGTTACTCAGATGAATGTGGAAATGTTTTCAAGTCCACAAAAACAAGTGAAGCTTACTGTTTTAATTTTTTATACATCTTGCTATGTGGACAGCTGATATGAACACATATAAAGTTGACAAGTATGGTGGCTGGCCTTGTATGAGATCTCTTTAGCCTGAAAGTCACAAGATAATTACAACAAACAACCTTGAACAATGTGGTTGTTGTGTATATTTTCATCCTGTCGCTCTACAAAGTGCTTCGTGGCATTTTACTTTTTGTTATATAGCTGTTCTGGAGAGTGTCGTGCTTTTACTTTGAAAGGAAAGCAGTTTAACAGGAAGTCAGTCTTCGGTATCTTGCTGCGAGTTTAGCTCGCCCACCAGTTTTCCTGTGCTGTTGTTTAGCAGCCGTGTGCTAGCGAGGGCAGTTCAGGTGCAGCTAATTCCTGTTGTCCTTGTTTGATCTGTAAAATATTCTCAGAAGGTTGACACACATTGAACATTTTACAATTACAGAAAATTGTTTTACTCATTTACTGTGAATGAAACAGTGACTGGCAGGTTGGTTAATTACTAAGGGTGACTGAATGGTGACATAATGTATTATCTAGTGTTATTGTCTAAGTAGGGCCTATCCAGCTGGTAATCTGCTGATCACCAATGTTTTAATCTTAACCGGAACTATTAATCTGAAAGACTTCACAAAGTGCTCCGTGTATAGTAAAAATAATGTAATATACTAAAAACTTTGGTCTCATTGTAGATTTCTGTGCTTCTCCATAGGTGATCATCTCATGGATTTACACAGGACCAATGTATGAAGACGCTGATACATCGGAGCCAAGAAACAAGACCTTCACAGCAATATGACAGGAATGAAAGTTGACAGAAACCTTTGAATGCCACACTTTCTCTTGCTACAAATATGCTCAGCAAAAAATTATAAAGGGCCTTCAAAATCTCTGAGATGTGTGCAGATGTAGTTTGTAAGTAATGTGAATAAGTGCATCTCAGAGGAGATCAGAGGGGAAACGGAATGCAGAGTTGCCAGCTATAGCTTGTATGTGAGCGTGATGCCCAGGCGGGGGTTGCCGCTCCAGGGCCGGGTCCGCTGGCTCTTCCTGGGCCTCTTCCTGCTTCTGGTGCTGCTGCTGTTCGCATACCTGCTTGAGTGCACCCCTCCAGCAGACGTCAGCCTGGTCCTGCCCGGGATTGCAGGCGAGACCTATGGGAAGGAGTACTACCAGGCCATGCTGCAGGAGCAAGAGGAGCGCCACCTGAACCGCGCCGCCAGTCTGAAGCGCCAGATTGCTCAGCTCAAACAGGAGCTGCAGGAAATGAGTGAGAAGCTGAAGCTCCTGCAGGACAAGAAGGAGTTACCTGGGGTGCAGGGCTTGGCCGAGACTAAAGACCAAGAGCCAGGAGATCTACTGGAATACCTTCACTCTCAGATCGACAAAGCCGAGGTCAACACAGGGGCGCGCCTGCCCAGCGAGTACGCACTGGTGCCCTTTGAGAGTTTCACCTCATCCAAGGTATACCAGCTGGAGATGGGCCTGACGCGGCACCCGGAGGAGAAACCTGTTCGCAAAGACCGTAGGGACGAGCTGGTGGAGGTCATTGAGGCTGCACTGGACATCATCAACAACCCTGATGAGGAGGACGGCGTAGAGGACGACATGCCAATGCAGAGACAAACCTACACAGAGGGTCACTTTATTGAAGGTAAGACCTGCACTGCCTCACTACAACCTGGTGAACAATGACTATAACATTTGAGCTTCAGTGTTTCCCACAAGTTGAGAATTTACTTGTGGTGGTGGGTGGCGCTGCATGTGACAGGCGGGTTCAGTAGCCTCATAAACTAGTCAAAGGTTTATGAATAACTCTATTTATTGCTATCTGAAATGATATAATTTTGTTTCTCAACAGCCTATAGTCTGACACTTTCATTGTTGTAAGAGTTTGCATCCTATCTATAGTGCTCTTCGGCTCTCTTCATCTTCTTGGCGCTTAGGGCTGGAAATCTTTGGGAATCTCACAATTCGATTCTGAATCAGAATCAATTCACAATTCAAAACCGATTCTCGACTGAATGAATAGAAAAGGGGGCACTATTTTCAATCTCTTGCTTGTCTCTTGGTGTACTTAGTCCACTAAAATACGATATGAAACATAACTGGCAATAAAGATAAATGGTCCGCAGCCTTTCTATATTAAAAACTTAACTGCATTAATTAATTAATTAATTAATTAATTTGAAAGAATCTTACAGTCTCCTGCCTGTATGAGAATAACAAAATGAGGGGGAAGTGAAGTCAGGCGCGGACTTTACCATTAAGCAAGGTAGGCAACTGCCTGGGGTCCCCAGCTAAAAACTATAGTTGGGGGCCGCAGCTATATATTTATTATGATGTTTAAATATGAAAAATATTGAATTATGTTACTATTTTAACTCACTATACCCAGAAATAACTTACAAAGGGCCCCCAAAGCACTTAAAAAAATACATAACTGTAACTTCAGAGGATAACATTGTACCCTACATTTATCTGACAGATAAATGTTACTGGTTATGTTGCAGATTCAGACGTTACTCACGAATTATAACAAATAAAATATGATTTATTGTTATTCAGTCCAGCAATTTTTTTTTTCATATTGTCTTATTTGGCAGGACTATACAGGACAGAGCGAGACAAAGGGTCGCTTTACGAGCTCTTCTTTGCCAAAGAGGATTCCAGCAGCTTCCGCCACGTCACGCTCTTCAGGCCTTTTGGTCCCTTGATGAAAGTCAGGAGCACATCTGTAGAAACATCAGGAATGATTATTAACATCATCGTGCCGCTGTCAGGCAGAATAGAAACATTCTCACAGTTCTTACACAACTTCAGGTGAGTTTCAGTGGTTTCATCCGAAACTGTTGCCGTTTATCAGACATGACTTGGCTTGTTCACTTCAAATATGCATTCAATAAACATATCAGCCCAGTTTTCATCTGTGTTGTGTAATTAGATACAACCTTACAATGTGTTGTAATTAATTTGAAAAATAAATATCCTCAGGGAGGTGTGCATACAACAGGACAGACGAGTACACCTCACTGTGGTTTATTTTGGGCAAGAGAGCCTGCAAGAAGTGAAGTCATCTTTGGAAAGAATGTCAAGGTTTGTCCCTTCACTGAGAAAGAGCTTTTCATACGCTTGTGCTACTTTTGTGTGCAACGTGTCATGGGAATTTATTTCTACTGCATTTGTTGTTTATCAGGGAGGAGAGCTTCTCCAATTACACTCTGATACCAGTGGAGGAGGAGTTTTCCCGGGGTCGCGGTCTTGATATCGGAGCCCACGCCTGGAAGAAAGGCGACGTCTTAATGTTTTTTTGTGACGTGGACATCCATTTTACGCCAGAGTTCCTCAACACCTGTCGTCTGAATGCTGCTCCAAGTACGTTTTTACGTGTTGATCAGATTTATTACCATAATAGTCGTTTTGAGCTTTTGTGT
Source organism: Thunnus albacares (assembly GCF_914725855.1). Lineage (NCBI taxonomy): Eukaryota > Metazoa > Chordata > Actinopteri > Scombriformes > Scombridae > Thunnus > Thunnus albacares. Next base: position 7,788,014 of record NC_058119.1, read on the forward strand.
ATGTGGCTGAATTTACTCCAATTTGCTTAATTCTGTTTTGTAGACAAGAAAGTCTTCTATCCAGTGGTGTTCAGTCTGTACAATCCTGCCATCGTCTACGGAAATTTGGAGCTGGCTCCACCCATCGAACTCCAACTGGTAAGGACTGAAAGTTCACATTCATCTCTGAGTAGCAGACAGATGTTTTGTCATTTTTATCTACATAAATATAACTTCAGCCAAACATCTGGTGTTGACTATCATAATTGAACATCTGCTCTTAGATTCACAAAAAAGATGCTGGATTCTGGAGAGATTTTGGCTTTGGAATGACGTGTCAGTATCGCTCGGATTTCCTAAATATTGGTAAGCACTGACTATTCATTTAATAATATTGAACAGTATAATTAGTGTTTGAGTTTGATTGAACTTAATTTTATTTTTCCTTCCAGGGGGTTTCGATCTCGAAGTGAAAGGCTGGGGTGTGGAAGACGTCCACTTGTATAGAAAGTATCTTCGGAGCGACCTGATAGTGATCCGGACACCAGTGTCGGGTCTCTTCCACCTGTGGCACGAGAAGCAGTGCGCGGACGAGCTGACACCGGAGCAGTACCGCATGTGTATCCAGTCCAAAGCCATGAACGAGGCCTCACACTCTCACCTGGGTATGCTGGTTTTCCGCGAGGAGATCGAGGCTCACCTACGCAAGCAGGCCTTCAAGACTCAGAGCAAAGCAGAGGACTGAGCAACACTCTGCGTATCATTCCAATGTTACGACTGTGAGGTGCTGACATTATCAATGCACTACAGCAAAGACATGTGTACATGGATCCTCCTGCATTTCACCGCACAGCTGTAGACAAATGAATGTACAAAAAACGAACAACTACATTGACCAATGTGAATCTTTTCAAGATGGTACAAACTCTTATTGAAGACCTACAGCAGTATCAAACACAAGTAAATGATCAAATTGTTAATACCTAACCTGCTGAAGGAAAACTTACTCATGTTAAACAAATATCTCTTTGATTTAAGTTGACTTTGTACTTTATATATCGACATCAATTCAATAAGCATGCAAATATTAACTTGGGAAACACAACTTCTCATTAAGCAATCCTACACAGCACCTGACTTTCAATCAGTTTCTTATATCAACATATTCACACTCTGCTGCTGCTTCACTACTTTTCACTGCTAAGTGTTACCTCAGCCAGTAGATTTCAGCTGTTTCAGATGATTTCTGCATTCCAAAAAGTATCAAACACCTTCAAATACAACCAGCTGTCGATGTTAGCAGTGGCTTTTTAATACAAAAAAAAAGTTACAAAAGGGTAAGAAGTCAGCTGTTGACAAGATGAAAAAGAAGTTGCACTTTCCCAAAATAGAAGTAGAAATGCATCAGTTATTAATAGCATCCTACTGAAACCATCAGTGAGTTGAGATCAAAGCAATTTACAATCTTTCAGTTTTCTACAGTGTATTAGTGTTTATGGAGCCATACTGTTCAGTTCGTATTATAGTTATAGGTTGTTTCAGACTGGCAAAGTGGTAAAAAAGGGACCTTTTTTTATGTGTTTAATGTGACAATCGGTCACTATCTTCCTTTGCTGTTGACAGCTTCAGTTTATCAGAGAAGCATGTTGATTAAATAGCTTAAGAGCCAGGAACAAAGATCTGCTAATAGCATGCAGCGCTATGATATCAGGTCTATGTGGACCAGTATTATTATAAATAACAAAGACTTCTCATTTATGCCTGATGAGAATCACTCGCAGCACTATTATTCAGAATACTGGACTGAGAATGAATGTGACAGTCACTCTTGTAAATACTTTTCTAATATTTCTTTGTTTCATACATGTGAGTTGAATACTTTTGTCGTATGTGCCTACATGCTCAAAGTAAATGTTGAAGAGATTGTTTTGAAAGCTGCGTCGACAGCTGTAGAATTGTTAATTTAACTCATAATGAGAAAGCATGTTACAGCTGATCAGTCACAGAGGTACTGAGTCAGAAGTTAGAGATGTAATGTGGATGAGTACAAAGTTGTCAAATTCTTAAATAGAGCAAACAAGAAGTGCGTTATTTTGTCTCAAAAGGAAAGCAGGTCAATCTTGCGTCTCATTCTGTACTGTAATTATTTTTAATCAATGTTTTTGCAGATATTACAGCTTTTTGTAGATACAGTCTGCTCATCCTGATGAAGAAATGTTACATGTCTTCCTCTCAGCTGAACACAACAATTCAAACAGGAAGTACTTGTGCAAGGAAATGATTTATTTTGACATGGCCATGAAATAAAACTTATAGAAGGCTGCATTAACGCTGCTATGTCATTTCTGCTGTTAGCATTTATTAGATGATACATACAGTATTTCCAGTAAACTTGACCAGTTCTATAATTTATACTATAAAAATGTAAATATCAAACAAATCAAGACACTTTTAATCTATCAGCTCATTCATATTTTTTCTTAATTTAAGACAAATGGGATAATACAATTGTATTATTCATCTGTATACAATAAACTACATGAATAGAAAATAAGAGGAAAAAAAAATAGAAAAATCATAATCAAAATCCAGGAAAACTGAAATGAAATAAACCAAATGGAAAGTTTCAGACGGGCTTATTTTCATCTCAGGTACCTGATTGTATTAATGTACTGGCTGTTCTGGATGGATCCCCATGGTCTTGTAGATCTCTTTAAGAATAAGCAGAGCTGTGTCTTCAGATTCCCTAAAAAACAGCAAACATAAAAATTCTTATCTAACATCTCGCAACAGTATTTTAATAACACCACACTCAGAGAGAGTTTCTGAAAATTAGTTAAGTGAGAAAACTGCACAACAAAATAATGCTACCTTATTATTTATAGAAAATTAGCAAATGCTGAGAAAATTCACAATTGAATGGAACAATCACTTAAACGTGAACTATACTGTAGCTTGTCTGTAGACAAATGGTCCAACAAGCAGTAGTGATATTTTTCTTTATGTTACAATTGTAAATTGACAAAGGGATTGACTTAAAAAAACTTTATCATGAATGTGAAGAGGTAAAAATCTTGAATAAAATGAAGTGCACTGTACCAGTAGCAGAGATGACTCTGGAGAGCAAACAGGTACTCGTTGAAACTCTCGATGGGCTTCTCCTGCAGGACGTAGTCAATGCGATTCCCTCCGTTAAGCAACCCGATCTTCACCTGAGGCTCCTCTTCTTTCTGTGGCTCGGGGCTCTCTGAGATCTTTTGCTCTGTGACTAACCAGAAGAATTTGATCAGTCTCACACAATACAGAAACAGCGTGATTGGAGCAGCTTGTCGTTCATAAAAGAGAAACTCACCCTCCTGCGCTTGCTTTTCCTGTTCTTCGATCTGATTGGCCACCATAGCCAGCTCGGCCTGGAGCTGAGCAGACGAGGTGTGAGCGCGAGCAAAATCATTGAGCGTCTGCCAGGCGCTCCTCAGGGAGCTGATAAAACCATGTTTGAGGTCAGAGCCCATCCTGGTGAGACTCTCCTTCAGCTCTGAAACACAGAGAGATGTGTTACTGAAGACATCTGCATTAAGAGGCATTTAAACATTAAACTGATGAAGGTTTTTCAATTAGAACCAAAAGCAATGTCTGCCATGCCACTATTCATCTATGCAGAGAAAAATGTGTTTAAAAAAAAAAAAATCTAATCATAATTTTATTCAACCAATGATTAGGAACAACACCAACACATGTCCTTATTGCCACATTAAAATTTCAGTCTAAAAAAACAACCAACAAGAGAAACGTCAGCCGGCAACAACTTCATTCTGACTTTCAGCTTACATGTTGGATCATTTCTCTGCAGAGGCTGTTGGCTCTAATATTGCACAGCAAGTTCAATGTAAGAATAGTTTCTTTGTATTTTGCCACCACACAAATTAGAGCACCCCACCCATAATGGGAGACGCCTGAACTGAGGACACAACATAACAGCAATTCAGTTTAGGCTCTTAAGAAGAATTGTGACTGTCAGCATTTAGTATTGACTTTAGTATTGACATACTTTCATTTTCTTGTATCTGGGGTGATGCAAGCAGTAAATTAAGCAGAAATAAGAAGCAGCTTTTGAGTGTCATACCAAGATGAAGCCTTTTCCTTCCTTTGTGATGTGGGACCAGAACAGGCTTCAGTTCCAAGTCTGGTATTATCAAGGGCTCAATCCTGTACGCCACTGGGTCCAACTAAAAGAAAATGAGTCATAATGAAGCTATCAGCTGGCAGTGCATAAAGTGACTCAGCCTCTTAAGCTTCATCACAGTTTCATTATACCTTTCATTATAGTCAAATATCTTGTACAAGACTGAAGAACGAGCAAGTATTTATTATAGGGAAATTACATGTTGACTGATTATGATTATGTATAAAATGACTTTACACACTAGGCCAAGTGGGTAAATATGTTTTAGCAGCTATAGATTAATTAGTCCTTCAGGATACATAATTTGGAAGAGTTGCCTACTGGATGGTAAATATTGAAGAATCCCTTGCACGTTGGAAGCTGGTACGTCTCTTCAATCCTCTCCAGGCCTCTGACTGTCAGGAACATGCCAATTGGAGAACCCAAGGCAAAGAAATTCATTGGTTCAAAGTCCAGAGCGTGGTAGATCACTGACACCTACAGAGCAAAACGTGAATAGTTATTACTCAACTTTCAACGTCAGATCAGTCAGCTTTACGATCACCTTTAACAGCTCAATGACGTGTACCTGTCCAGTTCCAACTTCGAAGTAATTGTAGTTGACGTGGATGGAGGAGACGGTGTTGCCCACAGGAAGCTTCTTCACAGTGGGATCAGGGAGAGCTTCAGCTGCTTGTGGGGGCGTCGCAGCTTGACTGACCTCCTTGACCTCTGCTTTCTTCTCCTGAGCTGCCTGACGTGCAGCCTGTAAAAATGAAACCAAGACAAAGACAAACAGCACGTTAGTCATCACTTTCACCGTCAGCCTCACTGATGCTCAAAAGACATGTTGCCAAACTTACCTGCTTATTCACTCTTTCTTTGACAAACTTGGCGATCTTTTTCCTCGGACCCAGTGGGATTCCCATCTCCTTTAAGTCCTCAATGGTGCACATGAGCTAAAAGAAGATGAGAAAGGGACAAAATAAAACAACCAGCTCTATCTGACAAGAATGATATGTGAGGAATAACATCAAAAAAGCCCAAGATGTTATCACATTACTTCCAACTCAGATATTAGAAATTAAATATATCAGCTTGTCCCTCCATGCCTTTTGCAACAATCAATTTTCATACAAACTTACAAAAGATTCAATGTCGATCTTTTCCTCGTCAAAGGTACCCTTGTACTCAGACAGGCCCAGATGTTCCAGCACAGCAGAAAGATCCTCAAACTCCTCCCCGTCTTCTTTGGGCTCCTCTTCCACAGTTGGAGGGCTTATAGTCTGTGTAACAGGAGCTGCCACCTGATTTGAGAAATAGAATTTACAATTATTTATTGCAGCATTATTTTGAAGCACATCAGCACTCTTTTTCAACTGCTTAGCTGGATAATTGATGACATTCTACTGTACATATGAACTTAATTCAGTCAACTGGTATATGACCTGTTTGGTGTCTCCATTGGCAGTGGGCATGGTTGGCATGGCGAGTGCAGGAGAGCCATTCTTCTGATTTGAAAGCAGGTCAAAGAGAATAAGGGAACCTGCAAGAATAAAAGAGTAAAACTCAACATCTTTCTGAAAACTAAAAAGAAGATAAAACATAAATCAAATGTGTTGACACTAATGAGCTGGTTTATTACCTAAGCTGTGTCCGGACACTGATGTGCCTCCTCTGTAGTCTGGGTTCCTCTTCATGAACAGGGCATAAAGTCGGTTAATCTCTAGGGCAACTGTGTCCATGATAGTCTGGCAGTAAGTGGGACTGTTGTAGAAGAGCACGTCTAACAAAGTCTCATTTGTAAAGTGACGTAAACGTCCAGTGCTGGGCAAAGTGATTTTCTTTATCCTCCTACAAAGAGAAAAAAAAAGTTAACTAATCAGTTAACCAGACAACCAAATAACTGACATTTCCACACACAGTATTTCAGTGATTTTAAAGACAGTCCAATAGGTTCCCATTACAGTCTAAATAACAGTTATTGACAAAACCAACTCAGCTGAACAACAGTGATAAAACTCATTTTGTACATTTAGCTAGACTGATGTAACGTCAAGCAAATGTTCCTGACATTATAGGTATTACGAGGGAACTCAAAATGCTTCTCTGTTCTGTCTGGTTTATTATTCCAAAACTTTCAAAGCTGGTGGGATCCTGCCTCTCCTCACCTGTCCACCCCTGTGGCATCTCCATGTAGAGCTGTGTGCCACTGGACAGGTAGGAACTCCACCCGGCTGATGGCGTGATCATCCAGGGATTTCTTAAAGTGACTCTGCAGCAGCTTCAGTGACACATTACGGAAATCGTCCACTGAGAACACAAGGATTTTACCAGTTTATTTCAAAGGGTACACAGAGGGTACACAAATACTGGCAAATGGTATGATTGTTTTGTACTCACCACACTCGACCATGCTCCTAAACCTCAGGTCACACACGGGGCCGATTCCATGAACCATGAACACAAGATGATCCACCTTGGGAAGCTCACCTGGAAAGTTTCATACAGTAGAGATGTTGAATTTTATGTTGCTCACTGATTTTCAAGGTCAGTAACAGCCCCTCACAGTGAAATCTGACATCATTTTCCTTCATAAAATTGACTATGATAGCTAGTACTTCCTCTAATGTCCTTTGAAATGTCTCATCTTACTTCATAAGAATCCTGACAATTTTCTAAAACTACTATGGACCTATCTGAGGTTGGATCAGTGAGCTTAAAGTTTATTTCCATGTACATTGGGAGACTAAAACAACATAATACAGACTGAACTTCACAGACCTTTTTCCATTAGTGCCTACACTTAGACTAAATTAGTTTGGGTAAAGAGGAACTTGACTACCATCAGGCACTTCATCATGGTCATCATCAATCCCTCTCTTGACCACTCTGGGCCTGGTCTGCCCGTCCTGAGTTGTGCCCCACTCGTCTGGTATGGAGGAGGGCTGAAACTGCACAATCACCTACAGAGCCACACAGAACAAAGCCTTATCACTTATTAAATCAAACTAATCATAATACCACCACTTAAGACTAATCAGACTAAGTTTTACCTTTGGATTGTGCATGACAATGGTTTCTCCTGACGGGAACTCAAGTCTACGATGCCACTGGTTGGTAGATACGGCTTTCTTATATTCTGCCTGGAGTTAAAAGAAACACATGTATAACTCAAATTTAGCATTAAGACCTGAGATTGTCTACCACTTCAACTGTGGTGTCATTTCATCAACAGAGATAATGAACATTCGGTCAAAACAGAAGTTGATGGAAAAAAAGATATGTTTGACTGGAACAAAAAATATGTTATAACACATTTTAAGTTTGGCTGCTCAGTCAGTCAACTCAATCTGGCTCTCAAAAGTAGTCATGTCAATTTTATTTATATAGCTTAAAATTAGCAAAAATTAACTAAATTAATTAGCCTCAAAGTGCATCACAATATCCGTTTCTGTTAAAATGTAGTAGTGAGACAAACCTCCAGCTTGTCACTAAATTCCTCAGAGTAAGGGATAAAGCGGCTGTCCGTATCCCCTTTGTAGAACCAGGAGCAGCGCCGGACCTCTGTGTTCTCCTCCTCCCAGTAAACAGCACACCGCATGCGGTCGTAGAGCTGCACGTCGTAGCGCCCTCCATCTGTGCGCACAATCACATTTTCTGGGTCTGGTTGAACTGGAAGAACAAAGGGCCACAACAACAATTTCAGAGTAGATCAGAGTTTCACATCATTCACTGTAATATAAGTACTTTGATTAGTCTAGATTCACTGTGTGAACACCAACACTGACAGAGTTAGACGTTCAGGTTTGTGTGGATAACATCATTCACAAACGTGTAGCGTTTCATATAACCTGAGTTGTACGTCTCCTCTAGCTGAAGGGAGTCGATAATGCTGAAAGGAAGCCAGACGCTCTTTGATTCCACTAGCTTGCAGTAGAACCAGTGTGGCTGAACTGGCTCGTAAACATTGTAGTTGTATTGCATCATGGGACCGGCAGGGACTATTGCTCCAGCAGTGGTGGGCGGCGGTGGAGGCGTCTGAATCTGTGTAGGTGGAGGCTGAAGAGAGAGGGTAAAACATTCAATGTGCTGATTATCAACATCCTCTTCATTCATGATGGTTACATTTTAGACATGGAGCTGTTAACAGTCCTTTAACTTAATGAGTTAATCAAGAATCTGACAAACACAATCTGACATCCACTGATAAGCTTTTATTTACATTTGTGAATGTGGGTCCTGATGGTGGGAATGTTTGTGGCGCAGAGCTGAGAGAGTAGGGATTCTGCTGAGGTGTGTGGGTCGGCGGCAGGATCTCTGGAGCTGGAATATAAGGACTGGCTCTGCTGCTGGTGGGGGTGTGTCGGTACGGGTTATGACTCTGTGGCTGCATCTGGGGAGGTGGTGGGGTCATCGAACTGGGGGGAGGAGTGTGACGCCCCATCGGGCTCTGATAAACTGCACCGCCAAATGCAGGAGGAGCCGGGTTCATTTGTGAGCCTGGTGGCAGTGGTGGAGGAGCCATGCCGACACTGCTGGGAACAGAAACTGGGCCTGTTGTCATAGGAGCTGCTGACAGTGCTGGCGGCGGGCATGGCGGCTGGCCAATGGCCGCGAAAGGGTCACTGCTGGTTACTGGGCTGGAGAAGTAGTTGAACGTAGAGGGGGCTGGTCCATTCCCAGAGGTCTGACCCAGAAAGCTGTCTTCCTCTCCAACATCAGTGGAATCATCTGATGGACATGAAAATGGAAGTGAAACTTACTTATTTGACCAATAAGCACATTTATTTGTGACAGCAGTTCTGACAATCAACAAGTCGATTCATTGTTGAATCATTTCAACTCTGTATAGTAGTGAAACATCACTCTGTACCAAGAACACCTGCAATTGATAGACCTTAAATACAACATAGAATACAGCAAATACATTTTACAAGTAGATTTTTTTTAAGTATTTAAGTGAACTCAGACAGAACGCTGTGGCCAATTTAAAGACTTGATAGAAAATGTAATGTTGATATAACTCCCACAAATAGTCACAGATCCTCATCATGTAATGAAACATCAGACAGGGGACAGTCAGACCAAAACACACCACTGTCAACAGGGGCGGACTTTACCATCAGGCAACGTAGGCAACTGCCTGCGGCCCCAACAGCTATAGATTTAGTATGATGTTAAGATAAGAACAATATTGAATTATGTTACTATTCTGACTCATTGTACAATTGAATGCAGTTCTTTTACAGTACTTCAACTGTGCGGTCTTAATAGTTTTACTATTGATAGTTATTAGTTTTACTTGAGAAACAGTTTTGTGTACTTCTTCTACCACTGCCAATAATAAAAGTGAAAATAAAGAAAGGCAGAGTTTGCCTGGAGACCCCAAATCACTAAATCCGCCCCTGACTGTCTGTGTTAAACTGACCTGTCTGACAAACATCTGACAGCTCAAACACACTGTTTAATTCTGTTTTTATTTCCTTCAGGCTAAATAACAGCTGACAGCAACCCGGCTAGCTAAACTAGCTAACGACACGGTTCGGACGTTTCCTCCGTCCGTATTTCATCTTACCTCCTGACAGCACCGCCGGTCCAGTGGCCTGACTCACCGGCATAAAAGGCAAATTAAAGTTAAACTCCGGAGCGGCGCTGAACAGTAAATTTGCACTCGTATTGGGAACATTGTTATTTTTTCTATCTGCCATTTTCCCCTAAAATTACACGTAGCCACTACCGGAGCAGGCAGGCAGCACACGCTCAGTTCGCCACACAGATTTTCCCTCTAATACTGATCTGTAAACATGAGCAGCAGGTCAACACGCGTAAACACAGCGGACACAGTGTTTGTAGATCTGCGGAAGTCACGCAGGTCATTTGACCCGCAGTTCGTTGGTGGTGGCAAAAACAAACACGCTCGTGCTCTACTGCCACCCACATGCGAGAGTGGGTCACTGCATGGTGGTTATTAATAGTTTCACATTTAATAATAATAATAGATTGAATTTGTACCACATTTATAGTGAAACTCAAAGTACTACAGTATTAATAACATACAACACACAATATAATTAATTAGTTAAAATAAGAAAATGTATTTTATATGAATGAGTAATTTCATATGTAATGAACGTAAATCAATTTCACTAGAACATAGACTGTCAAATAAGAATGAAAGCACCCAGCATGTTAATGTGAATTAAAAATAATCCGACTAGTATGACAGCTCCGCGCTCCGGTTGGTCTCTGTACTCAAAACAAACGAACTACTCGCTTCCGATCGGTGACGCAACTTTCCCGCCCTGACTCCTTCTGTCTCTGTCTGAGAGGAAGTCAACAAACTACTGTTTTCTCAGAGGTTTTACTGGATCTGTTTTATATATTCCTGACGCCTGTCACCGGCAAATGATGCCTTCCACACACGACTGGATGAACTCCTGGATTAGCAGCCCGCTGGGCGTCATTGAAGGGATGTTTGGTAAGAGACACATCTTGGTAACTAGCTAGTTAGCTTGGTGGCTACGTACTATGCTAGCTGCCATGCTTCTCACATGTACCTGTGTGCTTTTCCTATCCTCCAGAAGTAGCAAATAACACGTTTCTGAGCGCTATAATGATGTTTTATTATGCTTTATTGTCGCCTGCGCCCCACACAATTATTATATTTAGTTACAGTAAAAAGTGCTGGCTGTGCAGTTGACTAACTGTGTGCACACATCTAAACTAAAATCCACAACATAAGGCATCTGCAGGTCCTTAGTGTGTAAGTGTCCTCAAACTCGTCTAAAATGGTCTTAACATCTCTGAATGCATTTCGGATAGAGATATATGCAGCCTCTGTGTCCTAAATGCAATTTCAGAGGTTTTGAAACTTTGTGCTTTTTCTGTGTCAAGATATGAAGGATTTTCGTTCAAACTCCTTTCATCCATTATTATTGTCATTATTATCAAAACATAGTTGTATATCCTCAAAGACAAAGCTCGTCAGATGGCTCCTGAAAAGTATTAACCGTATGAACCTTATAAATTAAATAATAAATAAAAACCCTGAATACAGCAGATAGTTTTGTAAATATGTTTTGTAAAAGTCATCAACGTGAATTATTTTCTCACTTATTAATAAAGTGGATAATATCACTCTTAATGTAATATTTTTTATTTTATACTGTAATTATGTTGGAAATGTGGCAAAAATACCAATTTCTCTTTCAGAGAAAAATAATACTGGACTGATAGTAACTAACATTGACAACATGCAGCTATTTTGATGCATTTCTAGTAAATGTCTCTTCTTTGTATGGAATTCGTCACACCACCAAATTTACAGTTAGTTTTCTGTTTATTCCAGGCTTAAATTTATGATCAAATGCATCTTATTTAATGCACATATTTAGAGCTGCAACAATTAGTTGATTAATCGATTAGATACCAACTGTTAAATTAATCGCCAACTATTTTGATAAACAATTCATTGTTTTGAGTAATTTTTTAAGAAAAAAAGTCCAGATTCTTTGATTACAGCTTATTTTGTGAATATTTTCTGGTTTCTTCAGTCTTCTAAGACAGTAATTGAATATTTTTGGGTTGTGGACAATAAAAGACATTTGAGGACGTCATCTTGGGCTTTGGGAAACAGTAATTTTATGGAGCAAACAACTAATCGATCAGTCGAGATAATAATTGACAGATAAATCAACAATGAAAATAATCATTAGTTGTAGCCTTACTAATATTACACGATTGATAAATTACTCACTGCTATTCTCAACGCCAAGGTTTCCTGTCATTATAATGATCTATCCATGTTCTCGATGATATTTCAGCTGCTTCCCAGGACAACCCGAACTCTGGATGGGAGGCCAAAGCAGTTGAATTCTTCAAAGAGCAGCTGAAACAAAAAGACGCTCATACCGGGGTAATGAATCCCTGAGATTCTTTCCGTGTGTAAATTACACTGAGATGTAAACCTGTAAACCTCAATGTTACAGCCTGTTTGAGCTCACTCTTGTAAATAATTAATATGTTCATACTGATCCAGGTTCCATCTATGAACGACATCCCTCTGCACTACCTGAAGCCCAACAGCCTGGTCAAGTTTCGCTGTTTAATCCAAGACATGTTCGATCCGGAGTTCTACATGGGAGTGTACGAGACTGTCGATCCGTCTACAAAGGCTAAAGTAAGCACTTCCTCATCCTCTCCTGTGCAGCTATTTGCATAAACACAGTCCTCTCATTTGTCTAGCGCTCGTTTTTTGCATTTGATAATGTTTTATCCTGTATCATATCGTCTTAATTTTACTGTCTGACACACCCCAGGTGTTGCGATGCGGGAAGTACAAAGATGTGACAGAATGTGGGGTAAGTCTTCCTCTGTTCAGTCATTCATATGGCCCATAAATGTCTCAATTCAGCTTCAACTTTGACAATAACGACACTAACTTTTGTGTTTATCTCCAGGTGGACTTTCACTCCAAAAATACCGTAACTGCAGAGAGACAAACTTTCTACTGTGTGCCTATTCCTGGAGAAAATCCCTGGGTGAAAGAGATATCCTTAACTTGTCCAGTTTATACCATTCCTACCTGATGGAAGAACTTCTCAAACAGGAGACGCTTAAATGTGGATTTTATCATGTGTTATTCTCTGTCTAGTTTTCCTTAATTCCGTCGCACAGCTATGCCGGCTCCAGTCAAGCAAGAGTGGTTCCTTCCACCTCGTATGTGCCAAGTAGACAGAAACGCAGCTACGAGGAGGACGACGACATGGACGACATGGACACGCAGCCGCAGAAACAGAGGGAGCCACATACTGGTATGAGCTGCTAGTAAAGTTATGTGTATTTATTCTGGGTAAAGTTAGGAAACTACTGACTGAAATAAGATGGCAGGCAGGACTCCTGAAGTGGATTTGGCATCATAAATGATCTAACACTAGAATATCCAAGTGTGGACTTTTGCCATATATGTAAACTGCTCCCCCCTCTCGCCGCAGGTCCTCAAAGTCCCACAGAACATCACGGCAATGGCGACTGTAAGCGGCAGGAGACAGAAGCTCCTTCCAGCCAGACAGCATCTGCCTCCCATCTCGACCTCAACTTCCCCCTGCCAGGAGAGAAAGGCCCGTCATGCCTAGTCAAGGTATATTATCCATCTATCCATCTCTAAAAGTGTTTTTTATACAATTTTTTTCTTTTTTTGCTTTAAACTTGACTTTTGACACAGTTATTGATGGTGGATTTATGTCAAATCAAAGGTTTGTTCTGAGGTTTAATTTCAGAGATGATACCTAATTTATCAGCAGGCATTTCAAGTGTAGAAGAGGAGTTATTAAGTGATATTATTTGTTGTTGGCAGGTGTACGAGAACTGGGACAGCTTCAAACTGAATGACACTCTAGAGGTTTATGGGATCCTGTCTGTCAGTCCGGCTCTCAGTGCTCTGGCAGATGAAAAGTGAGACATTTAAATTTGTTTGCTTTCCCTCTGGTGGTGATGATCTGTGTGTTTGTTACTCATCCCTGGCTCGTCCACACAGGGACGCCTCCTCATCCATCGTGGACCCTACAGAGTGCATGGAGACGGCAGAAGAGCAGAGAGTGCACTGCCCGCCAGCCTCGCTCGTTCCTCGCCTCCACATGCTCTATGCCAAGCCACTGTCACACAACAACCCCCTGCTGCCCTGCGCCACCTTGGAGGACAACAGCGCCTGTAAGGGCAGACAGTAGAGTTTATATTTATTTATCCTCCTTGTGTGTCACTGTAAATGCCAGTAGTCATGAATATTTCAACCTCATTTATTGCACTACGTCAGTGTTGATGTTTCCAGGATAAAAAAAAAAACCCAATATCCAAGCCCTGTCCAATCACACTGTCAGAAGAGATCTAGCGAATTTTTTACTAAAACTGCTGCAAATCACCATCAGGGGGACACAATTTTGCACACAATCCAAGTGTGCGTTCATTCCGCAAGAGGAAGACTGTATGAGAACGTTATTTTTAAAAAAAAAACTGATATTGTCAGCTCAGCAAACGGATCAGTGATTAAATGTATTTAAAATAAAAAAATTAAACTTCTTTGACTAGATTATGACAGTAAACAGAAATATTGTAAGTGTGTGTCAGTGTAGTCCTTTTGTAATAATAGGCAAACGCAATTTGACTGTTAAGCGCTTAAAAAGAGACACAGATTCTTTTCTTGAGCTGACATGTAAAGCCTAATGTGAATCCAGCAGCACTGCTGCAAAAGATGAAAAATGTCAGCTGAGTCAAAATCATCATAAATCACTACATTGAGCTCTGTACCCTGTCATGCTGTATTACACTGTGTGGATACTGAACAGTGAACAATAGCCAGATAAAGCTAAAAATAACTGACAGTCAATGTCAAATGCAACCTGGATTTTGCCAGAAGACTTAACTTGTTATGCTTACAACTGTTTTATGTACAGTGACTCTAATGCCATTATAGTATAAAGTATGCATTTGAGTTATTTACACAAATAAATGCAAAAGCATTAATTAGTCTGTTGACAGACAATTAATTGACAATCCTGATAATCGGTTTATCGTTAAATTCAATATCATCATCTAATAAGAGAAAATCCAAAACACTAGCTTGTTTAAGCTTTTGTCTGTTTTCTATGAATTTAATACCTTTTGGAAATCTTAGACTATAAGTCAGACATAACGAGCACTTGGAGATGTCCTTTGACTTTTGGAGAAACTATTAATGGATCATGTGAAAGAATATAAAAACATCAGTTAGTATTTTGATGTTCTAGCATTGCCGGACTCTGTGCCACACTAAATCCAGCTCTTATGAAAAGTCTGCTTCAAACAAAGAGGCAAAAGAAACCTTAAGTTATCGTGTCACTCTCCAGCTGTGTTGTAGAGAAGCACAAAAAGGGGTCGTTAACGGCAAAGTTCACGTCTATTGTGAAGCGTTCCGAGAAGAGGAATGATGTGAATGTTTTCCACTGTAAAGATTTCAAAGCTCACATGTCAGTAGTTGCTGTAGGGGCTCATTTGACCTTTTGTCCGTCCTCTTCAGTTTTGTCTTCGACCCTGAGCGAGATGGCCTCCGTCAGGGCAGAGCTGCTCACATACTTCACTCACGTCCTCCTGGGAGATGTCCTGGCTGCTGAGTACCTCATTCTGCATCTCATCTCTGACGTGTATGTGTCAGTCTGATCTGTAATGCGTAATCAGCGACCTTGCTTCCTTTGTTTTGTGGCTACATGCTAAACCCAAAGCAGTTTTTTCACAAGGATTTAACTTTGTGCTTGATTTTCTTGTAGGTACACCAGACGAGATGTTCTCCCACTGGGGAAATTCACCCTGAACCTGAGTGGCTGTCCTACTGTCTCCTCGTACACCGAACGCCTCTACCAGATCATCCAGCAGCTCGTGCCTTCTGTGAGTGAACTTCACTTCAGGCAACTGCCAGGACTATTACTTCATTTTTGGGTTTTTTTTTGCTGCACTTCATCTGCAAACCTGTGAAAGAAAATGAACCATGAATATGAACTTTGATTTAGGGATGAAGTGTCTCCCTGTAAGTAACCAGGAGTACATGACAGTCTTGATTGAATATTCATGTCATCTCAGGGGACAGAGTATATTATTGTTGATAAAGGTTTTCTTTGTTTTTTGCCACCCTGCAGTCGTACTATCTGGGGATGAGCCTCCAAAACATGAACCAGATGCGCTTGGTGCCTAAGAAAGACTATGTGGCCAACCGGCTAGTGAGCGGAGCCCTGCAGCTGGCCAAAAACACTTCCCTCTTTCTGGATGAGACCCAGCTGGAGCAAGGACAGCTGGACACAACAGGTGAGGCTTCAAGAAACCACGAGAGGACGACAGAGACCCTCAAACTCTGCATTAATGTCCTCTCTGCCTTTAGACACTGTTAGTTACCAGCATGAGTTGACTGAGTTAACACTAACCGGATTGGATCTTCTGTTTGTGTTTTGTGCTGCAGGTGTGCGTAACGTTACGGCCCTGGGGAACGTGATCTCCTGGCAGAAGGTTGATTATGACTTTAACTACCACCAGATGGAATTCCCCTGCAATATTAACGTGCTCATCGCGTCAGAGGCCCGCTCGCTGTTGCCGGTGAGGACAAACAGGGATGAGGCGTGCAACCGCAAGGCGAAAACTCAACCCCACCACCCCTTAACACCCCCCACCACACTCCACCCTCCCCGGCCTGGCCAGGGAGGGGTAAGGTTTCCACCAGCCTCTCATGAGACCGAGTCGTGTCAGACGCTGGAGGTTGTTTCCAGCAGGCGTCACGCTGTCATCTCAGCCGCCATTGGCCAGTTACAGAAACCCCTCCAGCTGGCGGCTTTAGCCCGGGTCTCGCTCTGTCGCGAACAGCCCGAGGAATGTGCTGTGTGCTATTCCTGTGTGTTGGTCTAATGGGTTGCCATGGCGGCAACTGTGTGCCACAGGAACAATCCTGGGAGAGGCGTCAGCCTCGTCCATGTATTAGGCCTGCGATGAAGGGCAGCGCGCTGTAAACAACTCCCAGGGTTGATTAGAAGTCAGAAGCACACGGCTGTGTTTACATTGAACAGATATTGGTTTGCGAGCAGCTGAAGCTCCAACTGATCAGATGCTTTGCGGTCAGCTCGCTAAGGCTTTGCTCCTGCCTGGCATGCTGTGAGGTTTTGAGAATATGCCAAACCAGACATGCATATGGCATTACTGAATCACAGAGACAGCGAAGGTCTACTTTGCATAGCAACACCTGTGGAAAAAATATAGACATACATGTAGCTTTTCTAGGTCAAAAAGTTTTCACTGGTACAGTGTGAGTATGTCTCTCTGTCTTTGACCCCACAGTCAGACTGTCAGATACACCTGCAGTCTCAGGTCACCCTGGACCACATGGACGAGTATCTCAGCAGCATCCACATGCATCCACAGGCTTCATCACAGCTGAACAAGTTCCGACTCTACCTGAGTGTGGCCCGGCTGCTTGACTACAGTATCTCTGATGAAGTGACAAAGGTGAGAATAGTTTGTTGTCTTCTATCTGCTTGTTGTAGCTACAAACATCCACATAAATGAGAAGTGAAAAAGCCCTAAAAGAAAAATAAGTGAACTATCTATCTAACCAATTTACAGAGACTAAATTTAGGCATCAATTTTTATTTTCTACTTTTTCATCACATTTGGAAGGTACTTTTTCATTAACCTCAAGTATAATAAGAATAAGAATAAAGTGGTACCAGTTTCTTTCAGGTTAGATGAACCTTCATGTATCCAGGAGGCCTGTTTGTTTTTATTGAGCTGTCTGCTATTAACCGTCCTTTAACTGCCTCTCCTTCTCATGGTGTTCTCAGTCAGTGGAGGATGACTTTGTAGATATGAGGAAGGACGACCCCCAGAGCATATCAGCTGAGGACCTACACAGGATGCTCGTTGTGGCAAGGTGGGCTATGATTATGTTTATATAAGCTTCTTACTGTTTCTTTGCTTTTATGTAGCGAGTAATAACAGCAACCTGCATAGCACTCTTTTAAAAGGTTAAGTGTTAAATAAATGCAACAATGAGAGATTATGACAAACAGTGAAAATGCCAGATATGACATAAGCAGAGTGGTAATCATTTCATGGGTTAATTGAACTAAAATAAACCAAAAAAATATGTTTACTTTTGCTTTTTGTTTGAAACACTGCCAAATCTAAGAAACACAAACGTTACCACAGTATTGATGTTGTTGTTTCAAGCTGAGGTGTGTGTGTGTGTGGGATGTAGCTGACTGTGACTCTGTCATCAGGTTGCTGTCTCTGAGTCTGGGACAGACCTCTCTGTCCAGAGACAGCTGGCTGAGAGCCAAACACATCGAGATGCTGCGGAGGAGCAGGATGGAGCAGCACAAGTGTGTCAACGGCAACGAGCCGTGATCACACAGCAGGACAAACGAGATGGCTTTTTCTTTTTGATACCTAAAAAAAAAAAGTTTGTAATAAAGATGCTTTTCATATGCCATTTAGTTCATGTTTATTTTTTACCTAACCAAGGTGCAGTTTAGATTTATTTTCACATAAAGGACTAATGGTAATAATGGCTTGTACATATAATAACATCTTAATGTGTCATTGTGCCTTAAATTCACAGCCTGCTGAGGAGTACATGCCAGCAGTTTCTGACAGATGCTGCAGATCAAGTTTTCTATGTTCATAATTTTTTAAAACTTCAAAAATATGTAAATAAAGCAATGAAGTCTGCAGAATTATTCCCCATGGTGCATTTTCCTTCCTTCCTCAGAATTCATTCAGCTAATGTTACCAGCAAAAGAGCAAACTGTTGAACATGCTGTCAGCAGCTTCTTAATGGATCTGACAATAAACCTCATGCAACACTTGTTCACTCATATACTTTTTATTCCAATGGAATATCTTCCTAGACAAAAAGTGTACAGTGCACTTTGTTATCAAGTAACACACCCAAAGAGGATAAGAATAAATAGGATACTTTAATATACAATACAATCTCAGTACACTGTGGAAAACAATGACAACAGTCAGTTGGTAAGGAGGAAAGGTATGACCATTAACCACAGACATTCAGATGAAATGGTGCTAATGCTAGAAAATGTGCTGAAACAGTGCAAATCAAATGCTTGAAGACCTCTTGTCACATGATAAAATCATGGTCTGGGGTCCAAATGGACAGGGAGGACAACCCCAGACAATAAAGAAGTGGTTGCAAAAGCACTTTGTGTAAAAACAAAGGGAAAGGAGAAAAATCTCACCCAGCAAATCGAATCAAAGGATCAAATATTAACTGCCAGCTTTTGCATATAAAACCCAGACACCAATATTCTAGCATTATGGTCTCTATTAGGAATGTTGAGGATTACTGTTCCTTTTAGCTTAATACAGCCAGTTTAGGACAGAATAAGTTTCTGCTCTGCGTGAGAACTGCTCCAGTGTTTGCGATCCTAAAGGAAGTTTTAAAAAAGAAAAACACCTTTAACCTTCTGCATTAAAATATTGCATTGCAGCGATTACCTTAAAGCTTTGGCAGCACCACACACTATCAGCAGGTTGGATAACTATATAATGTAGCACCCACAAAGCAGCTAAGGCTACAGTCTCACTTAACACAATTAGTCAGATAAAATACACGAGTATCCCACATCTTATCTGCTGGTGAGCAAGCTGAATGCAGAAAACATAACACAAAATATGAAATGTTTGATTCTTTATCTTGGGATATTCCAACTCAAGGCAGACCAGGTTATTATTTACCATAAATAGACACCAATATACACAACACTGAGATATGGTAGCCCAGGATCATTATCATTTCTTCTGGGGGACTATAATGTGGTTCTGTGGGAGATTTTCACTGAATAACAACAACTGTAATGTTTCTCAGGGGACTAATGAGGAATCTTGAGGTTAAGTGAAGAAAAACATGTACAATATATTAATGTTTACAGCTTCATAACACATAAATATGTAGAGAGTGAGCACTCCTAAATACCAGCAGCAACAGGAATGCTCTAACACACTCATACTGAACAGTACATACACACAACATCTCTAAAGCCTGCTCATTTCTATAATGTGCCTTACATGATGAATATATGTGCCTGCAGATGAAATATCCCAAGATAAAACTTGATGACATACAGTAACCCTGAACATGATCTTTTATACAGTACACCAAATGTAACATGTAAGGATGGACTTAAAAAGGTAGATTTTGCCATAAATACCTGATATACATAATCCCACTTCAATTCCCTGTTAAGGCAAATATGCTTTCAGTTTGGGGAGTGCATAAAGCGTCAGTGTCTCTAATAGTTGGGTGGGTGCAATTGCATATATACCTACTATATGCTACTCTCCTGTCTTTGTCAAACATGCAACGTCAATGTACAACGCTGGCCGAGGACTCGGTTCAAACAAACCCTCATATAGTTAATTAGTACAACCATTAGCAGAATAGTTATTTCAATACATATAATCTATCAAAAACAACTCCAACCAGTAGTTTTCTGGTTTTTCAAGGTTAGCGATGACAGCACTGGGCGATCTTTTCAAAATATAATGCTCTTACCTCTTTGAACATATTATGCTGCCACCCTACCATCAATACAAAAAGCTTAAGGGAAGGCTCTACTCAGGGAACGGATAAACATAAAACTCACTGTACATATCAACAACCAGGATACTCTTACTAAGGTCTTGTGTAGTCATAGTTTCTATAACGGTATATCTTTTAAGTTACACTTGACAACATTGATATTACATAGGATAACTTACGTACAGTATGTTGTCTTGCTAGTTTCTGACAGCTATACAAAGGGTAATAGTTAACACAGAAATGTCCTTTGGGAATCACAAAAGTTATTTGGTCGGATTCTACAACAACTGTTACAAATTGTAAGGTTATTACGAGGTCTATTATCACAAATGCCAATAGGTGACCTGCACATATGGGATGACATACAGTACATGAGAAATTCAGAGTTGGTCTTTCAACATGCAGCTAGTAATTACCTGCCTTGTCAAAATCTCTTGTTACCATCAACCTCACATGCAAGGGGTCATCGGAAAAATAACTTTTCAGACTAAGGAAAGTCACATGTTTACATGCACAAAAACACTCTGCATACCACTCTGAGATTAAAAGTTTTTAAAACTTCAATACTTATATCTTAATTATTTTTTCTATAGGTAATCAGGATGAGAATACCCTTCAACTTTAATCATATCTTCGTACAGTAGCAGCATTTCTGGAGTGATTTAGGATATGGATGTAACCATTCTAATCAAATGTGCTACTGTGTAAAATTTTCATGGATCCATAAAACATTTAATTTAATGTTTATTTGAGCTATTACTGCTTATCATTCCTATACTCAACCTGCACATTTTGCAGTTACCATTATTACTAGAAAGATGTTCATTGGAACAACAGAAAAGTCATGGTATCCCTATTGCTGCAACTTCCAAAAGGAGGAAATGTATTGATGACAACTGATAACTAAGCCATAGAAAAGAGAACACCTGATACTGTAATCAATCAACTGTATTTTCTTAGGATTACGAGACTTGTTCCATGATTGTGTGCATGTAAACATGATCACTGACATTTGGGTTTGACTGTATTTTTAACTTCTGTACAATAGTCATCATTAACAGGGGAAAGTTTAACTAAAGGGCAAATTTAGGAGCACATTTCTTGGCTGAGTAGTGACACTATGTGCAAGCTTTTGCTACTGCTACCATACTGGAAGTTTCTATATGACGTACTACTACAAAATCCTGCTACAAGGAAAGCACTAGATCTGAATGATCCTGGTCTGGCACTGTGTAAACATTGCCTTCAGCTCGTTTTCTTGGGCCTCGTTGACAGTATCTGGCTCTGGGCTCTTTTGAACCTTCGCCACGGCAAAGTTGATGCCCTGGGTGAGTCCCGCCTGGGTGAGGCTGGCCACCTGGACCATGGAGCTCTTGATCTTGGCAAAGGGGGACACCACTCGGCTGCCGTTGCTGTCGGCAGGTGAAGGGCCAAGGCTGCCCTCCAACTGTGAACTCAGACTTCTCTGAGAGCCTCCTGACGCCGCAGAGCTGGGCTTCTGGACGGTGAGGAGGTTGGAATTGGAGGTAGTGGACTGGACGTCTAGCTGGGATGGCCTGGGGAGCTGGGGCTCCTCCTGCTGATGCTGTGGCTTGGAGCTTGGCTGCTTGTCTGAGTCTGCTGGGGTCTTATTCTGCACAGGCACTACAGGTTTGAGTGAGGGGGCAGCGGCTAGCGGCTGCTCTCCAAACACCTCAACAGGTTTGGTCTGTGCATCCTGGACAAACTGGTGGCAGTAGGCTTCAATAGGGGTACCAAAGTCAATCAGAATGGCTTCTTCAGCCACCGAGGCGGCCCCTGGGGACTTGTCATCACTGACTTGAGGGGAGCTTTCCTGCTTTCCGTCACAGCCAGTGACCCGGATGACGGAGGGGATATTTGGCTCCACGCTACTAATGGACTGGGAGCGACTGCCCAGTCGTGGGTTTGATGCTACGATGCCACAACTGGGCAGCACATAGTCCACGTTTTCTAAGGAACCAGTGCACGGGTGCTCTGGGTCAGAATTATAGGAGTCAGAGTCGTCGGAAATTTCAGAGTGCTCGTCACCGATATCTTTCAGGACTCCGGTGCCAGGGTTGCCATCTGATGTTTCCAAGCTGCTGTCCGACTTCCACAGGTTGACATGCATAGTTGGTTTCAGGAAATTGACCTTCACATCAGGCTTAGAGAAGCTTCCCAGCTTACCGAGGGGCTTGAAGGGACCAATGTTTACGTTCGTCTTGGTCTGTTTCACTTTCTGATTGAGAGAGGAGAATTTGTTTAGGATGAAACTTTTGCCCTGTGCCAGACCAGAGCTGCCCTGGACCTGGTCTGCGGGTTTGTTCTGGATCCCCATTATGTCCTCATGAGGTTTACTCTGCCGCCTGGAGCACAGACACAAAAAAGTACATGATTCAAAACTCTTGTCAGTGGTTAAAAGTTTAAAATTATGGTTGCAAATGTTTATATGAATTTTAATGGTTAAATTATGTGAAGAGAGACTCATATTAATGCTAATGATCTTAATGGCGACTCACCTCTCCAGCTTCTTTTCAACCACTAGTAGGTCCAGCCCTGTGGCCTGTTTCGTAATGCGAAGCATCTCAGCAATGCATTGTAATGTATCTGAAATATATCACAATGGATTTCTCAACCACTATCGAGTTTATGATCTAAAAAGCTTCCTTTTCCAGCCTGTCAAAGAATTTAAAGCAGTATATTATAACCTACCTTTTCCATCGTCCTCAGGATTTCGTGTGGCTGCTCGTAGTGTGTGAAAGTATCCACTCGTCTCTTCACTCCTGTAATGCAAACGCATACAGCAGAACTTTGGCTTTCCAAACAGCGTAGGCTCCGGACCTGCAGAAAAATACACACACTTAAAACTTCCACTTTTAGTGATGTGCTTACTTTGCATGAATCATAATCAGCAGAGATATTGCTAAAAGGTTACTGAGAAACCGTTAAAACACACTTTCGGGAAGTGTTGGATGACTCAGTCAGTATAGAAGGAACCTCACTTCTCCTTTGAGTGCAACTGACTACTTACCAATTTCAATCTTTTCCAAACCCTCTAAATTGAGTCTCTGGTATTGGTTGACTTTATCTGCTTCCTCATCGTAGCTACAAATAAGCAGACATTAGTGAATTCATAAAAACAATTTCTAAAAAAAAAATATTTAGGGAAATTTAAAGTCAGACTTACTAAGCAATGTAATACGCTTTGTCAGACAGAAGCAGCAGCACATCCACATCTTTGTTGGTTGCGTCAATAAGGCTGGTGGGAGAAATAACGTGATATAGCACTTCAGAAACTTCTGAAAACAATGTTTAAATCTGAAGCTGGCTGTGTCTACCAAATACTATAAAAGGAGTTGGTTGTATCTATACCCCTGGTGAATTAAGTTAATAAACATCAAAATTCAGAAAGGAAACAAGCCACTAACCTCATGTCACAGTTGATCAGAGCCCAACCTCCATGAAACTTCTCATCGTCGAGCAGCAAAAGCTGCATGTAGGTCTGAAGCAGGATGCTGACCTGCTCCTGGGCTCCCCTTTGGCTTTCCTTCTCTTTCTCCTCATGCTCCTTCTCCTTACTGAAGATGGAGTAGAGGTCCTCTGTCACTGGCAGGCCCATCATTAGGTCTGCAGGGAGAGGCAGAAGATCCAATCAAAGGCTATTTTTGAGACAAGATGGGCATCAACACACACATACAGTAGCTAGAATCTTCCATACCAATGACTGCTTGTCTGTAAGCATCCCTGAAGCGGTTCAGATAATAGCGGTTGGCTGAGTTCACACCGTCCTTCATCACTCCAGCCAATTTTCTCTCCCCCGTCCTGGTGAAATCTCCCTAAAAAACAATTGAAACAGTGTTCTCAACACACGTAGCATTTGCAGCTCTGGTAGTGAATGCAGGTCTGGTGTACTTAACAGTCTACAGGTTAGTTCTTTCCAGAGATTATCTGGCTTCACTTCCAGCCTACACAGGTTAAGTCTGAAGCATTTCATGTTTGTCACCCTTTAAATTACTACAAATACTGAATGCTCCGTTTCCTATTCATCCTAAATTACAGAAAGATAAGATAAAGAGTGTAAACTATCATATAAACAAAACAAAATGCTAATTCAGATGTGAACAAATGTGCAGTGATCAAGACAGTGATGCTACCTTGAGCGCTGCTGTGCCTGCATACTGTCTGCTGATGGTGTCTCCATTGTTGGCCCACATGATCTGATAAATCCTGTAGCATTTGGGAGGGAGAGGCTGCTCAGGAGGCATCACACCCAGCTTTTTCAGCTGTGGGAAGAAAAGAGACATTTCTCCATGGGCTAACTGTTACACTGTCTCTCTTTCAGTTTACATTGCACCTGTGGGAAAGGTCAGCCTGTATCCAGTTTCATGAACTGCTCAATTTACACTTGTATTTGCTCATTAAATGTAATCCAAAATTTAATCCAAGATGAATACAGGGGAGTTGCTGGATTACGAGAAAGCTGAAAATATTTTGAGTGTGTAAACTAGGATGCCAGTGTGCCCTCAGATCTTTTCTGCTA
This sequence comes from Thunnus albacares, assembly GCF_914725855.1. Lineage (NCBI taxonomy): Eukaryota > Metazoa > Chordata > Actinopteri > Scombriformes > Scombridae > Thunnus > Thunnus albacares. Next base: position 7,812,806 of record NC_058119.1, read on the forward strand.
CCGTTGCCATTTAGTGCTGTACAGACATCAAAGGCCTACTGTTAGTGTGTGTGATCTGATGAACAAACAGAGGCAAATGCCAGTAATCTGTTGTACAAATACAGAGTAAACAGCCTACATACTAACAGAGACAAGGATTCATGTTACCAAGTGAATCTGGTGAATCACTTTACAATCATAATTTTAGAAAGCTGGCATATAAATTAAGTCAATGAAGTTGATAATAATGATTATTACATATTATAAATATTGTTACAATTTTAAAAAGAAAGCTGTTTGCTGGACACTATTATCTTCATGTTGTCCTTGTAAGTAGTAACTATGATTTCATTAAGGAACTATGCAAGTTTCAGTTTCAAAGGTCACTGGTACAGGAAATAGTAAATTCATAAAAGCAGCATCTACAGTGCATGGCTGTACTACAGTGTATAATAACAATTTAAATGTTGTGTTGTGAGATATGTATGCTGTTTTCTTTGCATTTATCCCAACAAGTTAAAGATCTCACCTGTTGTTCCATCACCACCCGAGCAATAGCCGCCTGGACCACGTTTGTCCTGTCCAGACAATCCATACAATTGACTCTAAAGACGCCCTCCTGCTTGCAGATGACTCCATCCTGGTCCACCCTGATGGAGCAACATACACTCAGAATAAGATGTTTAATCCAGTAATAAAGATTACAAACAAGCTAAACAATGTTTTCTAACCACAAATAAAAATCATGTCCTAATGAAGATGTCCAAGAGTTCACGTTATTAACATTTCTCTAAAAAGCACAAAATACTAACATGATACTTACCAGGCCCACTTCATGTCAGTGATGATATCAGAGATTGCATCTGTCAGTATCTGCACATTCTCAAACTTCATACCTCGGCTGGGAAAGAGGATATAAGAAGCATGAAGGGGAAGTAAATGCACTGTGGTATAAAATAAGATTGCTATGAGTACATTAAATAGAAAGTAACACTGAAGAGGAAAGAGGTTCACTCACCAGTGCTCATGGAAGTCAAATGAAACGTATGTGAGGTTTGGGTTGTTGTAAAGAAGGACTTGCTTCAGATATGCGTCACCAATCAGCTTCTCCCGTCCACTTTGGTCCACTAAGTTAATGATGACCTGAAGAAGACAATGAAGAGTTAAGCCCTGTGTGTATTAACATTTAGGCCCTGCTAAGCCAATCCTGTGGAAACAAAGTGAGATGTTGAATAGGCCAACAGTCTCAAAAGCTTGACATAACATGACTGCTACATAACCGCAACATCTTTCTCTCAGCACCTAATCAGCATCACTATTGTTAAAACACATGAATTAATCTACCTAAATACATTTTTTTCAATCACTTATAAGTGGTACAGAGTATGCTTAAAGATGACACCAGCAGGGTTATGGCAAAAAATGTTAGCAGTTCTGATCCAGATTTTCTCAGAGTCATTTTCAGGTAGCACATGAAGCTTGGTAGTGCACATGAAAAAAGCTTTGAGAGAAGATTCAAACTACATATCCAAGTATACACATGTGAAAAGCAAACCCACCTGCTTATTGCAGATTTTAAGCTGCTCTTCAAAGTGGGCAGAGAAGTAAGACATGGTCTCCTTCTCTCCTGAAACATCAGAAAATATACATAGAAATGATTGCCATTGAATTCAATCTGGTTAAAGACATCATTGTTACTTTGGAGACTGATGTGATGTTTCATATGCCATAAAGATCTAAGGACTAAATCACAGTTTTTATTTCATCTGAAAACACAGCAAATTCTCCAAATCCAATCTGTAATCTCTCCAAATTCCAGTCAGAATAAAGACACATAACCAACAAGATATCTTTAAGCCAATATGTAAGACATAGCTGACTCTGGCAGATGTGCAAAACCAAAGAACACTTGTGTTTTTTTAAGGTGCAACTTTAAAAATATCTGAAGTGCAAGGCCCAGTGCACTCACTGTGAAACTCTCTTTATAGACTGTGTGCAAGATAATGTAGGTTCCACTGACCTTTCTCTAAGCGTGGCCGGGGATTGTAGCGGTACCCTGCCTGGCTCCAGAAGACAGGCACAGAGCCACGAGTCTGCACAAAGGACAGAGTGTGGCTGTGCACGTGGATCAACTGCTCTGTCTCCACATAGTTAGCCACATGGCCATCTGTATCCACTCCTCTGCGTTTGTATCGCATCCCTTTGGGCAAGGAGAATGCATGAACACTAGTCAAAGATTATTTATATCACAGATCACGCTTCACTTGAAGGGAATAAAAAAAACATTGTCTACCAAGTTATGTAAACCCTTTCCTGAAAGGAATCCTATTTGGACGTGGGGTGAACACCACCCATATATTTAGGCTGAATCAGAGTCAGCCTCAGCCAAACCGACAGTAGCTTATCTTTGTTACCTGCACGATGGCGACTACGTCTGGAGATCAGGGCGACAGTGAAGCGGGGATGGATGTCGTCAACACAGGTGACCTCCTGTGGTGGCGTCTCAGGGCTGCTCCTCTCCTCATCAGAGGTCTCGTTGTAATTCACTACAAGTTCCTCCACCTGAACAAAGCCCTGGATGATTGGTATCACCCAGAAGTCCACATCTGGAACCTGGAGGATTCAAAATGTAAAAGGTTTAATATGCTGTTTGCCATGTTAAGAAGAGAGAAGCGTTTTGCATCCATCAAGTATCCAAAGCAGATAATCTTCCATAACTTAAGAGCTGTTAATGCTCCTATTCACCAAGTATTTTCATACTCTTGTGATAAAGCCCTGATAATCATCCGCTCATACAACTGACACGCTTACCCAGCAGGGCCAGCTACGCTCCTTTCGCAGACACTTGTAATGAAAAATACTATAACTCTGTCAGCAATTGTCAACAAATCAAATCTGGGGACACAGTGCGATTATTCAATTCTGAAAATAGAAAAACAACAATAAGCCGTGCTGCTCAGTATTTCTGTGTGTTACCTGAAGGTTGATAAGGTCTTGAATCATGTGTTTATTCCAGAAGAAACGGTCATCCACCTTTCACAAAGAATGAAAATAACAGTCAGATGTATGTTTTTGTAATACGTACAAAAAAATAGGTAACAAGGCCAACTTAATGTTTGTGTTTCTCTCCAAACCTGTTTCCACAGGGGTAAACTGGTCTTTTCCGAGTCTCCCTGGCGCTGCACGCTGTTTGTCAGGTCATAGGTCATGCTATAGTAGAAGGAATCCGAGTCCATGAATATTTTGTACAGCTCATCAAGCAGCCGCCTCTCCAGACGTTCCTTCTCTTTGTTTTCCTTTACCTGGAAGGCAGGGGAATACTGGATTGGGCAAGTGGATAGAAAAGAGTGATATGTTGACAAAGCAAAGAAAGAAAAATACTGACTTAAAAGCCTTTCGATGTGAGAAAGATAAGAAAGGTAGTGTGTGGGTTTGAAGATGACAAGACAATTTCATCAAATGTACAGAAACAAATACCTTTTTCTTGATGGGCACACCCACATTAGATTTGATCTGGCTTAAAGTTTTCATCAAGAACTTTGACTCATCGGGAGACTGGGCCAGTTTCTCTGGTTTGTCTATTCCAAAGTGATGCTTCTTGCAAGGCTGAAAAAGAGGATTTTCTATCAAATGTATGTAATCTTACAAATTTCATAAACATAATAGTGATGTTTGAAAGATAAAGAGGACCAGTTTGGTGATGATGACATGACTGAATTTGGTACCACATTGAAGTTCTCAAAACAAAAATCAATGAGATTCAACATGGAACCCTGGTGCACCACAAAAAACACTACTACTACTAATATTACTACCCACTACATACAACCATAAAACTACAATACACAGTACTTTATGCAGTTTTCATTTTCCTAAACTACTACACACAGCCTAACAGCTACATTAAGCTATAGGATTTCTGGGCACAAAAAGGTGTGGAATGATTATTCTGCAGTACAAGCACAATGTACAACAGGATGGATTCTAAAAGCCTATCCAGGAACGATCTATCTCCTCCGTTATTACTCACTTGAAAATATTCTGTCTCACCATCCATGAAGCTCCCCTGAAAGACTGAAATCTTAGCAATATTCAACTTCCTCTGAGATAATTTACAATCATTGTCTGCATTTAATTTCCGCTTCAAATGTGTGGGTGAAAATAAAACCGATCTTTTAATAAAATAAAAAAGATCTACAAGTTATTTTGCACCACTGTCAGCCCGTCAGAGATGAATCACACACTGACGCATACAAGGTATTCTTGAGTGCATTAAATAACAATTTAGGATTTTCACACGCATTGTAATAATGATTGTCAAGGGCGGCTGAGTGCAATAATTTAAACACTAGAACATGAACACTGCTTCTCATGTCTCATCACAGTATTAGTATGCACACCTCCAGCTCGAGCTCCTGGGGCTCTTCGTCAGACAGAGGGATGACAGCTATCTTGGTGATCTTGTAGACTTTATGGTTTCCTGGTAAATGGCCCACCAGTGCTTTCTGACGGATTAATACAAGGCCGAGAGGAAGATCTGCCAAAAGGAGAAGAAGAAGGGGGAGTTGAATCATAGGTGCAGAATTCATCACATTCTGAAAGGTGTGAAAACAGCTGCACACCAGCCGTTAACTACAGACTTCTTTCAATAATGCAGATATCTGGTAAATAAATATTTAAATCATGTTAATCTATCAGATGTACTAGAACAATATGATTGTTCATTAAATTTTCTTGTGGAGGGTATAATGCTTAATTTTAAACCTCCTACCGTGAGGTACATCAATAAAATCAGACCCTCAGATTCGTCATCGATTGAATCATCACCAACAGCTCACTCCTCTCCATGACTACATGCCTTTCAAAGTACTTTTACACATTTTTTCACACATTTTCTTGTCAGTAAGAAACATACAGTACTGGGTGATTTGCTAACCCAACTGCCAATGCAGACATTTGGAAAAATAGTGGCAAGAATCTGTCTGCTCTGTGCAAAAAACAGTAAACATCTAAGGAGAAAGTGTTCAAAAGTTTGTCATTATCTACAGTACTTACCTGTGTGCAGCTGTATCTTTCCTATGACACCTTCCACCAAACCCAGACAAACTGGGTTCCAGGCTAGCAGCAGGTCTGTTGCTGAAATAAAAATATGGAGATGAAACATCAGAACATTGGTGTAGCCAGACCAAACAGCATGGTATGCTTTCACTCTGTAAATTACACTTGCATATTTGCAAGCACAATATCCTACTGTATATGACACTTTGCCTCAAGTCACCTCTTGAGACATCTGTACTTGCACCTTTTCTATCAGAGATAGATGCATTAACCAAACCGAAAGTATTTCAAAATAGTCATGGTTTTCTGATTTCCTGTTACAATGCAAAAACTTATTTTCTATAACCAGTGAAACACTCTTAACCACGCAGATTTGAACACTTAGTCTACAACTTACAATTGTGGTAAATGCAAATATAATGAGAAGGATCTCACTAAATGTGTTATAATCTTGGTGGTCTGTCATTTCTCATGTACATTTGCAAAAAAATTAGTGTCATTCGATTGGAAGAAAGTGTCATTTGATTGAAGAAAACACCAGCCTGTCTCCATTTACTAACATGTTCAAACACCAAGCCAAGTCTGAAGTCAGTTATGGCCATGCACAAACTCGATGACTGTAAGGAAAACTGGAATGCTTAGCATTGGTGACGGATTAAACATCATAGTGGAGAAAATTGGAAAAATGTAAAGGGTGTGGTTACGGGTGGAGAGGACTGACTGTAGGCAGCCACAGACAATGACTCTTCCTGTTCCACGAGCCAGAGAATTTCACGTATAAGGGAACCGGCTGAGAGGGCCCCAAGGGGAACGTCTTGCAGAAAAACAAACTACTAAAACAATACCGCAACTGAGAACGTCTAATATCATGGAAATAGTTCACTGTGTGCTTGAGGGGTAGAGGAGTTGGAAACCCAGTGAGGAGTGGAAACCCTTTTTTCCAATTAAATAATGAAACAGTGGTGCAACTAAAAACCTGTTCAGGATGGCTGCACAGCCATACAACTTCAACCGACACAGAGGATAACACGCTCAGCTTTCTGGCATCTGTGGTGAAACGTTTCTTTTAGCTCAGCAGTGCTTTCAGTTTGGCAGGGAATATGTAATTCCCACGGCCAACGGTATTTCATTTTGGCATGACCAATTCATTGACACAGCAGCAGGACTCGCTTCTGCAATGTTACCAAGACGTAATGCCAGGAGCTGCTTTACTGTTGCTCAAATTCAGACTTCAATAACACTTTTATTAATAACAACTACACATACAGGTTTCGTTTTTTAACTATGAGGATGATGTTCTAGTTTTCTAATTATTCACTCTTTAGGTACAGTGTGTCTTTTAAGCAGCCACAAGTCAAACACATCATTTGAAAGCAGAAACTCGCCTTAATAGGGCCACGTACTAGTTTGGTGTATAGAAGAACTGGAGAGTCCAGTTTTTACCCTCAGTGTGTAACATAAGCAAGGCTGGGACTTTGTAGCCTGTTAGGGGTGTTGGCATTAGTAAGCAAGCTAGGACGATGACTTCAAGACTTAGGAATGACACATCTCATTAATGCCAGTCTCTCCTATGGCAAACAGCTTGTTTTATGGTTAAGAAAGCTGGATTACTACGAGTGTTTTAAGCAATCATCACGATAATGTCTATTTAACTTACATGGATGAACAATAATGTCTATTTACATGGATGAACGGGTGACAGCTGCGAGTGATACATTAGTTTGACCACATTTTATCCACAAAGACAGCAGGAAAATAATGTCAGCGGAATCCTGTCAGGTGTAGAAACCCTCAGCTCAGTGAAAAGGGTTGTAATGATGGGTTAGTTTCAGGTAAATGGCCGGCTGTCATCCATACAGTACGTACCAGGTCTGACCGTCATGCTCCCGTCTTTGCGGCTGCACCACAGAGCTCGGTCCCCGCTCTGAAGAATATATTCGTCTTTGGCTTGAAACAGCTCCATTGTTGTTGTCATTTTACGTTACACAACAATAAGTAACTAGCAGGCTGTACAGCCGGGTGCAGGTAGTCACCAACTTCCACGTCTTGGAGGCTCACTGTAGCTAGCCACGGTTAGCTCGTTTTCCCAGAGGCAGCTGAGCTACGGCGGCTAGCCACCTAACTTAGCGAGCTAAAAGGTCGTTTATTCCACTTTCTACGCATACTGGAAATTAAATTCGGTCTCTGCCCGATAAGCATCCCTTCCCATGGTCATGCTGGACAGAGTAAAGGCAGACACAGCATCAATGAGTGAAGAAATGTCCCGGAGAGCAGCCGCTGAGCGCCGCGTTCAAGACGCAACCGACAGTTTCCTGCTCCAAACAATAACATGTGACCTGCGACTATAGCCGTCATCACCGGTGTTCAGGTATCATGACTAAAGAGATAACCTTAAAATGCTTTACAGATTTTATCCAACTGATCGTTATTTACGAGCAGAAAGTAAAGACACACATTGTTGTATCTATTTTGGAGAGCTCAGGGAAACGCTGGTACATTCATGTTATGTCCTGTCCACATACAAAACAACTGTGGGGTAATTTGTCACAGTTTATTGGTGATCATATCTACTCTCACCTTTTATTTCTTTGGAAAAATGTTTGGATTGACTATTGGTTTTTTGTGAGTATGACAGGAGTCTCTGTTCATAGTACTATTTGATTTATTTTCTTACTATTTTGACCCAGTTTTATATTCAAATTCAATATTCAAATCCACTCAAGTTGGACTCAAGTTGTGTACACAAGGTGCTGTAAACTTGTTGTGTATTTGTTTCAATAAAGCTGTTTAAAAAAAAAAACAACCATCAGGCCCCCCACCCTCCCCTCCCCACAAAACTATTATATGGAATAATGAGTACAGAACCAGAAAGAATAAATCACTATATTTTCAACACTGGATTGACAGGAATATAACTTTTCTTGCAGTCTTACAAAATGATGAAGCTCAACCTCTCAGTTATGAGAGATTTCTCAGGTCTAAAACCTTTCCTGTCACTTATGAATAAATATCAAATGGTAATAAATGCTGTTCTCCTTCAACTGATCAAATGCCACTATGAGAGGCAAGACTTACAGGAACTGGAACCTACCTTCTTTTTTAACGGAATAAATATTCAACGTAACAAATGTACTAATAAACATGTAAGAAATTATTTTTTACAGCAAAACAAAAATTACTCCACGTGGGGAATTTATCATTGAAAATACATTATTTATTTATTATTATTACTTTTACCCTTTGTCCTGACTTTATCAACAAATTGAAAGTGAAGTCATATCTTTTGTTATCTTTATTATGCCTAATTGTTTTCTGTTATTGTCTTAATGTCACATATGTTGTAAGTGATACTTTCTATAAGTAAAGTGATGAGAACACAAACCTATATGGTTAACTATTTACTATCGTGATAGCATAGTTATTATGTGATGTTACTATATTTTGAAGATACAATATGTTGATTATAAGATATTCTTATAGATGTCACAATTGTCAGAATTAGTTTTCTTATCTCTTATCTTTTCTTTATCTTTTAACTTGTTGATTGCTGTCTTTGAGGTGTGGCAATGATTCACAGCTACTGCATCTCTGGAGCTGTCAGGGATTCAGTGATTTTAATTTATGTAAGAGCATCATCAAATTAATGTCATTTAATCCCTTTTTATTTTATGGGTTCGGGTAATTTGTATATATAAAAAGGCCAAGAACACATCCACACCCACATAGAAAAAGGGGGCACCATTTTCTCAGTCATGACTCAGTGGAGCCCTGCGGGAAAAGGGAGCAGCTGACCTCAGACAAAGACATGACTGTAATCTTACCAAAAATTCAACCAGCACTGAAAGTCAATCTTCACAAAGGTGGATCACACACATGATTTAAGTTCCTCTCCACTGAAAAATGTGTTTTGCCTTTTGTTATTTCACTTGAATTAACCTTCACTGCGTAGGATGATGTATTGTATGTACAGAGTTTGGTAATAGAAGATCATATTCATCTGCTGAAGAGGGAAACTTTCTGTGTGTTCAGCGTACAGCTGTGTTTAAGGTTTATATGTACAAACATTTTGTGATATCACAACTACTTCAGAAGCCAATCCTGGTCCAATATACAACTTAGAAAAGTTTTAAGAATTCTTTCAAATAGGTAATTAAACTTTTTTGTGGAAAAAAACATATCAGACACAAATTAGTATTCGAAACAAGAGTCTTACAACATGTTTTGAGGTGATTTTTAAAATCTGGATTATTTTGGAAGGGAGTAAAAATTGTGTACCCTCAGTTCAGTATTAGGTATACTGTATATACATAATGTTATAGAAGCTCAAGAGAAGAAAGTAACTCAGACTATGCAAATAATACAAAACTATGCTATGTTGCTGACAATCTCTTTAAAAAGAATTTGTGGGGACTCAAATATTAGTCAGAATGAATGTCAAATACATTTTATTTCAACCATACCAATGTGACTTGCTTTCAACAATGTATTAGCCTGCTACTCATAACCCGTGATCAACAATAAGCCACAATCCATAATTTGTAAAGGTGTATTCGGCAGTGACCCTACATTACAGATGGCTTATTTTACTACACAAACAATTACAGGGTAATAATAAAAGTAATTTTGTACCTTTTAAATGATAGATTGATGTTGTTCATTAGTTGAATAACTTCTCACAGTTGGCATTTTTAAGGCTTTTAGGCCATTTTTGTGTTAGTGCTATTACAGATTGTGGCTTTGGTAGTTATACAAGGACATTCTGACAATCTTAAACTGCGATTCCTTATTAGCACCAAGTGCTGATTGTCTGACATCTCAAGTAGGTTACACATCTCAGGTCCGTTTGTCATTACACATTCATAAATGTACCAAAATACTATATAATGATATAAATACTGATATAATATTTTGAAATTACAGGTAAACCAATGCACATACAAACACTCAAACACACCAATCAAAACTTGTGTAACTGATATATCTCAAATGAAGTGCTGCTGATCTTTCAGCATGATACATTTCAATGATGGCAAAGTGCGAAGACAGCAAAATCAGTAAATGCACTAAAAGCAGCATCTAATAAACAACCTCATTGTGTTTTGTGACAAAGCAGCTTCAACATGGCCTTGTGGCAATAAAGGGGAAAATGCTTTTCTGTTGACTGAGTTTCGCAGTGAGTTCTGCTTTAAAGCCCCCTGTGTTTGCCCTTGTGTACTAACTGATGTGCTGACTGGATTAAGAAAAGCGTCATACAATATTTGATCAAGACAAAAGGCAACTACACGTAACATTTCTTAAGAAAATACTTTTTCTTCCATTTATTGATAAAGGCCTCTTATTCAAACTTTAATTTGACTAGAAATCGTTGTCAACACCTCGATCATGACAGCTGTCTTATTATGAAGACATTGGCACAACATAGAAGGCAACAACATTGGCTTGAAAAACATGACTGCGCTGAGCCACCATCAATTATGTGCTGAATGGCAGGAAATACCAACACAGTTAATCAATGCATGCAACTTTCACAAATGCTGTAGAGAGAGGAGGAGGTGGGTAAGCCAGATAAACAGCAGGCTATTCTTCTCTCATCTTGATTATGACGTGTGCAGTCATTACGATATCTCCTTTGCCATCTCAACATTCTCCTTGGTGATCATGCTGGGCTCTCCTTTCTGTGTCAGGTTGTCTCCCTCCATTGAGGTCTCGCTTGCAGGCCTTGTTGGCTGATCCTCCAGTTGCTCCAGTTCTTCCAGTATGGTCTGAACACGGCGGACTCCGTCCCGTCTCGCTTGCCGTACATCTGCACGACCCTCTGGGTCAACCGAGTCTAGTGCTAAGAGCTCTTTGGTCAGCAGCTCCTCCAATAACAAGTATTTCTTATCATTCTTCTTTCCATCAAAACATTTCACTTCCTGCTCCAGTTTAGCAACCCGCTCCACTATCTGCTGTACTTTAGCCAAGCCGGGGTGAACAGGGCACTGAGCAGGCTGTTCGGCCTCTACCTTTACAGGTGGAACCTCTGGAGGAACAGCTGCCATGTCCTGGGCTTCTGGTTTTGCAGGTATTTGGACTGTGATGTCTGCAGTATGTTGTTGTGGTTGCTCTGGTTTCTGGGGATGCTGGAACTGTTGCTGCAACTGTGTTAACTGTTCAGGCTGCTGAGGCTGTGGAGACGTCTGAGGAGGTGCCTGCTGGAACTGCTGCGGCTGCTGGAACTGCTGCGGCTGCTGGAACTGCTGCGGTTGCTGGAACTGCTGCGGTTGCTGGAACTGCTGCGGTTGCTGGAACTGCTGGGGTTGCTGTAGTGGTAGCTGCTGGAAGTGTTGAGGTTGTTGAGGTGGAGGCTGTTGGAAGTGTTGAGGCTGTTGAGGCTTTTGACCATCAACTTCTGTGTGCAAAGGCTGGGGGAACTGTGCATTCTCAGGTTTCTGTTGAGGGCTATGTGGTTCCTGCTCCATTTTCTGGGGCGGGTCTCTTGTGAGGATATGCTGTTGAGCCTTGGAAGTTTAAAAAAAAAAAAGTCGTTAGGATATGTCACTATTTAGGTCAACACATACTGACATGATGATCAAATCCTTGTTAAACATGTCAAAGGATGACCCAGTAAAAACACACAAAAGTAAAATTACCTGTGGTCTTTCTCCCATCACCTGAGTGATAATAGGTGACTGGCTTCTTATATGAGGAGGGATGTGAATAGCAGCAGCATCACGATGCTGGGGAAGCAATATCGGAGAAGCCCTTTCCCGGGGAGGCTGCATTACTGAAGAGTAGCCAGGCCAGGGCTGTTGGTGCTCTGAGTAGGGGACGCGCTGAGAATAGACAGAAGGATTTATCTGAGCCTGTGTTTGTGTTTGGCCTCCTCCACCCTCATGGATCACCGGGATGGGGATATAACCTGCTTGGAGACCAGTGCTGCTGGGCCGTGGGGGTTGGTGATGTGGGGCAGTGTAAGCCTTGAAAATAAATCAAATTGAAAATTCAGTATTTGGTCATTTATTTACACTCCAAAATTATGGTACTTGATTCATAACTGAATACAAATTATACAGTGTTGCAGCATACATAGCCTTATATTTTTTCTTCATTACTCAAGTCCCACCTCTGCTGTTTGTGAAACAGGTAAGCTGGCCATTACAGGCTCAGTGGAGCAGCTGTCTGAAGGTCCATGTAAGGGTGATCGAGGCCTGCAGTGGAGCCCTGGCGTCGGGGAAGGTGTCCGCCCATCTGTCCGGATATTCTGTGCAGTGGTTGGCTGAATGTAAGAATAACACGGGTGCTGTTGCTGTCTGAGTTCTGCGCCCTCATGGAAGACTGGGATTGGGACATAACCTGGGCGAAGAATGGGGTGTTTCATCTCCCTCACAAAGGTCTTCTGTGGCTCCTGTGGGCTGGGTTCTGGTGGTATGTTGGGTCCATTTGCTGACACTTCTCTGACCTGCAACACAGTCAGTAGTATAAAGATATGTTATTGTGTAAGTGTCATATAACAACTTATAATTATTTTACAGCAAAGAAAATCAAGGATCATGTTATTTCTTCATATTATAATATCCAGCAAAGTGAACTAACTGATTAAAACTGCTCAAGACACTTATAAGACCAATTAATTAAAAACATTTTAGACAACTCCAGTATTGGTAATTAAAAAATTAAGTATTTATTAAAACAATTTAATCACAAAAAAACATGATTAGTGAGTACAGTGATGTCATTACAGTATCACTGCAAGCTTGGTTAACATTATTATGTCAAAAACCTCAGACAAGTCATTATTAAATATTTTCCAGGTGATTGGTTTAATTTGAGCAGTTAGACATCATTTTACTAAAAACTGTGTGTGCTTACACAGTATATGAGCATAGGGAGTAATACCATTTATAGCTCATACATTATTCAGGTACTTACTCCTCCACAAAGAGATTTACATTTAAATCAGGTACATCCAAAATGTAGCACGAATGACGCTACATACATTTCATCAGTCTTATCTGAATCTGTTTAGCTAAACATGCTATTTGCAATTATTAATGCAGAGAAGCAAATAGTTTTCAAAATTGGGTAGTATTTAAAACAGGATAGCGCTCCAGGTCCTGAGATAATTGCAAAGGTTATAGGTTAAAATGTGATATTTCCGCAGGGGGGTGCCAAAAGTATCACCTCCTTGAGTATTTGATAAATGAAAATAACTTCTGATTATTAACGTGGACTTTTACATTAAGCCCATTTCCAGTTGTTGTGTTTGTGTTTCATACTTTTGCTATGCTACAATCAGCATGACATCATTCAACTGGCTGAATTTCCCAATTTATCTCACACACAATACTTTGGCACACCCTCTAAACTAACTTGTTATTAGCCAACCATTATTATATGATACTCAGAGTAGAATACTTCTTTTTTCTCTGTTGTTCGACAGATTTATTAGGCTAATATTAGTTTTATTTCACCCTTCCATTGAATTATGAAGATAGTTTCATAAGTGAATTTCCTTTCTTGTGTCTTTGACCACACCTAAAAATTTTATGAAAAAGATCTCAAGAGTACATTTGTAAACATAATAATCTGACTAGAAGTAACTCCTTATTGGAGACTCACTATTACTATAGATAGTATTTTGTATTATTCTCAGTGTGCCAAGTGACTAAGCACCTGCCACTGACAGCCAAGCAGGGTTACAAGCAACAGGTCCACTAATAGTTCAGTTCTCTGTCAATGATAAATCTGAAAAGTGATCAAAGTTCTGCCTGTAGCCTCTGAAAACAAATACAGGAGACTGCAGAACAAAAACCGTATTTAAATGTAAGCCACTGGCATTTTTCCTCTAAGACAAAAGTTATGAAATAGCTGTGAACGACCCTTTGCCCTCTGCCATTTCAGTAGGGGACACTGCCAGCAGCATTGCACCAATTTTATCCCCTGACAGCTGTTTTCTTTCTAGCAGATTCTTCGGGACACTAACTTTGTCTCTCTCTCTCAGACGAAAGATTACCAACTGGCAGCATGTGAAGCCCACTTCGCTCCCTCACAGTTACACGGGTTTTCTCTGCAGTAAATGTTTTTTTTTTTTTTTTTAACAGCTGCATATGATCTGCAGGGCAGCCAGCGCCTCCTGATTCAGTTTTCTCCACAGGCCAAAGTGAACTGGACCAGCCTCAATCCTTGTAAGGGAAAAAGTTTAATATGAGCAGGACGACGCAGTGTTTCTAGCCATGGAGGTATTAAAACACTGGGAGCCCATCATAGGTAGCCTTTACATACTGCAGGGTGAGTCATCGAGTAATTATAGTCTTAGATCATGACACGGGAACATAACAGGGTTGATCACCCGTTATAATAGGCTTGTGAGCTGTCTGTGAGGGGGAGGTAACGGTGCCAAACAAGGCCTATAGTCAACAAGATTAATATATATCAGTGATGTAGCGCAGCGCTTCTGCCGGTTTGACAGCGTATTCTACTAAACATGCATTATAAGCGACGTAGCTCGGAGTCAAAAATGCGTTAAAGCCGTAATATTGACACTACAACTTTATCCCGACGCTCTTCTTTTAATTTTTTTTTTTTTTTTTACCTTTTTCGTGTCGTGTCTCGGGTCATTCCAGGTTGTCGTGCGGTTATTGTGATCCACAAAAAAGGGCCATCCCGTCTGAGGGTCAATTTTGACTTCCCATCCGAGGGGCAGAGGGTCGTTGTCATTATTTGCCATGGTCAGTATCGGTGACTGTGTCTTCATGCCGTTCATGTTGCTGCTGCCTGTCGAGTACTGAGACATTTTATACAGGCGACGGACGCTTTAAAGATTCCTTCAAGTGACGTGGAAAAGTGGGCTGGAAGTTTCTCGAAATAGCAGGGTTAAATGTTGGAGGGGAGGGGGGCGGACAGCGCTACGGTGGCATGGGTTCCCAAACTTGTTATGTCGCAGACCCTCTCTACCATTTCACCCCCCCCCCCCCCAAAAAAAAAAAAATCTGATCTGCATTTGGGTTTTTGCATGTGGGAGCCTCTATAGGATTCTTGCCGCAGCTGTGGATATTGACTGTGACTCCTCTGTCTCTCTGACTGGGAAATCCTCACCCTAATTTTGCGGGGACTCCCATGCAGGAGCCCCGCAGTGGCCCTTATGACCCCCCATTTTGAGAACCCAATTTCAGGGAATCCCAATAAGCTTGCTCATAACCAAAGATTCCCCAAAATAGATGTACTCAGACTCCCACTTAAGAAAAATCTTGTCCAAGGGAACTCAGTCTGGGCTTATTTGGTACACAGTTATGTAACTGTGGTGGTGTGATACAGTGTGGGCACAATGACACCTCTAATGACAGTTATTCCTTAATCATAGGACTTCTCCCATTCAGCTCCATACTATAAAGGAAATACTAGTAAATCAAACTCATCCTTGCGTGGCTGGAGACTGTCTGAAACCACCTCCTGGATTTTTTGGATGTGCTCAAACATAATTTTGAAAACACAATTGAGGACAAATTGATTTCTGTATGAAACAGTGAGAAGATTGGAATTAATAAGACCTGTATTACATAGCCCGTGGAGCCAATTCATGTGATGATTGTAAAAATCTGCTTCATAAATATTTTCCAATATATTATAGGGATTATATAGTGACAGTAAAGCTTATAGGAGATACAAATGAATCCAAAAATAGCCTAATGCATACTGTAGACGTTCTCTTGAACCCAAATGTGTGCATGCATGCAAATTTCTTATTGTGATTCTTTTTTTTTTTTGCTTGGGTGAAAAATTCCAGTCATAATTCACACTACCAAATGATTATCTGATTCTTCCAGTGATGAGGTTGATGTTTCCAGAGTATTTCAAGACATCTTTCCAAATATTTCATGACATGTTTCCAGAATATTTCATGACATCTTTCCAAATATTTCATGACATGTTTCCAGAATATTTCATGACATATTTCCACAACTGAGGAGTATGTCTGACTTCTGCAAGCTTCAGCAACCAACAGGAATTTCAATAACACTGATATGTGTTTGGTAACCACCCACCACCATGCCCTCCCTGGACCCTTCTCTAAGGTGGCTTGTAATGAAGTGGAGACCTCAGTGTTATTACTCAACACAAATTGGAACCACAGAGATGTGAGGAGAGACTGAAGATAAACTTTCAGTATCTTTGGTGGAGATTTTCTGGATAATTTAATAAGGACAGTGGACAAATTATACTTATTGACCTTTTAATAATAATGACTAACTCATTAAAGCCAGTATGTGAGAAGATTTCAAAAATTCCTTTTGGTTTCCCACTGTTAGTATCAAAAAAAGTATTCCCATTGGTATGCCAGCAAGTAATTTTTTCAGCAGTCTTATATTATTCAGCTACATTTTTTCACGTAAGTTTATACTTTTATATTGTCTACTATGTGTATGGGCTGTTCCTATATGTATTTATCCCCTTTTATTATTACTGTTGCTCTATATTGACAATAATAATTGCTGTATTTTTGCCTTTAGTTGACGGTATGACGGTCGAAAGTGACGTGACAGTTTAGGCGTACTTTGAAAAATAAACAATAAATAAATAGCCTACTTTTTAATGTATGTATTGATTAAATTAATTTCTTTATTTTTGTGTAAATAAACTGTTTATGCAGTGTAAAACAATCGTTCTTAATTTGACTGGTTGTCCTTTTCATACAGTAGTACAGTAGTACCTTTTGTACAGTTAGAATAACACAGCTATAAAAGATCATTTGTTAATCAAAATATGAATGTGATATTCAAAACGTGCCCACACTGAAACCTTTCCGCCCCCTGAGCTCATCGTATTCCAGAAAGGTCCCCACTGCCGTGAACCACCGACCAGCGGTTACTAAAACAAGCGAACCCTTCCAGTACACTTCAAAAACAAGTCTTTGCCTAATGTGATAAATATAAGTACTGTACGTGTTCACTGTGTGGGATTTTTTTTAAAAGTTAATAATCAACGAATTGCCTCGAGAAACATAGATATCTTTAAGAATATAATTTTCCACTGTTGAAATCGTAAAAAAAAAACAACGGCTTTTTATTACTTTACTCTGACGTCACCGGGGCACTTCGCACGCGTGACGTTTATTCTGGCGTCCCGGTTAGCTAGCTTCAAGGCTAGTTAGCTACTTGTTGGAGCAGCTTATACCGGAGTCGATTAACGTTACCTAACTAGCAATTAGCTAACGTTTTCTCCCCCTGGTGACTGCCCGCAGCGACCATGGACGACGAAACCCACCCCAAAACCCTGTAAGTAACATTAAGTATATAATAACCCTGGGTAATGGTAGCTTAACCGGTGGCTAACTTAGCTACCCGCTGTCTTCACAAACCCGGTGATTACGCTACTGTGTCGTTAACTAGCCAGACAACAACACTGACGCGGGATTAGTTAACATGAGGTTAACTGTAAGCAATAAAAAAAATAAAAAACATTCTTATTTAATATATTTATGTAGTTAATCTACTGTCTAACGTAGGCCGGCTTGTAAGTCATTTAAGTTAATGTAAACAACGTCACACGAATAACCCACCATCACTACACGATAATGGCCGAAATAACCTGTCTGTAGGTCAGTTTTTTTCAGAATAAATATTACTATCTATACAACCCCATCGTTATCAGGAGGATACTGTTAAGAGCGCTCATTAAATTAACCTCATTTCCTCATTCCCTGCCAGGTATGTGGGAAACCTTTCCAGGGATGTCACAGAAATTTTGATTCTGCAACTCTTCACCCAGATAGGGCCTTGCAAAAGTTGTAAAATGATAACAGAGGTAAGCAGCAGAAGATTGTTTTGTTGTGTCTTCCTGTATATCTTTTACTTTTTCTTTGCAGGTCCTCTGCACCTGTCGTTCACATCTGGATGGAGTGACGTCCCCACTTTCCACCAAAAAAAGTTACCAAGATTTCATGTATTATACTGTTGGAAAAGTGTGAATACAGTGATACAGTGAAAATTTCAGTGAAAATAGACAACTGTTTTCAGTTGCAGTTGTCTACAATATAATGGAGGAAAACTGAAATAATCTTTTGTACTTTTGCATTTGACCTTGTCTCTTGCAGCACACAAGCAACGACCCCTATTGCTTTGTGGAGTTCTTTGAACACAGAGATGCTGCTGCAGCCCTTGCAGCCATGAATGGAAGGAAGATATTAGGAAAGGTAGGATCATTATTCTGGTCTAAAGTAATAGCCATGTTAGACAGTTCATCTGTTGTCTGAACTACACTGTGATCCATGTTTCTTGTGTAGAAAATGAGTGATGTCTGGCAGAATTTTAAATGAACTTTCTGCTTTCAGGAGGTCAAAGTAAATTGGGCCACTACTCCAAGCAGCCAGAAGAAAGACACATCTAGTAAGTCTCCACTTATTGATCTTCTAATCTGCTGTAATCAAAGTTTACCAGAGAATAGTAAATGGTTTCCCTCCTTTGTTTGTTTGTTTTTGTTTCATTGTAGATCACTTCCATGTTTTTGTGGGTGATTTGAGCCCTGAGATTACCACTGAGGATGTCAAGGCTGCATTTGCACCTTTTGGGAAAATCTCGTAAGTTTTTGCTTTAAAGGTTATTTCTTATTATGTTCAATACAATAATTTCAATGCTACAGTGCAAGCATATTGTTTTCTCTAAAGTTGGATAACATTAAGGTACTTCTTAATAATCTCCTGTAAGTTTATGTTCTTAAACAACCGTCTATGGCCATGTTTACATGCATGCAACATGGGTATTGACTTGACTCCCCAAAATGTAATAATAAGATTTCAAATATAACGTACCAAAAAAGAAACAAGAGTGAATATTGAGAAAGCAGACTCATCATCTGCAACAAATGCCTTCAAAAAAACCAGGCCTAGACTACTGAGCATCTGTATGGATGGATGTTATTTATCTTTTTGATTGTTCAGCACTGCAAATAAGCACTTTATGTACAGCTTCTTCGACAAAATACATTTTCAGGTAAACAGACTGATAGATGTGCAGGATTCAGGAAATTTATGCTTTTTTCACACAGAAGTGAGAATCCAAGTTGTTAATCTTGTGAGGTGCAATATTTTGAAGTAAACAGAGGTGTTTAGTGCTCAGGTGAACAGCTTCATGTTTGGTTCAGCCCGATGTATTCTATGTCATTTTTATATCATAAGAGTACTACAATCATGCATGTAAACATGGTTGATGGACCAACATAATTTTAAGCATCACATGAAAGTAGATCTCAGAATGGACTTAACCTTTTACTATTATATTATTGTACTTAGTTTTTAAAAACATTCTTAGCAGATCGAAACAGCCTAATTCAATTTATTGATTATAACACAATTCCTGTAAGCTATTAAGTGCTTTATTGCAGTTATTCACTTGTGGTTTCTGCATTGTGTCTCTGTTTTTATGTCATAGGGCCAAACATTATGTTAAGTGTCAGTTTTTAGTCCAGTGTTGCTTTTCTTTGCATATTTAGGGTATGGTAAGTAACTTGTATGTCAGCAAAATGTAAGCTTTGTGTATGAACCTTAACAGCTTTTAGTTGTGGGTCTCAGTGAAGTAATAGCACTTTGGTTATTTTACAGAAATGCTCATAGGATTGGACAGGAGCTTGAAGGCTAACAGCAAGGAACTGTGCACTCTGGAGACTCAGATGTAGTTTTTTTTCTCTATTTATTCCATTCTTTCCATATGTCTTTTTTTGTAGATGCTTTGTATTAACGTGATTTAGCTTAGATTAACAAATTCCAATACTCAATGTATTCCTCTAAACCTATGTTTAAATTGTCTCATTTTGATTTTCATAGTATTGTTTGTAGTGCAATGATCCTCTTCCAAAATTTCTGAAAATGTCAATTTCTCAAAATTTGCAGCTCCCCAAACTCCATACTCCATATTGGTGGTAAAGAATTGACCAGGAAAAATAAAGAAATCTGTTAACAGGCCATGTATGCCGTTTAATTCCTTTTTTTCTCTTTGATATTTTCTATATATTTCTATTTGTAGGAAGAGCACCAATTGCAGATTTTAAGAATGCATGGTAATCTATATAATCTGTTCCTTTGTGAATTTAAATCAGTAGCCTATTGTTTTGAAGACTGAACAAGAAGTGGTGCTCTAGTGGCAAGGCTCCATTAATACATCTGAAATTATGTAAAACCAATACTGTAGGCTGCATGTATTTGTACATACTTTTTGTTTTCAAGTGTTGCTTTGAAGTTAATATTACGAGTCAGTGCTCAGTCCAGGGTCATGATAGCTAATGTACATTATTGTAGGACAGTGTAGAGGATTCACAGTTCAGTGTGTTTTGCGTGGTTCCTTTTTAGTTTGAAACATTCAAACTGGAAAGTGCACTGACGTTTTCATGTTTCCCTCCAGTGATGCCCGTGTTGTGAAGGACATGACGACAGGCAAATCAAAGGGGTATGGATTTGTGTCCTTCTACAACAAACTGGTAAGGCTCCAGTGCAAGAACACAGACTGAAGGTTATTTCTATTTTCTGTTTATTATCCTACTTTTAAAGCATTTGCAGTAATTAAAAGTAGAATTAATCGTAGCTAAAACCATAGTCACAACTTAAATCATCTAACATTACATTGTGTCTTGTTAAACATCACCATTTTGAACATTAGTGAGATTACAAACATTAATGTATATTCTGATATTTGATTATGGCAACTAATAAACTTCATTGATTCATATAATTCAGAGGGGTAACTGTTTGATTTGGATTCATAGGATGCAGAGAATGCCATCGTTAACATGGGAGGACAATGGCTTGGAGGACGTCAAATCAGAACCAACTGGGCAACGCGAAAGCCACCAGCTCCGAAGAGTGCTCAGGACAGTAAGTTTTAGTGGCTGGGGCAGGGTGATATTGACAAAATGAGATACCCAGTACCTTGATATTATTAATGTGACAGTATTTTGCCAATTTCAAACTTAGAAGATATTTATGCACATAAAAATTCTGAGATCATTGTCATTAATATGGTTATGATGGTAACATATGCAGAAATGTTCACTGTTAATTTTCATAATTAGGACAGCCAACAAGCACTAGACCAGACTGTATTTTTAGCTCTGATGTATCCCATTACCATAGTTAAGTCACAGCTTTGGCTTGGAATTGATTTTAATCTCAAACCTTGTATATGAAGTTAAGTTTGTTTTGGCTGATGGCTATTTCAGATGGCTCAAAGCAGCTGAGGTTCGACGATGTAGTGACTCAGTCCAGTCCACAGAACTGTACCGTGTACTGTGGAGGGATCCAGTCAGGGCTATCCGGTAAGTGGCCATTGTTACAGTCCTTAGTCACACTGCTGTAGCACAGTCATTGCTTACCATAAGTGTTCCATAAATAGCCAAAGTACTAATCACATATTTTTTTCTGTTTAATTCTTCCAGAACATTTGATGCGACAGACCTTCTCACCGTTTGGTCAGATAATGGAAATCAGAGTTTTCCCAGAGAAAGGATACTCTTTCATCAGGTACTGCTACCATCTATTGCAGCATCTGACCTCTAGGTGTCAACAAAACCACATTGCATAACTCAGTAACATACCAGTCAATATCAGACTCAGGTTCAGTGGCCTTCTCTGTTATATTTGTCACAAGTTCAGTGCTACTATGAGTAAACAGTAAATTGAATATTTTCTGTTCTGTTTAGTTTTCTGTTTAAGAAAATTACATGCTAAGCTGCTGTTTTCTCTTTTAAGGTTTTCCTCCCACGACAGTGCTGCTCATGCCATTGTGTCAGTAAATGGCACAGCTATTGAAGGACACATGGTGAAGTGCTTCTGGGGCAAAGAATCTCCTGACATGGCCAAAAATCCACAGCAGGTAGGGAAATGTCATATCATGGAGGAATAAATGCTCAAGGCCAAGCAGCAGATTTTCATGGTGATCCAGTTATTGGAGTCTTTCCTTTTAACTAAAACAATGAAACTAACAGATTGAAAAACCTCATTATAAATCCAAAGGTATGTTTGCAGAGTCAGAAAATGAAAAACAAATACTAAAATGTTCATTTCAAAATAATAACTTACCTTTTTCTTGCACTGTTTGTAAGGTTATTTGCTCCCAATTGAATGCTGAGGCCATTTTTAATGGGACAGTTAAGACAATTTTTTTTCTCTCTTGGTGTCACACAGGTTGATTATGGTCAGTGGGGGCAGTGGAATCAGCTCTATGGAAATCCACAACAGCAGTACGGGCAGCAGCAGCAGCAGCAGCAGCAGCAGCAGTATGTGACCAATGGATGGCAAGTTCCCTCCTACAGCATGTATGGCCAGACGTGGAACCAGCAAGGATTTGGAGTAGAGTGAGTTTTGCTTTGTTGTATGTATTAATTTAATCCGTAATTCACTTTTTGTATGACTCATTTGTTACAGGTCATTAAATGCTCCCGAATCCTGACAGATGCTCACTTGATGTCTCTTAAACTTTCAAAACACTTTTAAGATGAAACAGAAGGAGCACTTACACTAACCAGATCTTTGTGGCAACTTCACAGGCAGTCCCAGTCACCGGCCTGGGTGGGAAGCTTTGGATCTCCGTCAGCTCAAGCTGCAGCCCCGCCTGGTTCAGTCATGTCTAACCTGGCTAACTTCAGCATGGCGGGCTACCAAACACAGTGAGCTGGCCCTAACTAAGTCAATTACCAAGAGGAGTTTGTCAACACTTTTAGACCACACAGCGCTCTTTCATCTGGACAGCTGCTGTGGTAAAAGAAGGACAGGGGCCATATTCACAAAGCCTTTGTAGCTAATAGTTGCTCCTAAACAGTAATTTTTTAAATGACAATGTTCATTTCACTCAGATTTTTTTAAAAGTTCATTTAATGATAATTCATAGTTCTGTTATAGAAAAGTGCTCTTGGGCTTCTGAAGTAAAGCCAAACCAACTGTCTTTGTCAAAGTAGATGTTACCAGCTTTTTGAATGTTTGACCCTCTGGAAACCTTACGCAGAGAATTCGCAGCGTTAGCATTGGTCACTGACAGCTATCTAACGAATACAGAGATCATTTAATGCCATTCCTCTTATCATCACACATTGAGTAAGTTGACCAATGGGCCAAAACCTGTGTAGTTCCCCTCTCAAATTCAGAGATGGAGCAAAAACATTAAGTGTGAAAATGAACATACATAGAACCAAAACGATTGAGTGTTTCAGTGGAGCTAAAAGCACACGTAGTACAAGCCATCATGTACCTCCAGCATCTCACTGGAATATGACAACCATTCAAGTCCTTGGGAACCTCTAACTTTATAACATTAATATTGAATTATCAAACTATAGCAATATCTGCTCTCAGTTTGCCAATATGTTTATAATGTTTCAACATTTTCAATGGAAAAATTGTTTGTTACAAAATTGTCAAAATGTTTATTTACTTGTCATACTTGAGGCATTTTTCTGTCATTTTATACAATAGATGACAAAACTCAAGTCTTCAAGTATTGATTAAGTTTTGTAATATACGTCTGTTTTTTAAATGGCACACAAAGAAGACAGATGTACAGATCAAGAGGGTATGTATGGTGGGTCACAATGAATTTGTTTTACAAACTGCACTGAGCCACAAAAACCTATTAAACGTTGGTCTGCGCTTGGCTTCAGCCAATAGCTATAAATTCAGTCTCATTTTGATATATTAATGAAAAATGCTTTGTGAATAGAGGCCCTGTGACGGTAGTTTACCTTTCCAGCATATGTGAAACTCATGTTATTTGTATAAGCAACTGTGGCTTTAATAGACATTTAAGCAGGTGGTGGTATCTCTTGGGTAAATTTATGTACAAAGAAAATTTTACCTTCACAGCTCTAAAAAGCAAAAAATATTAGATTTTTTAAATATTGGAGTGATCAGCATGTTCTTTGCAGACTTTTGATGGATTTTAGTTTAGTTGACCTTGATGTAGCCTAGATTGGACTAATTTATAATCCTGTGTTTCATGGCAAAGGAAATGCTACAGGACATGCTCACTGTATAAATAAAATGTTGTAAAAAAGATCTTAATAACCCCCAAACTTTATAAACATAGTTGACTCTGTATGCTGATTCTGGGCTGGTTTCCTAGAGGAATATTAAATCTTAAATATTTCCTTCCTTTTGCCTTCCTCTTGTTAACCTCAATTAATTTATAGTCATTTCTTTCATATGACTGTAAGAGTTTTGCAAAGATCCAGACTTAATTTAGCAAGAAAACTGGCCCCTAATTACATTGCATCACTTTTCAGTCACCCACCTTTGTAAAGACAAATTGTCATGTTAGGCTTCCTATAAAATGCAATTAATTTATCTTATATTTCGTCTATTCCACTTAAAGTGGAAGGTTTTCTAAATATGTCATTAATTTGTCAGGGCAGCAGGCACTGCTTTTGCCCCTCAGCACATTCTGAGTTTATTTACCATATATCACAGGCAAATAATTTAAAAATCACAGACAAATTGTGACAAAGAATTCATAAAGACGTCCTGCCATTTGGATTTAATTTTCATATGTGCCATTTTGTACAGTGTAACTTGTTAACTTCACTTTCCTTCACTTTCCTGTTCTTGGTGTACTAGCTAACAAACCTGATAATGTAATTTTTTGGTTTGTTTAGAGCTAGGGGGACTTAATGTAACAAAACAGGGTCGTGTTGGCTGAGTGTGTAAATATAAACATTGATCACAAACCTTCATGAAAGAAATAATGTACATACTGTAGGTAGAATGTTATGAAATTAAATACCATCCTTAAATTTCAGCAATATGATTTATGAATAAGCCTTAATTGATGTGTCAGTAAATTCAAACTTTATTTACAGAGGCTCCATCGCAAATCTAAATTCTCTTCCATTGTGGATTTTCCCATTAATAAGTCTGTGTGCCATTTTCAGGAAGTAGCAGGAAGCAGGTGATGTTTCAGCTTGAACTGCACGCTTTTGACATGTAATATATTTGTTGCTTAAAATATTGAATGTAATGGCAATTTGCTTTTATGACAATAATGCATATAAGTTGAACAACAGAAGTGATGTTTAATAAAGGATGAAATCCATTTTCCATTTAAACGGAAAACTCAGTCACTTCAAATAAAGAAACATTTGAACCTGGTCATTCAGTATATTTATTAGACACTAATAATTTGTGCTGTTTGCCTCACACAGAAACTCTGACAGAAAAACATACATTCAATGTAAATTATGTCTTTTCAGTTGTTCTACTAGACATAGTAAATTACATTTTAACAGTTATGGAACTGAGGTTCTAAATTTTGTACAATCTGAATGTAAAATGCAAATACTAGACAGCATGTACTTTCCATACATTTGCTCAAAATTCGTCCCCTCCTTTTTGTTTGCAGTTATGTTGAGAAATATAAAACCACACCTGCACCGTGGCTACGGACACTTAATTCTTCACAAGTTTGCTGTTACAACATTAATTGTTTGCAGCTTAGGAAGTGGACCGAGGTGATGAATAATTTTTGAACTATATATTGCATATAAAATCTATTTGAGAATTATTTTGTGGATTTATTTCACCAAACTGTGCAAACAAGTTGATAATTTTTGAGCAAGTGTAATAAACTTGAACAATTCATAAACATTAAACGACTAAAGCAAAGCAAGCATTGACTTAGTCAGATGTTACGTGGCATATGTACTGTCTAATAATGAATTATATTGCACAATTTTAATGTTCTAACTTACTGTTCAAATATATTACACAACACTAATAATATGTAGATGTACATTCAAGTCTTCTCTACAACATAGTACATTGTAGTCTTATATATATATCTGTGCTTAAACTTTAACCAGTTTATTGTCTTAGCTCTAGTGCAGATGTCTATCAAGCAATCTCAAAAACATCTTTATACACTATCTACATATTTCCATGAAATGTGAGTAACTGTAATTTAAAAGGAGTTTTAAGTGTTGAATATTGCCATGTTTAAATCAAACTATCAATGTTTTTTGTTGTTGATCTGACCGTCATAACAGTTTAAAACCTGAAGAATCTTTTTATCAAACAGACGTTCCTGAAATGTCGTTAAACACAAAGTATTATTTGGTGAATGTACCAGTTATCCTCGTGTCAGCTGACTTCCACATAACTCATGATTCTGTTTCTCAGAGTTTAATCACATATGACAGTCGAATGTGGAGTTGGTACGAACGGTTGGTCTCCGTGAAGACATCTCAGCCTTTGTTCCTCTGTCCACACACAGCAGGACACTCCCATCTGAGGCAGTTTCATCAGTCTGGATAGGGGGTAATTGAAAATTAAACATTTTGTATTTATAAGAACAAAACTTAGACATACAAGTCTAGTCTAACTTGCTGGAATACTTGTGTATATACTGAATGTACAAAATATCAGAGACCTTTTCCTGATGTTATATTTATTCCCCTTTGGCATTACCCACAACACATTTGTTACATAGCATCAATATACTTTTTGGTGTACTTCATGAAAACCAAGAATCCCTAATATTTGTACATTGAGGGCGATGTGTTCTAGACCCTTGGCTTCTCATTAAAAGATCATTTGATGCATACAACTACTGATTTCTCTAGGTGTAGAAATATCTGCAACCTATTTTTCTACTCACATCATTTTTGGTCACAGATAGTTTCCCTGCTGTTTTGTTCCCTTTAGTTTTGTCTTGTAATCCCAGTTTCTCCATAATCAACTCAATCCTGGATGTGATGCCTGCCACAGAGCTTTCAAGGTGGAGAACCTGCCTGGTCAGTCTTTCATGGAAAGAGAGAGGTAATTCAGATTTTGCTTAACGTCCATTGCGATTGTCTGAAATTCTTATTTAAAGAACAAAACAGGTACTTCAAGACATTAGACCTTAGAAACTGTTCCCGATCCACAGAGGTTTGACTAGAGTGGTTCCTCTGATCATTTACGGTCACGGGAGGCTTCTCCAGTAAATCTTTCCCATAATTCATTCCAAGATTGTTGAGTTCGGCACAAAGAGCATCCTGAGGAAAATGATAACAATAACAAAACACAGATTGTTTGAATTGATCTCTATAAACGTTTGCTTTATCGATTGTTAAGCTAAAGAAGAAGAAAGTAAAACAATATGAAAATGACATGAAGTTGCCATGTTGATCTTGTAAATCAAGTCACAGCATGTCGACTACAAACCCTCTTTTCTTCCAGCTCTGTTTTCATCCTCTCTTGTTCGTCTTCGTCTAGAATTTGGTTCCCATCACGATCAAACCGTGAGAAAGCTGCTGAAATTTCATGATCAGCATGTCCCATCCTACAAGATCATCAGAGTGGTGAAGGATATTTTTTATGCTTTGTGTTGGAATAAGTTGGTATAACAATCTTTTTGATATTTTTGTCACTTACTCCTTCAGAGTTTCTCTGAAGTCCTTGAATTCAATTTCTCCAGATCCAGACCGTAGAGCCTTCTGAACGTCTGATATTTTCTCATTTTTAAGTTTCAACTTCATGAATGTCTTCATGTAACTCTGAATTACAAGAAAAGATTATGCAACACTTATGAAACTGTTTTAGTATTTTAGACAATATGTAAACACAATGGGATTTCTGTTACCTGTTTGATGATGTCAGTAATCTGCAGCTCATCTTTTTGGGATGAGAGCTCCTCCTTAACCTCAGAATATGTGTCATTTATGATGGCCAAAAACATGTTCTGAAGAACAAATGCATGAAAAGGTAAAAAGAATGCTTATCTTTTTCTTTTTATAATATGTCTTGTGTAGCAGAACAACTTACCAGTAGAACAAAGAAAACAAAGAACACATAGGTGACAAAATAGATTGGCCCAAGAACTCTGTTTGCACGGTCGATGGCATCATAATCAAAGTCTCCAAGAATAATCCTGAACTGTGTGAAACTGCAGGAAGGAAAAAGAAAAATGATTAAGTAGTTGATGCTTAATCCTTTTTAAGTCTTTGCTGTCGCTGCTACTTTGGACACCTCTTACATGCACTTGACGAAGGTGCTGAAGGAGTCAACCTCTGTCCCAAAGAGTAAATATCCGAGCTGAGCGTAGGCAAAGAACACGATGAAGAACATGACGGCAAATCCCAAGATATCTTTAGCACATCGACCCAGTGTGGAGGACAGCTGAGTCATAGTCTTATTAAAACTGATGTACTTGAAAACCTAGAGGGACAAGAAGAAAACACACAAAAGTCTTTGGAGATGACGCCACAGCCAGATAATGTTCCTACGTAATGTTTGAGAGTGGAAGATGGCCTTACCTTGATCCATGCAAAGAACAAGTTCACTGCATTCATGTTGTTGTATTGTGTTTGCCAGAATGCCAGAAATTCAAAATCAGCATAGATGCTAGGTTGTTCTAGCAGTTTGCCAAGCAAATTGTCCACTTTGACAGTACGGAAAATGTTGAATATGATGGCAACAATGGCAAGCTGGAAAGGATAACAATGTTACTTCTTCGAGGCCTATCAGAGGAAAGGACATGTTTGAATAAAATAACAAATACATTATCTTACCATTATGACCACAATATCCAGTATATTCCAGATGCTTTTAAAGTAGGCGAACTTGTGTATTCGCAGCTCAAGAATCTCCTCCACAACATAATAGAGGATGAATAAACAGAAAACCATTTCGCAGCCGAGGATGAAGTAATCCCAGTAGGTGATATAGCGAATCAATCTGACTGTTCGTATCTGGTAGGAGGGGATTGCTCCGCCAGTTGCAGGGAATTCAACTACCAACCTACAAGAAATGGATAAAGCTTTGGTCAACCACAAAAATGGTCACCAACCAATGGGTATTGAGTGCAAAAGCTGCTATTGTCAGCTTCTCTTTACCTGATGACACAGAACATGTTGATGTTTGCGTTGTAAGTGGAGAAGTCAATGAAGACTGCTCTGGTTCCTCGGTCGAGCCAAAGGTTGTCCACCAGTTCTGTCAGTTTGATGGAGCTCTCCTCTTTGGTTTGACTCAGGTCCTGATAGTATCCTGCTCCACTGTAGGTGGTCAGCAAGCCCCAGTGAGAGGAACCCTTGATGTCTTTCTCTGTGTGGTAGGTCCAGCTGCAGAGGAACAAGACAGCACAAACAGCTCAAGAAAAAGCTTTAATGCTAAAGTCTTGCAATTCTTGTATCCAACAGCACACCCAAAGTAACCCTGCAATGAAAATAGTGAGCCACTCACGCAGTGCCATTGATGAGACCAAAGCTGAGATCATCTTCCTTCTTCTCATTGTAGACATCGAAACATCCTGTGATCTCATCTTGGAAGTCTTTGTGGACCTTGCAGGAGTTGTTCTTGATCTTGATCTGCCTCATCCTGGGGACTCCCAGCAGCATGTTCTCATAGTAGATGAAGGACTGGTCTCCACTGTTCAGGGACTGGTTATTGTACCACTTAGTCCAGTAGAGGCCGTTCAGTAATGGTCCCTGGGCATACTGTTCATGTAAAAAGAGGGTGGATGCAGTTTCAGTTGCACACAGAAGACAGTTTGTATTAGTGTATGATGCAAGTTTAGTTGTCTGCCATTATCACACACTCTCTTCATATTGAATTTTTTCTCAGTGATTTGTCACTGTGGTGACCATGGAGGAAATGAATATGTAGGAAAACTCACACTCCAGAAGTCAGCCATGGTGCCGATGGACTGAAACCTAACCCCATTTTCACCGGCTGTATTCACAAACAGGTCCGTCATGGCTTTAGTGTAATAGTAGGTGCTTGAGCTGGTCATACCGTATGTCACTGAAAGACAACGTAATCACATTGTTAACGCCCAGTTGTTGATTCCTATCTGGCTTTGCTCAGGCTCAGCTCTAAATGTTGCTCCATTCAACGGTCTGAAGATAAGACAACTCAGAAGCAGACATGCAAGGCCTCAGTGAAGATTTGTTGTGCGGCTTTGTTTATACCGCAGCAGTCAAATGGATCCAGATTAGAGGCTGTAATTTGTTTGAAGAGAGAGCACGCTGGCCTGATGCAAATAGCCTCTTCAAACAATGTAAATCTAACCCAGACAAAGCAACAATGGACGAGGCCAAATGCTCTTATCGCTACAAGGCAAGAAAGCAGTGCTCATGTCCCTTTCAATCCTAATGCTCAGCTGGACAATGGCTTTCAGGCAGAGGGATGGGGAGGGCATTTGTGGTAGGCATTAAAGCAGAGGGAAGCTTTTGATGGTAAATCAACAGTCCAGAGTGCTCTTTACAGTAACATCCTCCCAAATATACATGGTGAGCACTTCAACAAATCATTAGCATTGCTAAAAACAAAAAGTATTGTAAAATGTATATTGAGATATACAAACGTAGACATTAAGTGCACAAATACAGACACAGTCAACAAAGATATATGATTCACTTGTACTGAAAATACGTTGTATTGCAATTTGTCAAACCCAGACACACTGTTGAATTCTCTTTATCTCCTGTGACACATCATGGATCATTTATGTAGAGCTGCAACAATTAGTCAATGAATCAATTAGTCATTTGATATAGAATTCATCAGAAACTATTTTGATAATCAAATAATCATTATTTTAAGCAAGAAGGCCAAAAAATTAGCTGGTTTTGGCCTCTTAAATGTGATGATTTATTGCTTTTCTGTGTCATACATGATAATAAACTGAATATTTTTGGGTTTTGGACCGTCATCATCTGAAGACTCACCCCTGACTCTGGGAAATTATACTGGTCATTTTTCACTTTTTTTGTTGACCAAACGAATCAAGAAAATAATCAGCAGATTAATCGATAATGAAAATCATTGTTATTTGCAGTTCTACATGTATGTATCAAAAGCGGTAATTTTCATGCTTTCATGTAAATTAAATCCAAGTATTTAAGCAGGTGTAAAATTAAATTTAACTCAAGTTTCACAACTTTCTTTAAATAATTAAGAATTAATTGCAAATGCTGTTTCACCCCGGTACTTAACATTTTTGACTTGAATTTTGAAACTACTGCAAGTGTCAGGAATAGACATATTGCAAATTCACAAAATTTTTGAATGGTAAGATTTGAATACTTACAGAGACATATATCCACCAGGAACACCAGATAGACCAGTAACTCCCGTAGCGTGGTTCGGACAAACAGTTCTCTGTTGTTTGAGGTGTTTTCAGTCAATGTTGTACCCCACAAGCCTACAGAAAATGAGCTTAAGTTACCATTGATGTCATTATGACACAAAATTATTTATCAAGCTGAAACTGTGTTTTTTAAGACCTATCATGCATATTGACTTTAATCCTTGGTATTCAGAAAGCAGCTGATGCTCCGTTGAAGGCCTACTTTGTTTAGCCAACAAAATAACTGACAAGAATTTAAGGTTAAAAAAGGATATTGAGAGAGATTAATTGGTTTTACAGGCTGACTGAACCAGTACCAAAGAAAGTCTTCATTATTCATTCATCACTTGGCAAGGTGTGATCCATACTCAACTTATATTCAAAGCAGAAATACTCAGTACAATGGTTTCTTACCTTTGATAAAAGAGCAGCAGCCTCTGCGTTTCTTCACCAGGCTTTGGTCAGCAGACTCTGGTTCCTCTGGTAATGGGCTGGGGGTGTCCAGTTTGTACATGCTGTCCATGGAGCCCTGGAAGAGGGGCTGTGGGTTGTAGATGGTGCTGACAGCTCGGGGCAGGGGTGGAGGGGAGGCACAGTAGCCCTGGTTCACCCAGGCCCCGTTGCCCATGGCGTCCAATTCACACTCCACCTGCCCAGTCAGGTGGCTGTCGGCCCGGTTGTTCAGGCATTTCATGATGCGAGGCACCTGTGTTTCTCTGTATGGGCTGCTGGTGTTCAGGATCAGGGAGGAAAGTGAAGCAGAGCAGTGTAGGCAGCTTTTGAACACCTGCTGGCGAGATGATTATAAAAAGAGTGGATGACATAAGCTTTGTTGAGGGAGGAGCTGCTGGTCCTCTACTGGAGCCTTTGTAGTCTTGAGATTTAGACCCAGTTAAAACACACTGAGGTGATAACATGGTAGGGGTGGTACTAACACAACATTGACATACTTGTGTGCTGTTTTTAATGGCTGGCTTATGTGTGCATGGATACTTCATGGTATACCCACATACTCAAAAAACAAATGTAACCTTACTTTGGTCGGTGGTGCACTTTCAATTTAACGCCTTAACCAGTAAGAGCTAGTTTCTCTTCCCAAGCCTGTTTCACATTCAGGGATGTTTTTTCTCATTTGATTGTACTTTCAGTTACCAGGTGCCTCTAATCAAGTAATAACTTTAATGCTAGCAATAGACAACATGTTCGGTAAAATGAAAACGCATCACTAGAAAACCATGCATGTAAAAAATCTTCATTCTTCTCACCAACAACCCTGCTACAAACTGACAGTGAAGAGCTAAAATCATAAAAATATACTGTCAAATTTAAGGAACTTTATTCTGTAGTCATATTCTCTACCGTACCACATAACCACCTACATGTGCTGGAAATGTCTTATAAAAGAGAACAGCCAGCCATGTTGAAAGGCTAAATAATTCAGCAGTTGAAAGACATTTTAATTTTGTTTGGCCCTCTCAATTACTTCCATGCTGAGCACATTGTTGTCACTATCGATTAACAACTCATCCAATAATGTGCTCCTATTGAGGAAATCAATTAATTGCATGTCAATTCTATTTCTCTGT
The DNA here is from genome assembly GCF_914725855.1 of Thunnus albacares. Classification (NCBI taxonomy): domain Eukaryota; kingdom Metazoa; phylum Chordata; class Actinopteri; order Scombriformes; family Scombridae; genus Thunnus; species Thunnus albacares. The sequence goes on from NC_058119.1 coordinate 7,845,486, forward strand.
CACCAACTGTTCGCCGCTTGTGACTGAATTAATGAGGAGCGTAATTGCAGTGTCACTGATGGTCCGTGCCTCATTACCACTAGGCACTTTTGACTCTGGCATCTATTCATTTTTGGCATGCCAACTGTCAGAAAGCGTTTATTAGGTATGCAAACATTCAACGTGGCGTATGAATCATTATGACCATCTGTATCAGTGTGCCACGTCTATCAGTCGAGTCTGTTCCACCGACCCAACAAGCCCTTCGCAACACAAATCATACATGCACTTAAGCACCCGTGGTTAATATCAATGATTAGCAAAGTGCACAAATTAATCATTTTTGTTTTCAGTGATTTTGTCCATCTACACATCTGCCTTTCTTTTTATTTATCTGTTTTGTGCAGTGGAGGCATTAAACTAAACAGACTTGGATATAAATTAATCTAAAAACAGCACATAATTTCAAATGTTACCCCCCTAATCAAATCAAATTGCAACTCATGAGATTTGTAGAGTAGTAGCAGTTGGACAGTACACTTAAAGCACTGCTGTAGATGTCTTATACTTAATGCACTTTGGGTCCAGCTATGGACATTCATGCTTCAGTGGCTCTGAACAGAGCAATTATACACAGCCATTACCACACAATGGAGTTTAATTTCTGCTCCCCCGCTGAAGCCGTGGCAGGATCTGGCACACAGGCTTCCTTAATCTGCTGCGGCTTGTGCCACCATTCAAACTTTTTCGAATCTGTAACAATCACTTTTCAATGGCTAATGATTGCCATTTAAATGTAGCTGTGTGGCTCCAATAATGAATAGTTGTGGATGGCATTCTTTCTTACAATAGACTATGCTGTAACAGAATTGGATCAATATAATACTTTATTTTAAACTCCAAAAGGTTATTTTCACAGAGAAAATTTGAGCTTGTTTTTTGAGAAAGAATAGTTCAATGATTGTACTCAGATATTAATTCTGATCCCAAAAAAGAGTCTATTTTAAATGTTTAGATTGTTGTCCCCATTGACGTAACAGTGTCTTATCTCAGAGCACAGGAGCTCTGGACAAAAGGATGATTTATTCCCCGGGGAGCAGAGCGAGGCAGTGCAGCGGACATGACCTGCCATCACTCCTACTGAGAACTTGACACACGTGAAACAAAGGATGTGTTGTAAATTACCTCCTTGATAACCCTGTTTTAATACTACACAAAGGAGACAAGTGAGATTATGATGGTTGAAATTCCAGTGCTTTCTAATTAGTTAATTCAGTAAAATGAAAAAAAAGAAGAAAATCACTATCTTTCCCTCTGAAACTTTTAGAAATATAGATTTTTACATATGTTCAGGTTTATATTATGCAAATATGAATCCTTTGAGGATGCAAAAAAATATTTATATCAGTATTTTTGTTTGTTACTTAGCATGTATTGTAATTGCATACAGTAAAAATACCATTTTTCCTCTGCAATATAAAAACAAATCCCTATCTTAACTTCATAATTAGCTCATGGCTGTACTCAAAGACAATGAAGAACAAGAGAAATGTTTTTTCATACAAAATAGTTTTTATTTTCAATCAAAAACTATAATTCAACAAAATAGAGGTCTGCATGTGGAAAATAACATCTTGCAAGTCTATTTTTCAACTCTACAAACATGTACTTGGACTTTGACAAAATAGTTACATGTTGACTTTAACTGTGCAACTAATACCACAATGATTTTCTCAGAGTCCGTTGAAAATTGCACAACATTTTAAGGCCATATCAAAAGAACTGATAGAAAGACACCATTGCCTGCATCTTCAGTACAATCTAATGGTCATTATAATGACACTACATGTCTTTCATTACTATAATTTGAACAAAAAGCTGCTCAACATTGCTGGGTTTCCTAGCAAAAATAAATAAAGACTTGAAATAGAAGCCTTTCATACAGATACTAGATAAATATAACGAAAAGAAAATAATGCAATACAAATGTATTTACTGTCTCCTGGATTGGAGGAGAAATATTCACATTGTCACTCACAACATGACTGATTGTCTAACAAAATCGCAGTATCTTTATGCGTGGACTTGATGGCCATCGAACTGGTATGAGAACGACGAGTGAATATACTCCTGTTCAGTAGGAGAGTCGTACCTCATGAGGCAGGGGTAGTTATCAGGCTGCGCACAGTCAAACTGCAGGTCTAGCCACTGTCTGTGAGGAGCGTTGTGCCTCCTGGGGTCTGTCAGGATCCGGTTGAGGGCCATGATGTAGCTGAGGGCCATCTGCAGGGTTTCATACTTAGACAGTTTTTTGTCTTGGCCCCACTGGGGAACAACTTTGCGTAAGCGATCAAATGCTGTGTTCAAACCCTGCATCCTCTTCCTCTCTCTGGCGTTTGCAGCCATCCTTCGTCGTGTGGCAGTCTCATATTTCTCTGGACTCTTGGAGTCCATCTCTGAGGACTCAGATCCAGAGTCACTGCAGCTGGGTCGACGGGACTTCATGACTTTTGTTTGAAGAATTAAACTGGTGAATGTCCTCAGATCAGAAAGACTCAGATATGAGTCAACAGATTGTTCTGAGATGTTTCCAGTTTCAGCCTCAGGATTCCTCAGAGATCTCCTCTGTTACAGCCTGACTGACGTCCAAGTTGTTTGTCTTTTGTGTTGAGTGTCAGATATTTGTATCTCCAGATAGTGGACAGCCTGAAGAGTCCAAGGTGTCTGTGATCCTGGAGACAGCGAGGGAGCAGCTTTTATAAGGCGGAGCAGATGAACAGGTGGCAGCAGGTGGAGTCCCTGCCCTCACCCCCCCATCCTCAATATTGCTCATAGAGAAACACACCCATGCGGACTCATAAACACCCACACCCACTCTCAATACACACACACACACACACACACACACACACACACGTACACACAAACAAAACCTTAATGAAATTCCAATTATCTTGGGCTGGGCTATCTGGCCGTGGCTTCACTCAGAGCCATGTGTCACAAACACCAAAAGTCTACCATCTGGTAGCACAACTCACCACAGCCGATGGTGCAAACAAACTTTTAAAAGGCTAAGATTGTGCATATTTTCCAGTTTACATTAGATTTCCACCACCTAGGAATGAACTATTAAGGGTTCATTACGACTGACTGACTTTCAGGTATTAGAAAATAAAAGCTACATCACAAATGTCAGTAAATAGCAATAAAAAAGTGTAATGTTTTATCGAATATAACATGTCACTGTATGCACTGTGTCAATGAAAGGAGTTCAAATTTTTTAACTGTTTTGGATAAAGTTCTATTATCTCCTTACATTCACAAACATATCTCACCACATAATACAGGATCAGGATTTTCTTTTTTTTTTTTAGTTAAACTCTATCTCTAAAATCTATCCTTTTTTGCAAGGATAATGTTATAAATTTGCCACCTAGTAATTGTTATGTTTAGCCATTATGTCTTTAATCCTGCAAATAAATCTGAGGTATCACAACTTAATATATTGATTGCAAATCATGATTGAAATCTCTGAAAGCTCCCTGACAATAAAGGCATTCGGTTTTATGAAGTTACAAAAGCCACCAAAAAGCCTCCTTTCACTTCTCATGTAACTAGTCTCCATATGATAATAACCATAATCTGAGATTAGCCCGAGGCAACAGAAGTGTAAGTGTGGCCTGTAACCTGAGGGATTTTAACAGCACATCAGGGGATTAAGGCTCTCTGACAATATGGGCCAAGATGGTGTACAGATTACTGCACCATCTGAGATCTGGACAGCAGTTTTTTTACTCTACAGGAAAATTCTGACATTTTCTAGACATTTCTTCTACTTTACAGTAAAAGTACATTGGTCTGTAAGGGTGTTTATCAGTGCACTTAATGAATCACAGTATGTGGGATGCATTAATGTTGCTTATGTACTGGGGACCACATGTGTAATAAATAATTGATCTGTGTAGTGGTCCGAGAAAATGAGACAGACAGAATAATTTGTCTGTCTGTCTTTCCCATCTGCCAACATTGAATTCTGTAATTCAGGAGGATCTGAGCAGGTACGTCCGACACAAACACACGTCCACACACACTTGAACACACTGTTGACTGTCACCCAGAAGCTGCAGAAATCAGATTCACCTTCAAAAACACAACATTCATCTTCAATTAACCATTTACAGTTTTAATGGAGTATTTTAATTTTACGCTGTTTTATACTTATTACTCCATATATGACTGCACTACTTTCCAAAGAGAAATATTTTACTCCAATACATTTGTCTGTCAGGTATAGTTACTGTGGCATTTCAGATTAAGATTCTTACATATAAAATGATTGTACCAGTCAAATCAATTTCATTTATATAGTGCCAAATCACAACAGACGTTACTTTTGGGCACTTTACACATAGAGCAGGTCTAGACTGTACTCTTAAATTTATAGAAACCCAACATTCCCCCATGAGCAAGGAAAAACTCCCCTTTGTACAACAGTATATAAAATAGTTTAAACTCTCAAACATCAAAATGCTGTTGTAGAAACATTAACACATCAATAATAATAATGATACAATGCACAAATGCATTATATATAGTAATTTTGCACCCTGAAAAGTAGACACTCAGCATAATGAGTACTTTTTTATATAGTAAGTACATCTTTTCTGCTAATACCTTTGTGCATACAACTTAAATAAATTGTTCAATTCAGGATTTTTTGCTTATTATGGAGTTGCTTTACATTATGGATTTGCTACTTTTACTCAATTAAAAGAGCTGAATGCTCTTCCAGCTCTGCTGCTGTATCTTTTGCTATCAGCTTTGTCCTCCTTTGTGAAGACGGACGTGTAGCTCCTGTCACTGTGTATTGACAAACTCAAAGCTTGGGTGTAGAGGCAGGTTATGAATGATTAATCACTGTCGGAGGCCTAGAATAATGACTCTCTCTGGTATTGGGTCATGGACACAAGCTGATGCTGTCTGGTCATTTTGGGATGGACTGGTTAGCTGTGCAATTAGGCATATAATCCCATCTACCAGTTGGTTCATTGATTACAGATTGATGTAGTTTGCCAGCTGCTGCTTGTCTTGTCTGAGGGCCTTGTCTCAGACGTGGCCCGGCCCTTCCGTGTCTTCCACCCTTTTTTTTCAAACGCCTCACATGATTGGCTTGTTTGAGCACCGATGGCTGAGCCATGCCCTCTTGTCAAAAGCCATATGTCACAACTGAGGAGTGACCCGTCTGCTCTGACAGAAAGATGTACCATATTAAGTCCAGATCTCCTTATGGAGAAATGGAGATTAGGCCACAAAGCGTATGTTTCAGTCCTGGAGAAAGTGTAACAAAAGGATTCCCTCTGCATGTGGGTTTGACTTGATAAATCTCATTATCATTGGATTACAAATGAACATCAGCTCGTACTTCCTTTAATGAGTATTAAGGAACGTATCACAAGTGGGCTAATATTTTCAGTTTAAAATGAGTATGTGAGTGAGTGTGTGCCTTTATTTCTGGTTTTGTAACAAACTTTGAGTATCAGTGACTTAAAACCTGATGTGTTGATATTGTAGTAATCAAGTTGAGGACACAAAAAATGTAAATATGTGAAACATGATGGCAGCAACAAGAACAAGCAAGTTAAGGGTGTCATTAATAAAATGACAAATAACAAATAAAATAGAAGTTCCTAAAAAAATTAATTTTTCTCAAAAAAACAAAATCTAATTTAAAGCCCACTGCTATTTACTACTTAGCAACACATACAACTAGCAGCCAGCTAACAAGTAGGCCTGGCAGCTGGTCAAATGAGGCTCGGAGTATAATTAGGTCACGTAAGGTGAATGTAATTTTATGCCTATTTGAACTCTCTTCCCCTCTAATTGGACTGATTAGCAATGCTTAATTGGCTTCTGAGCTTTCCTGTTTGTTTGGAATTTGGCATCAGTTTAAGCTAATAGGGCTCTTATTACAGCATAGTCAAGCTCACAATAATGAGCAGAAATTTAGATTTCAACCTAATTTAATGCTACACATAGCAGATTAAAGCACTCGATTCCCTCTTTTAATGGGAATAATATTCTGAAAAAGAAAATTCTCTACATATCAACCTTTCAATAAACTTTATAATATGGGATACTATGCAAGCAGCATAGAGAATTATAACCACATGTTCCAGCAAAGCAAACATCACTCATTTGAATAAATATAACTTTATTCTGAGAAGGACAAAACTATTTTACAATGTGCAACTTTACATCATGTGCTTTCAAACTTTTCTTTAATATGTTTTCAAACTGACTTGAATTCATTTTAATCAAAATCTATTAAAGTTCAATAATAACCTCTGCAGGATACAGACTTTTTGGTGTAAGCAGTCTGTCTTACCACAAAACAAACAAGTGACTTTTTCAAGAGTTTTTAGTCTAATCTGACTCTTTCCTCTGATAAGGCATCCTGAACTGTGGATGCAACTGAGGAGATAAAACAAAGATGAATTAAATCACCTGAAAGTGATAAAAGTTAAAGAAAGTGTTTCAGTGTTTCAGCTACAAACCATGAACGAAACTCACCTAACAGCAGACTATTACTATGACTGTGACACGTGTTTGTTTAGTTATATAGTACTGCATCTCTATCAGCCATCAGCATGCATGCTCATGAAAGCATGGTGCAAATACATGAACCAGTGATGGATTTCAAGAAATAATTTAGTTAAACGTTAAATAATCCTGCCTTGATGGAGCCATTTAAATAAACTGATCTGAACGGCACATTCAAATATATATTAACCTACTATAAACTAGCTCTGATTATTAATAAACAATAATTTTAACTATTTTTATATAAAGTTTAAAAGAAACTATTACCACCAGTACAGGTATATATGCTTTTCAATAAAAATAAATGGTGCAAGTACCACCTTGAGAATAAAATTTAACAATTAAGAACAGATGTTAAACTAAATGAAACTTGAAATTTAATGTTTCATCAACATTGAGCAACAACAACAACCTCAACTTCATAGCTAAATATAATGTAGAAAAACAAATGTGAATCATTCAAACCGGTCAGAGAACAAAATTCAACTCCAATGATGGCTCATGAGCTAAGACTTTGCAAATCTGTCATTTTTCTGTATGTGAATTGTGAAACACTCCTCATAGGACTTGAGTAAATAGGAATGGTGACAAACCCACTATCAGTGCTGATAGATTTGACATCTAGCAGGTGGCACAACAATTCTTTGCTGCTCTATTCTGAATGTATCACTTCAAATGCATCACACAAATCACATGACCATCTGCCCAGATAATCATTCTTCTCGTATCCCCCTGAGGGTCACCGTTCACCTCTCACAGCTCCTCGCTCTCTAGCATGACCTCCGGAGGGGAGCTGGCGAACAGGATGGGGCTGGTCTCTGACGTGGGGAAAGCAGACTTGATGTCGAGCCCCTGGCCTGTCAGAGCTGCGTAGCGGCTGCCTGTGCGTGGGGCCTTCTTCATGGGTGCAGGGATGCTCTGGTGCCACTGAGCTGAGGATGGACAGGATGGATGTGGAGGACAGCTTGGATTACTATATACAAAAGAGTCACATGTCGAAATTATAGTTATGGAGGTATTGCAAGAAGCTAGTACCATAGATGTCAAGCCTGCAGGTGCAGGATACAATTCCAGCTTCGTTTTTGGCCGACACCGTGTACCAGCCAGCATCGTCTTTTGTTGTTGGCTGGATAAGGAGACACACATATCCTGTGGCATCTTGTTGCATGCTGAAATAAGCACACAATTGAGAATTCATCAGAATTTTCAAAGACCTCAAAATAGATTTTAAATTCTGGAGGAAAAGTACAGGGTACTGTGCAACTAAATGAAGAGGCATGACTTTTTTATCATTAGATCTCCCACTGACCTGATTCTGTCCTTAGTTTTAGGAATGGAGTCATTGTCTTTCTTCCAGAAGATGACTGGAGGGGGCATACCCACCACCCGGCACTCCAGCCTGACAGGGGCTCCCTCAGGAATACCCATGTTCTGCAGCTTCTCCAATAACTGAGGAGGATGCTTCATCTCTTTTTCTAAAGTGGAAATGCCTTACATTACTGGAAACCTCCAAACAACACATGGGGCGTCATCATAATAACTGAACTATTCATGGAGTGTCAAGTGTCACTGATTTATCTGGTCCTCACCCACAACTTTAAGCTCTAGGCTGAAGGAGCTCTGCCCTGCTTTGTTGCTTGCAATGCAGGTGTATGTGCCAGCATCATTCTGCGTCAGAGGGTCAATGACCAGGGAGTGGATGCCATTCTCTCGCACCAGCATCTTATGGTAAAGGTCTGGATAGATAGGCCTCCCATTGACCAACCACATCAGCTCTGGGTTGGGAAGTCCACTCACCTAGAAGACGAAAAGGACTACTCCTTGGACACATTCTACATATTTTTTTTTTTTTTTTACAAATTTGACTTCATGCTCTGACCTGCTACCTACCTTACAGTCTAGTCTGCAAAGCTTCCCCTCATGAGCTAGCATGTCCCCCGGAGCCTGGAGGAAGTGAGGCCGAAAAAAGCGCTCCTGCGTTTGCTCACTCTCAACTTCCTGTATGCGGGCTCGCACCCTGAAAACATGCAGAGGTGAGCAAAGCATGATATGGAACACAAACGCACACTTTGACATTAATACATTCCTGTCTTTGTCTGTGGTTTATGTTAGTATTTCAGTATAGACAGATGCACAATATCCCAAAAATATTGTCAGGGAGGAAAAGCAATAAATGGCTGGTTCCCCGTGCTGCAGAGGGATTCTTCTTACCTCTGCAGATCACACTGCACACTCAGCCCTGCTCACCTCTGAGAGTGAATAGGTGTCAGTCGATTTCGGGGAGGTCCTGTTTGGACTATCAAATGACCCGAGCAGCTGATTCGTCCCTGATAGTAATCAAATAGCAAATTAGATTGTGCATCTGAGGAGAAGGTGTTGACAAATGAACAGGAAGCTGAGTGTGAAGTATTACCTGTGGATTAGCTGCCATGATGGTGTAGTTGCCATCGTCATCATTGGTCGTGGACTCTATGTGTAAAGCACAGGTCCCGTCCCCCTCTCTTATCTTCTTGTAATGGACATTTTTCCTCAAGATCTGTTTGCCATCCTTAAACCAGTAAACCTGTTGAGAGACACAGATGTGAATGATTAATTGAAGAAATCAAAGTGAAGGATCATGCTGTTATTTGTGCGCAGCACAGCACAGTTGTTGACTTCTCACCTTTGGAAGAGGGATTCCAACTACTTTACATGAGAAAGTGACAGGCACGCCTTCCATGGCTCTGAAGTTCTTAAGTTTCTTGTCAAATATGGGTGCAATGCATTTTCCCCTGGGGACGTCATCATGCTGCACCTCATCATCCGACTCCTCCACTGGTGTTCGCTCCAAACGGAACTCAATCTCACTCATTAGTCTCTGCTCAAAACTGGACACTTTGTACTCCTGGGAAAGGAAAACCACTACATAAAAGTAATCGCAACTACACAAAATTTTTCTGGTAAAAAAAAATGAAGAAATGTGTGACTATGACAACATGCGTATATTTTACATATAAGCAACAAGCAATAATCAGGAACATGAGACAACATGCAGCTATTCACCATGTAGCAGCAGTGGTATTAAAGTTACAATTCAAAACTCAGATCTTAAAACAAAAAGGTATATATTGTGACTTTATACCACATAATGGTAAAGATCATGCAATGGCATCTGTCTGATAGTATCACTCCTGAAAAAATGTTGTTTATCCAACCAAAAAAAAAAAGACTATGAGGGTAAAACAGAGAACAGAGAAGAAGATAAACACAGTTGAAGAAAAAATAATTTCTAGACATTTAAGCACCTGTTTTGATACCTGATTTAACTGACTTATATTAAGAACCTCTAGGTAGCTTTTATTTTTTTTATCAACCTGCTAGCAGAGAGGCAAAAATAGAAGCAGATGATTAAAGTGTGAAAGGCCAATATGCAGGTTTGTGACTTGAGTATTCTGAAAAGTGTAGTTAACAAGAACTATGTCATGATGGTGTTTTGGGAAAATCTAAAATGAGATTAGGAGATAAGGGCTGCAAGCGTCAGTGGGGAAAAATGTAAAATGAGTTAACCGAAACCACTGGAGAATTAGCCAGAATTCAGTAAATAGCAGAGTCATTACATTTCATGAGCATAACTTCCTTAACTCTAACTCTAAAATATGTTCTCATTCGTGCAGGTTATATATTAGTTTGCTTTATTAGCTATATTAATTAACCATGGTAATTAGATAAGTATATGAGAGAAAGTTTCTTCATCTCAGTCTGAAACATTGTAATTCATACAGCCTCGAGCAAAGCAGTGCTTGGGACGAGAAGATCCTTGTACCTCATCATAGTTAATGACAGTAGCAGGAATGTTTGGTCCAAGGGGTCTGCTCGCTGTTTTCCCCTCATTACTCAGCTTCTATGAGAGGATAGGGATGGATGATAAACACCAGCAAACACACACGTACTGTACAAATACTGATGGGGTAGCAAACAAGCTATTGTTATTAGCATGCACATGTTGTTACGGAACATGGACACACGATGATGAATAACCATGAATGACTGGGAGGGGAATGATGACAGATGCTCTGCTGATAGCGCACTTATATGATGCAAGTTCCTCATTGGCCCCGAGTCACTCATTATCTGAGGGATCATTTCATTGTCTTATATCTATCGAGTGGCAATTATCTCAAACCAAATACGTGAGGAGAAATCTGGAGACAAGTGAGAATGCAGCACAGTCATTAGTTAATATTTTCTTCATCTTTAAAACAGTTGGAAACTAGGTTGCAACTGTTGGTTAGTTTAAAATCACATACCAAACATGTCAACAAACTAGTCATTCCTGACATTTAAATTCAAATATTTGTTTAATATCTAACTGAGCAGGGATATAGTTGAGGGATAAATTTGTAAAGTCCCAAGTACCCAACTTCTGAGCAAAGAGAAATACTGTGAATTATTTTTTTCATGTTTAGCCACCTATTTATTCACCACTATGTTGCTGCAGTTGAGCACGTAAAAAAAGGGAAGATCAATCAGTACTGCGGAGCTGTAGACTATCTAATACCTGTTGATGTGCAAAATTTGGAGTATCCTCTTTAAATCGAAGCTTTTTCTCAATGTCATGGAGGAGAATTTCTTTGCTCTCACGGATGTCTTCGATTGACGGGGGGCGCAACTTAGGTACCTTCTTGTGTAGCCTGAAGAAACAAAAAAAATGCATTAGAACGTGACAGGTCACCAACCTCATGAATACTGTATTCAGTCTGATAGGGCATACCCTAATGGAGCTCCCCTGGGCAGGCCCATGGAGTTGGTGGGATGACTTGGGGTCAGGGATGGCAGGACAGAGCTGAGGAAAGCCACAGGGTTTTGGATGGGGCTAGGAGAAGAGCTGCTGGAGGTTGGAGAGGAGGCCTGGGGAGGCGATTGGGCTCGAATGGCGAACATGCTGTTCAAGAACTGCGCAGAACCTGGCGTGGGTGAGGACACCAGGGATGGAGGGCTGGTGGGAGACTTGAGTACCCTTGTGGGTAATATCCTGGGAGTTGGGGAGAATGGTGGGAGAGTTGGGGAGCTGGCTGCAGAGGAGTTGAGCTCAGCGGCAAGCTCGTGGAGCAGGGGGACCGGGGATTCTGTTGGGGAGGGACTCCTTACTGGTGAGAAGGTCTGGGCGGATAGGAACTCTTTGGGCCGGGCATAGATGAAGCTTTGCGAGGTGGCAGACAGGTTCATGAGGGAAGCATGGGTGCTTCTCAGCAGAGGAGCGGGAGATATAATCTCTGGTAAGGCCACGGTTGAATCTGTGGAGACTGTACTGAGGTTAGGCGCGGAGGGGGTGCAAAATTGGGGTGTGGATGTGGTTCTGGCAAAAGCTGCAGGAGACACGTTGAGGTGGGAGGCATGGATGGTGTTCATCTGGGTTACAGGTGCTAAACTGAAAGGTGGAGCTGTGCTGAGCTGTGGCACAGGAGGAGGAGAGGTCACCAGTGAGGAGGTCTTCAGTTGAGGAAAAGATGGAGGGGAGCTTGAAGGAGGAGCAGGAGACGTGTTGAGGGGTGAAAAGGTCGTATTGAGTGCTGGAGCAGAGCTCAATGAGGGAGCAGGGTGGGCTGTGGTCAGTGGAGACACAGAGTTGGGCGTTGTGGTGTTAAGGTAGGGCTGGAAATGTGGTGGATGAGGTTCAGAGTGCATTCTGGGTGACCACAGCCGACCATCATGGGAGCTTTGGACCTCGGGCTGGATCTGGATCTGTAATGGCGGGTGAGACTGAGTCTGGGTGTGGGTTTGGGTCACAGGTTCAGTCTCCTGCTGCTGCTCCATGAGGACCTGATTGTGCAAAAGCTGGAGCTGAGCTGGGTCCCTGTCGATCAAGCAAAAACCAGAATAATGCATCAACTGAAAAAAGACACTATACATGGTGATGATGAGGGGAGGCTCAGAGCAGTCCTCTCATAAATTACAGCAAGTCTGTGCTGTATACCCAAGCAGGAATGAGCCAAAGTCAGCATGAAGAATACTCTGCCCTTTTATGGGCTACCAACAAGAAGCCTGCAAACAAAACACTGTCAGACACTTTCAGCTTTGATTCTAAATAGGGAGTCTCTTAAATTTATCATATAACAGCAATTACTGTAAATTTAATCAGAGTAAACAGTAAGTGACAAACTTTCATATTTACCTTTGTTGTTTAAGCCTACGATTTCATATACAAAACAGTTGTAAACAGCAAATCACTCAACTAGATTTACAGTATTGCCTGAAATATTTGCATAGTTAGTAAGTGAACTTACAAATAGAAAATGCCATCCTTTGTTTTGGAAAGCCTGAACGTCCACATTTGAAGTCCGCATGCATTCAATTGTGAATTGCGACTGATTACAGCTGCTACTTGAGCCAGAGGAGGAGGAGGATTCAATTGGAGTGGAGGAGGAGGATCAAATTCACTTTGATATAATGCAAACTAACGACATGATTTGCATTACTCATATGCAAAATCTCAATCTGTAGGCAGTAATTTTTTTTTTCTTTATACTATATTGTCGCTGACAGCCTTGTGGTTGTTTCAGGACACTATTCCTGATATTCATTTACATATACATTTATCTGCTCTACTCACAGTTTGGGTTTAGCCAGCACTGGTGGTGGTTCTTTGCTGAGCAATGCCTGAGCATCATATTCATCAGACGGACTGGATTCGTCGCTTCGTTCATCCTCCTCATCCTCAGGCAGTTTGAAGTGCACACGCAGACCAACTCTGGAGCCAGAGCGAGAATCTCTGTGGTTTGTCTGGTTGCCTGTCTTCAGGCAGGAATTAGGAGGTGGGTCAGGGAGGGGCACCACAATGGGGGTCCCATTCTGATGGTTTGGGGTCTCCTTGACTTTGGGGCTTGTGTCAAGCGATGTCAGTGGAGGTCTGGACATTCCCTGCTCAACCACAGGTGGGGCAGTGAAGGGTTTTGGATATGAGAGCACCTGTCCACTGCTCTGTGGTTCTGGACGTGCTCCACTGTATCCAGGAGGGTCCTGGCGGAGGTAGAGAGGATCTAAGCTGGGGGTGCTGGCACTGCGAGAGTTCAGGTAGGAGCTGCTGGTCAGGCTGGTGGGCTCTAGACTGGGTAGGCTGGTACGCAGGGAGTCTGAACGCAACATGCTGGAGCTGTGGGGGTCCAGATGAAAGGTGCTGGTGTTTAAGGGGTCCAGGCGCAAGGAGCTAGAGACTAGTGGATCTAGGCGAATGGTGCTGGAGTGGGGCTTGATGCTGTTGGTCACAGTAACCTCTGTTTTGACGTTGGCAGTGGAAGCTGTGAGATCTGATGTGGAAGGTTCTTGGATTTGATTGGGCTCCACCGTTGAACTGCTGAAAGGCCTCATGTGGTTGCTGTTGCTGCCATTGCCTGAAGAGAATCAGAAAGATGGATATAGAGTAAATTCAGTGTATTGACATGAGACTGAAATGATGCTCGTGTTTTTGTAAGGTGGAACAGAAAGTGTTACCTTTGACCCTTAGTGCTGCACTGCTGGACACGGTTCCATACTTGTTGCTTGCTGTACAAGTAAACATCCCTGAATCTTCAGGAAAGACCTCAGCAATGACCAAAGTGCATATTTCCTCTAGAGGCAATGGTAAAAAAGTGATACTCACATGATCAAGTTGGTTTGATACGAGTGCATCATATTTCAGCTAGCTGAGAGTCTTAATACAGTGAGGAAAGATACATGACTCGTGTTTCAAACGCTGCAGCAGGGAGGTTTCTTTGTATCACCGGGGCTGAGAGTCTATCTGAAGCTAATGCAGGTTGAAATGATCTGCCATGGTGGTTCGACACAGGATGAGAGACTACCGTATAAGGTCCAGAGTCAGGGAAAAGCAGCCCTGGCTTATGTACAAAACGAGAACAGGAGCCTCCGCCAAGGACTATAAACACTTCAGCAGAGTAATGTGTACACACTGCAGCATCATACACAGACAGGCAGCTGCAGTCAACACTTACATTTTTGACAGTTGAGGATTTAATTAAATATGTACCTGATTCAGCTGGAGATCTGGGCTCTGGAAAGAAAAAGAATACCAAAATCATTATGAAATTGTAATAAACTAGGATTTTTGAGGTAGTGGTTCAATAATGATTATTCATACAGATTTTTAAAACTGTCTGAACTCAGTATCACTGATCATATACCACAATGGGTTCATAATTTCCCTTAAGAAATGTATGAAGTATGTTTATGTTGCAGGAATTCCACAACTACAGCAAATATTCAAAGAGGAATGCCAACAATGCATCAACACCTTGTTTTGTGATGATTTGTGCATGTAAACACATTCTTAACCTTAAAATCTTTTACTGCAATAGCAGCATTTTTCTTCTCAAAGTTCCTATTTGACAGGATGATATTAATGAGACTTTTTATGCTAAATGTTTTTATGTCTCTGAATGGACAAACAGTCACTTAATTTTGAAGAAAAGTATGAATCTTAAAAAGTCAACTCAGTTTTTTGGGTTTTATTTTGCACCAAAATACTAATTCAAGCAACTTGAAGACAAGATCCATCCACTTGAAAATGTGTTTTGCTTCTTGCTCCTCCAGTTGGATGTTTGAGCTTCACTGTGCAGAATGATGTATGTGCAGAATTTGACACTGGAGGGCTGTTTTCACATTCATCTGCTGAAGGAGGAAACTTTGTGCTCACCTTAAATCTTAGTTACAGGTATGTATCTACAAGCACGATTTGTGACATCACAACTAGTTTAGGCCAATCATAGTCCAATATGCAACTTACACAAATGCTATATGAAAGCTTGAAACCTCCAGTGCACATAGACTGAGAATGGACATAGACTGAAATCAGCAGCTAAACTACAAAAAATCAACAATATTTGCATATTTGTGGATTTTGGATGTAATTTTAAGGATTTTTCTGTAGGTAAAGATTTTTTTGTGGAAAGACCATACTAGACTCAAATTATTATTCAAAGCATTTTATGTGTTTTTATTATCTTGAGATATGTCTGGAGGGGATTTGTTGATGTTTATTGTAGCAACATTGTGTTTTTATTTTCTTGTTTCTCAAGAAACTTGGTGGCAAATCAATTTTGAACTTTCTGGAATTCATTTGAATTAAAACCAATTAAGTTGGATTGGATTAAGATGCCATTAAGCCATTAAATTTTGCTCCTTCTTGCATTTTTTTCATCTTGCTTCTTATTCATTACAGTGGAATTGCATCTGGAGTGAAACTGCTATTTTATTTTTATTTTAACACAAAATCATGAGTGTTTGCATTTACAAAAGACGCAACTTTCCTAAAAAAAAATACACAAAGCAAATATGTATTTCTCTTATGAGTGTAGCACACGATTGAGACATGTAGCTTACTTTTCTGTAGGATCCTGAAATCAGGAGAGTCTTCAATTAATTTTCCTTCTTGGTACCAATCCACTCTGGGTGATGGCACTCCTTTCACACGGCACTCTAGCACCACCAGCTGGCCTTCTGACGCAAGGAGGTCCTGCAGGCTCTAGTGTGATAACATAGGGTGTACGATACATCAGTAAACATGTAATAGTCAGTAGCAGACCGGATACAGTACATCCTTTTGAGGCAGTTCTACCTTTGTGAATACAGGGGCAGCCATTATTGGTTGCCCGTTCAATCCTTGCAGAAAGTTTGGGTTAGAGGTTTGAATCTGAAAACAAACAAACAAAAAACCCCACAGAGGACATGTTGATCAAAATATACAGAACTAATAATTGAAAAAAATGTAGCAGAAGGAAACATTTTAGCTGTTCTACCTCAGGTTGGGGTGTTTGTGTTGGAGCTGCCTGGACAGGCAACACAGTCGAGATCACTGAGTTTAAAGGCAGTGACGTAGCTGTCTGCACTGGCTGCGGTGTGGATGTGACTGTGGTGGATGTTGACACCTCCTGGGCTTCTGTATCGCTTGGCGGTGAAACAGGGAAGACCTGCACAGGTAACGCTGCTGTCTCCTCCTGAGCAGGGTGAGCTGTGGATGCTAGAGATACTTTAGAAATCTCTGGGACTGGAAGTACAGTGGTTGTTGTCTGGACTGGTAGAAGAGGTTCTTGGACTATTTGGCTAGTTGGCAGAGAGGAAAGTTCCTCTGCTGGTTCTTCAGTGGCTGCTGTAGGTTGAGGTGACAGAGAGTCTTCAGCTTCTTCAGGAAGAGTTTGGTTTGATGGAGGTAAAGATGGAGCTGAGTTTGGTTGTTTTCTCTGCAGCCTTTCAAAATCGCAGGGGGAAGAATGGTGAGATGGTCTCGTTTAGCATTGCAATAAAGTAACTAAGATTCATTTTTGAAAAAGGTGTTAATGACAATACAGTAAAAACTCACTGGACTACATGTTCAAAGTGCTGTTCCCCCTCAGAATCTGTAGAGGACGCACCTATAGGACCGAACAAACAAGTCACTAACAGTGCTTTACATGACCCTGTGAAGGTGTCAGTCAGGAAGAAGGAAATGCAAGAATCACCTTCAACGTAGATCTCAGCTGATGTGGAGTCTGTGCCATAGAAATTAGATGCAAAGCAGGAGTAACGTCCGGTATCTTCCTCAAATGCCTCAGCAATGATCAGAGAGTGCAGCTCACCGTTGGTGATGATCTGAATGTCAGGGCTGTTCTCCAACTCCTTGCCCTCACAAAACCACCTGCAATTCAAAATATAGCTTCCTGAAGTAGGATTTAATGTTTTCTGTAACCTTTCTGAGAAATGCTTCAGAAATAAAAAAAAATGAATGTTGTACAAATTAATTTGGTTTGATGCCTTTTATGCATGAAATGTATTACAACCAAAACAAAATGACTCATAGTTAGGGGTGGAAAGTAATAAAATAAAAATGCTCTCATTTCAGTAACTGAGTAGCTGTATCATGTACTTTTCTCTACTTCTGGAAACGCAAAAAGAAAGATTTACAGAATATCCTCCAGCTGTGCAGTTGTGGCACAATCAGTAGCAATTTTTTAAAAAAAGAAAAAAAGAGATGGTCATCTCTTTCCGAGCACCAGCAAAGTGGAGATAGATTGGCTGGTTGTGTGTATTTATACTGAAATAATGCTGAGAGTGACCATGTGTAACTGCAACTCTGGGCAACTTATGCTCAATCTTGTAGATCAATTTGTAGATCTATTAAACCCCCCATTTTTACACAGTCCTCTTTATACAGTCCTCTATTAACCTTCTGCCACTGTTTCTATGAGGCTGGCACCATGTGGTGTCGTTCCTTGTTTCCTAATAGTTCTTCTGGCCTTGTGCCATTCAGTAGAGTTATGCAGGCCAAGAGGAAAACGTTTCGATGAGAAGGCCATATCCCTTTCCCTGTAAGACAAGAAGCAATACCAGCATGCCTTGCCAGTTTAGAGGCCATCTCAACACACTGTTGATGTTGAGCACAACACAATGAATCTAAAGTGTTGATGAAAAGTTTATTACTTTAATAACCTTTTTAAGAAAGTCAGTTTTTCATTTCAAGTGGGGATTTTTATTAGACAGTAGAGAGTAGAAAGGAAATGAGGGGAGAAAGAGATGGCAGGGTGACATGCAGTGTTTACCAGATTAATGACTTTTAAGACCTTTTCAATGCCACATAGAAAGCAGAACCAGGCTCAGATGTCCTTTATAGATGTATGTCTAATGTTGCTGTCTACAGCTGGCAAGAAAAAATATTCACATTAGTGAATGAAATTTAAGACTTTTTAATACCTTCTAACGCCTTTTTTCAGAGAAGTGATTTTTCAAGATCTGTTTCTTTTGTTTTTTTGCTAAACAATAAGTTACAAATGTCAGGTTTGATTTCAATCCACAACCTACCTACCTAATCTTTTTGTCTCCAATATTCTAATGTACAGTGTAGGCTGTCAAATTAGGATAAATAGACAAAATCACATTAAAACATGATGGATGAATGAAAAACATCCTACCTGGCATTAGTCCTATTTAGTAAAATCTATTGAATTGGAGTTTCAGCTGGCAACAGTCTATTTATTCAGTGTAAAACTATAATAGTGAACCTCTAACTTTCCCTGTACCGACCAGCAACATGTGCAGCAGCCTCTATGTCAGACCACGTCTATTTTGAGCAGATGAGGCCTTGATCCTTTATAAAAATCCAGCCAATAAACAAACAGGAATGAGGTGATGTGTTACTCTCTGGCAAGACATAATCACACATCCATAAATCATAACCAGTGCTGTCATCAAGCTGTGCATATGATATGATGTTTTCAAATCAGTACGCAGACTAATTCAGTGATCTCCCAAATCTAAAATCTGTGGCTGATCTACGGGGAGAAATTCATTTTCTGGTGTCCAGTGAAAACACGCAGCCACACTGAAGATCAGTTCTCAGGAGAGGCTGCTGGAATATGCCGTCTATGTTCTGCTTGAAGCAAGCTATGTCATTTCTAGTGAGTAAGGGTCTAAATTGAAAGCATGAGTAGTAGAGAAGATGTCTGGTCTGTGTGGCAAAGCCCCCGCCATCTGCACCTGTCAGGGCTATTTTCCCTCTGGAGTTCAGAACCAGAGAGGAGATTCCCTCTGAAGCCTGGGAGCTCTGACTGACCCAATCACATATGCACAACACTAAACATAGACACAGAATACACACAATGCTATACCCTGACACACCAGAGACAGTACACCATTGCAAACTGATGGGAAATATGAACCTGACAATTCTATTTCGACCCCTTCTAAGTCATAGTCACACACACAGTAGCTACATGGGCAGGAAAAACAAGATCACAATAAGGTCAATATAAAGCGCTTCATGTCAGCTGAATATACAATATAAGAGTCAAGCTTAAACACACTTAACTAAGACGCTGAGAACAAAATACTGACACAGGACTTAAGTCTCTGTACATTTGCAAAAGACTGGGACTGAAAGGAAGCACCAAGCAAAGAA
This sequence comes from Thunnus albacares, assembly GCF_914725855.1. Lineage (NCBI taxonomy): Eukaryota > Metazoa > Chordata > Actinopteri > Scombriformes > Scombridae > Thunnus > Thunnus albacares. The sequence goes on from NC_058119.1 coordinate 7,864,963, forward strand.
ACCATATAAAAATATCCACCAAATAACAACTGAATAAATCATCTCACCAAACTCTGCTGCATGTTCAAGAGCTCAGTCGGTTCCATTATCTGAGGCGACTACAGCTCGCTGTGCCAGTCCGGTCTAAAAATGGCAGAGAGCTACATTCTCCCCAGACAAGTATATGTTAGTGGCGCAACAATGTTCAGTAGGACTAACAAGCCCATGGCCCCTATAGTCTGACACCTCAGCTTCACTTCAGTCCAAGGCTTTGTTGTCCTTGGAGGAAAACTGCATGTCCAGCCAGAATTTTACAACAAATCCAACAAAACTACCACACACACACGCACACATAAAACATACCATTAAGAACAGTGTTAATTGGTGAGTATTGTATTGTCATGTTGATTTTCAACATTTATTCTACTTTACTACCATAACAAAGGTTCCCTAAATGGAATGAGAGGCACTCATATTTTGGCACATTTTGACTGTTGATGAGGAATGATTTAGATGGCACTATTTAGATAATAACCTACTGGTATTCTTCTTAAGAACAACAGAAAGCTTACTGTGATTAATATTTGTCACAGATATAATCCCGACACACGCATTTACATAAACACACACTCACACCACTTAGAGTAAGCTGTTGACTATCATCTCAGGATCTCAGAGGAAAAAACTTTATAATTTCATCTGAATTTACACTTCTTGAAGTAATATTCAGTATTATTTGAGGCTCAGACACAGCAGGTCGTGGCTCACATTGTGGGCTACTGTGTTTTTTGAACAATGTACAGTACCAGTCAAAAGTTTGGACACACTTTCTCATTCAAGGGGATGGGAAGGTGTGTCCAACCTGTGTATAACTAGAGCCTGACCCATACTGGATTTTTAAGGCCAATATTGATATTTGAGAAAGGAAAAAATGTGATAACATTATAAAGGCTGATACTAATATCACTGTTGATAAAAATAAGGATCCCTTAAATATGGTTATTAAAGAATAGTGACCAAGATATGTACAGAACATTTTATAGTCACAAAATAAACAGTGCTCTCTGGTGGACAAACTATCTTACAACAATACTGTGACTAAATTATTTTAAACATATCTTTGGCATGTCTGTACTGCAATTTCTTGCTACTTATCAGCCGACATAAGTGCCACAGATATATATTGGTTTCAGACGACATACATGCGATAATTTTGTTTGTGATAATTGTAAACTGTGTGTCTGTACATATATATTTTTTAAGAGCATGGACAATGCAGTTCTAAAATGATTTCATCATTTAATCAAACAAATGACCCATATACATATATGTGTGTCTATGTATATATGTATACATATATATACATACATATATGTGTATATACATACATATATGTATACATATATATGTATGTATACATATATGTATATATGTATACATATATGTATATATGTATACACACACACACACACACACACACACATATATATACATATACATATATATACGTATACACAGACATAAACTATTATGCTGACATCACACTGGACTTTTAGCTTGATCAAATATTAGATTTACAATGAGACAAATGCAGAATAAAATCCTGAAAGCAGTAAGTACTGTACGTTATGAAAACTAAGAAATCAACTATAATCAGGCATCTTAGCAACAACCAGAATGGAAACTGTCAGTCAGGTTGACTGTTTGTGGTTTTCCTTACCGGACTTCAGGCACTGGGAGTCCTCTTACAATGCAGTCTAACTGGACCTTGCTGCCCTCAGGAACCTCCCTGCTTTTCAGTTTCTGGATGAAATGGGGAGGCTCGCACACAGGCTCTGCTGGGTAGGAGGGAGTTTCTGTCAGGGCACAGCTTCCAGCCTCCTCTGCCTCCTGGCAAACTGAGTTGTGCTGCAGCTCCTCAGTAATCCTGCAGTCCTGAAACTCCACATGCTCAGTCCCAGAGTCCAGCTGGACCTCTGGTTGGTGGCTAACAGCAGGGCTGGGTCCCTCCTTCTCCGCCTCCGTGGCCATGACACAGCGCTCTCTGTTGTCTGAGCTGAGGGGATAAACTGCCCCGTCGTTCTGGCTCTTGTTCTGGACCCTGCTCCTGTGGGCTTTGCATGCCCTTGGTCGTACCCGTTTGGAGCTGTTGGCCTTGAAGAGAGAGGAGAGCTCCTCAATGAAGTCTGCTGCCTTGTTGAGGAACTCCTTCTTGGACTGGGTCTCCGGACCGTATGGGGCATTCCTTGCTGACCTGTTCAAGTCATTGAATCCTTCACTGGAGTCCCTGCTGCTCCTTACCATGTTGTCCTGCTGTGTGGAGGCCTTGTGCATCTTTCTCTCTGCTGTGAATGTTGTGTGTGTTGCTGGCAGTTCTTTGAATTCAGGGGCTGGCTGTGTGAAGGGCACGGTGGAGGGTTCGGCAAAGGGAGCAGGAGAGAGGTTAGTGAAGGGAACAGAAGGGGGTGTAGAGGAAGAAGCTGAGGAGATGTTAGAGGCGGCTGATGGTGTGACAGAGGCCTTGACCTCTGCCCTCTCCTCACGTGACTCATGTCCGATGGCCTGTCGGGCCAGGTTGACACTCTTATCCAGCTCCTCTTGGCTGAGGAAGGCTGACAGGTCTGGTGACTGGGGGTCGTTGTGGCCCCCAGAGTCCTCAGCCTTTCCTTTGAGTGACCCATAGATCTGAAGGCGTGCAGAAGAAGCATCTGAGCGGCTCATCTCGCTGTGGCGCTGCTGGGCTCTGGCCTCTGCAAGGTAGCTCTCCCTTAAGAGCTGAGAGAGTGATGGTGACTGGTCAATGTTGTTCTCTTGCATGCTGGGGAAATGATCACAAGGCATTCAATTACATTTGTGTTGGAAAATACACATACCATAGGTTTTAAGATAGTTACCTCCATCACAGGTAGGTCAGAATAGGTTTAAAATTAACCTCTATAGAATCCGAGAATTTAAGACAAAGAGGGACATTGTGAAAATTTGGTAAGTTCTTGCATTAAAAGAGTTGCTGTTTGGCAGTCGACTCTCAATTCTTTGATTTAATTTTCTCAAGTACTCTGTACTTGTTTTTACTGTATGTAACATGACGTGACTGTATAGTGTGTCCACATTGCCTGGAGAGCAGCCAGGGCCCAAGGTTTTATTGTATGATACAAACTGCTGGCATTTTAACACTTTTGACAATTCAATTGATTTCTTGAAACCAACAGTCCATTTGCTACTGATTTACTGTGCAATAACCTAATTGACAAAAAATAAAGGAAACTAAATCTTCACTGCATGCTTACCTTTTTCATGAATGTCTCAGGATCTCTAAAAGTTGATTTTCATGCTGGACAGAAAGTAACTGGAACCAGTAGCTGTCTGGAAGATAGAACATCAATATATAAACT